>NC_079323.1:12159345-12462375 GCF_029931775.1 Euleptes europaea
GTCTGTTCATTGACCTATTCATGGCTGTTTGCAAGTTGCTTGACCATATTGCATCTTAACAGCGCACCACAGAACAATCAGCTTTCCCCACAGGCGGACACAGCCCGATTAAGTTCTATTTACCCTCCTTCTGGCTGTGCCGCTGTTCTGCTCGGCAGGTAATTGTTCAGCAGGTATATCACAAATGATATAAATCAGTCATAAATAAAACACTGTATTGTGTTGTTTTTAATCCCACCTTTTGGTGTTCTTAGCGATTTAGTAGTAGTTCTTAGCGATTTAGAGCAGTTTCATGCATGTGCAGTTTTACAAAATCTGTTCGGTGAGGAGTTGAGTCATTTGGTGTCAAACCAAACAGACCTGGTGATTGGCTCCCATCTGGTCATCACAGGCAAACAAGTTAAGTTTGACTGTCAAACACAAACTGTGAAATCCACAACATGCCTAGTTGTGGCTGCTCAGAGCCAATTCAAACATAGAAACAAGCACACAGATCCATCCTTCTTGGATTCTACAGTTTTAGGGTGCAAGTGTGTGGCTGTATGTTCAAATGCTCCTCGTGGAAGGAGGGGAGACACACACATGAAGCTGCCTTATACTGAATCGGACCCTTAGTCCATCACAGTCAGTATTGTCTACTCAGACCGGCAGCAGCTCTCCAGGGTCTCCGGCAGAGGTCTTTCGCATCATCTACTTACCTAGTCCCTTTAACTGGAGATGCCGGGGATTGAACCTGGGACCTTCTGCATGCCATGCAGATGCTCTACCACTGAGCCCATGGCCCCTCTACCACTGAGCCCATGGCCAGACCTCCATAAACACAAAAAGGTGGTATGTTGAGGTGTAGGCAATGCTACATCCTTTTTTCTTGAGATGCAAGCTTTCCAAAGGCAGCGTGCTTTTGAACATGAAATCTTCTGTTTGCACAGGTGGGATTGCCACATGCTCAGTCCCCTTTGTTTGTAGGTTGCACCACACTGCAGCATGGGATCCACTCTGCCCCACCCTGAAGACCTGGGGCACTTTCACACAGCCCAAATAATGCCCTTTCAATCCACTTTCAATGCACTTTGAAGGTGGATTTTACTGTGTGAACTGGCAAAATCCACTTGCAAATTATCGTTAAGGTGCAGTGAAAGTGGATTGAAAGTGCATTGTTTGGGCTGTGTGAAAGTGCCCTTGATTTGGCAATACATTTCAGCTTGTATCAATTAGGCCAGGGGTGTCAAACATAAGGCTTGCGGGCTGAATCCGGCCCTTTGAGAACTCTTATCTGACCTGCGAGCCATTCGAGGCAGCCCCCTCCCACTCTTGATCTGGGCTGGTGAGGCGTGGCCCTGCCCGACCAAGTGACATTTATGTCATATCCGGCCCCCGTAACAATTGAGTTTGGCACCCCTGAATTAGACAAGTTCAGTGATAGTTCAGTCTTTTGGAAGAACTTCAGAGCCACAGCATTTTCCAGCAAAAATATCTGGGAGACATGGATTCAGATCTCAGCTCCAGGATGTGACCCTGGACAACTTTTCTTCAACATCTGTAAAATGGAAACAATGATCTCCTATCTCATTTATTTATTTGTGTGGTTTTTTTAATTAGATTTTTATCCCGGTCCCTCCCTGGCCAAGGTCAGGTTCGGGGCAGCTTACAGCCATCATAATTGTAAAACAATACATTGCGATACATAATAAATTATTGATAAAACCTCTAAAAATCCCCACTTCATATGTTCTAAGATCCAAGGCGCCAATCAGCACATTAACACACTCTTCGGTCAGGAGAAGGAGGTGGATGGACAGTAGGTTTGCCAACCTCCAAGTACTAGCTGCCGCTGGAGATCTCCCACTATTACAACTGCTCTCCAGCCAATAGAGATCAGTTCACCTGGAGAAAATGGTTGCTTTGGCAATTGGACTCTATGGCATTGAAGTCCCTCCCCTCCCCAAACCCTGCCCTCCTCAGGCTCAACCCCAAAAACCTTTCCTGGTGGCAAAGAGGGACCTGGCAACCCTAGTGGGCAGGATGGAATAGGAGCAGGGAGGCAAATCTTGATGGTAACCACGGTTGTCCTCAACCATAGGCCTAGCGAAACATCTCCATCTTGCAGGCCCTGTGGAATTGAGCTAAGTCCCGCAGGGCTTGGGTCTCCTTTGACAGAGAGTTCCACCAGGCCGGGGCGAGATCCAAGAAAGACATGACCCTGGTCAAGGACAGCCGGACACGTCTCAGGCTGGGGACCACCAACAAGTTGTTATTAGATGAGCGTAATACTCTCTGAGGGGTGTATCTGGTGAGGCAGTCTCTCAGGTACAATGGTCCCAAACTGTTAGGGCCTTGAAGGTCAGTACCAAACCCCTGAATTTGATTCAGTATTCAACCTGGAGCCAGTGCAGCTGGAGGTGCACTGGTTGGATATGTGATTTGCAAGGGGTCCCTGTAAGGACCCTCGCCACTGCATTCTAGACCAGTTGGAAGTTTCTGAAGCAGGCCCAAGGGCAGCCCTGCATAGAACGAGTTACAGGGAGGGGCTGTGGCTCAGTGGTAGAGCCTCTGCTTGGCATGCAGAATGTCCCAGGTTCAATCCCTGGCATCTCCAGTTAAAGGCAGGTAGGTGATGTGAAATAGCTCAGCCTGAGACCCTGGAGAGCCACTGCCAGTCTGAGTAGACAGTACTGACTTTGATGGACCAAAGATCTGATTCAGTAGAAGGCAGCTTCATGTATTCATGTGTGCCCTGAAAATATGACTCTGAAAATACTTCAGATACGACTTTCCAAATGAAACAGCGTCATGTCAAGGTAAAACTGCAGCCCTAGTACTTGGGTAAGCTGCAACCTGACTAAAAACTGGGTAGACTTTGATGTTAGCAGTCCAGATGGCAAAGTATTAACTCCATAGAAACAATTGAAAACTCCACTGGATAGGTACGGGCACCTCCTTTGGACCTCCTGACCCAAACTTTACCAAACTTAGGGCTTGTAAGGACAGTCACCTGCAGCTATGCTGTAAATTTGGTGCCTCTACCTTGAAAAACAGCCCCCCAGAGCCCCCACAAAAACCCCATATTTAATGGAGCCAAAAAATTTCTGATATCTGAAAAAAGCTGAAAAACCACATTTACCAATATGGGTATTTGGCTTTGGTTTTGTTTTTCCCCCCGAAAATTTTCAGGTCCAATAAACTTAAATCCGACAAATATTGGAAAAAATGGTGCACACCCCTAATTTTTTCTCCCCAGTTCAGAAATGGTTCTTTTTATTCATCATCATTCTGAACTTCACACACAGCTGTATGCACAAGGAGTACATTGTATGTGGCTGGGGGAACAAAACAGTACTGACCTTTCTGGAAGTGCAAATATACAATGTTAGCAGCATATCTCTGGATCAAATATTGGCCTTGTAATTACTTTTGTGTTTGCAAGTGTGACTGATAAGCTGCAATCGATCGGGAGTAGTTCAGTTAATAATGAAATCACTCCACTGCTGTGAAATTGCTTGGCACACCGCTGTTTTGTAACAGGAGTCAGGTAATTATGTTTAACCAGCTAAACCATATACAGCGGAAAAGGAAGAATCCCTTCCTTTGAAACTGAGTAGAGGGGTAGACACTTCTGTCCCAAGGAGACCAGATCTCAAGCCTAAATTCTGCCATGAATGGAAACAGGAAGTGTGACTCATTTGAACGTCCTGTTTCTATGCTGGTTAAAATGGCCATAGCTGTTCTGAGATGATGAAGGAAGAGGGATTGGATGCTTTAAAGAGAAAGATGGATGAAATTATTGGCTGAGCATAGTTCGGGTCAAAAACAAGCCAGATAAAACAATCCGAGCAGCAACTCTTTGTGGTATGGCAATATAGGGTGATCCAGTGCGGTACCCAGGGGTTTGTATTAGGTTTGGGACAATCCAGATTCAAAACAGTTTAAGGAAAGAGTAAGTAGATTTGTGAAGGAAGAGAAATGGAGCTGGAGTTTAGAAACTTCAAGAGGATAATGTGGTTTTGGCTGGGCAAAAGAAGTACCACAGGATGGCAGTGTTGGGTAAGACATTGTCACAGCTACAAAATACCAAATGAGGTTTTGTGTGTTTTTTTTAAAGCAGCCTTCTGTTTGCTGATGTGGGCAGAGATTACTTCAAAGCATACAGAAACCCAGTCCAAAACAAAGCATCAATGCCACAGTTAAATTAGTAGCAGTAATATTTTTGGGGGAGATAAAAAAAGAGAACAATTGAGAGCGGGGGTGAGAAAAACGGAGTCAAATATGACCGTCACGGAGACTACAAAACAAGCAGAGCAGAAGTTCTATCACAGGACCTAACTAGTAAGTTTCTGGTGGGTTTCCTTGGGTCAGATTCACACATCATTGGATATCGTGCTGTTATAATGCTTCCTCTCCTAGATGTTTCTGTTCAGACAGGAAAATAGAAGAGCTGAATCATTACGTCAGTCCAATACCCAACAATATGTGGATCCAGGGTTAGTGGTGGGACTGTAGTAAGGAATGCCATACTAGGTGTCCAGCCTCTTATTGAAGATCTCCAGCCAACCAGGGATGCAATCCTCCAACAGCTACCTGGCAGTTGCAGCGCATTCCTGAGATGCGCTGGTGGCCGGGAACAAAGGCCTTTGGAGGTCGGCGAAGGCCTGCGCCGGCGCAAGGGCCCACAGCGCCGGCATCCGGGTGGTGCACGCCCGTGTTTGTGGCCCCAGGGATGGTGTGCAGGGCCGGACGCTGGTCGACGGATGCTGCCGCGGCAGCACCGGGCCCAAACGCCGACGGAGCCTGTCGCCGGCATCCTGATGCTGGCAAAGGCTGTGTCATTGTCCCGGGAGGGGTTTCCGCGGCGTCACAGCACTGACCGGGGGGGGGGGGCAGCAATGTTAGGAAGCCTCCTGAGCTGTTTCGACTTGGGAATGGCCTCTTTTTTTTGGCCTTTTAGGTGGTGTATCTCCCATGCAACCCTACGAGGGTTGCACGGATTTTTTGTGATAGGCAGAGGTTTCGGCGGGGCTGAAACCTCCTTAGGAGGCAGCACCGCTGTGTTGCCTCCTAAGCCCTGCACAGGCATTCCAGTCAGCCTTGTTGAATAAGATGGGGAAGCTTTTCTTCTGAGCAAACATGCATAGGACTGCTCAGTAGCTAGCTGGTTCCATCGTCACACTGAACGGGGTATCCAGCACTCAATTTACAGAGAGTTCACGCTGGACCAGTCACCCAGACCCAACTTACAGAGTGCCCAGAGATACAATCCAAGCCAGTTATGGCCTCTAAAGAGATTGATCATGATGGGTAGCCATGTTAGTCTGTCACTAGCAGTAGAAAAGAGTAGGAGTCCAGTAGCACCTTAAAGACTAACAAAATTTCTGGCAGGGTACAAACTATCTGAAGAAGTGGCTCACGAAAGCTCATACCCTACCAGAGATTTTGTTAGTCTTTAAGGTGCTACTGGACTCCTACTCTTTTCTACTGTATGGTCTCTAAAATATACATTCTCCACCCAAAAACCCATACATCTGACATAACAGGCATATCACATTTAAAAAAACAATACCTTCCATGGTCATATTTAGAATGATAGAATCATAGAGTTGGAAGGGACCTCCAGGGTCATCTAGTCTAACTCCCTTCACTATGCAGGAAATTCACAACTGCCTTCCCCCACACACACACACACACAGTGACCCCTACTCCATGCCCAGAAGATGGCAAAAATAATAATAATAAAGCCTCCAGGATACCTGGCCAATCTGGCCTGGAGGAAAATTGCTTCCTGACCCCAAAGTGGTGATCGGTATTTCACGAAGCTGCCTTATACTGAATGAGACCCTGGGTCCATCAAAGTCAGTATTGTCTGCTCAGCTCTCCAGGGTCTCAGGCAGAGGTCTTTCACATCACCTACTTGCCCAGTCCCTTTAACGGGAGATGCCGGGGATTGAACCTGGGACCTTCTGCATGCCAAGCAGATGCTCCACCACTGAGCCACAGCCCCTCCCCAAAGCTCATATTGAAATGAATATTGTTCTTCTTTGATACACACATGAAGCTGCCTTATGCTGAATCAGACCCTTGCGACCCTTATGCTGAATACTGACTCTTCAAAGTCAGTATTGTCTACTTAGACCGACAGCAGCTCCCCAGGGTCTCAGGCAGGGGTCTTTCACATCACCTACTTGCCCAGTCCCTTTAACTGGAGATGCAGGGAATTGAACCTGGGACCTTCTGCATGCCAAGCAGAGGCTCTACTGCTGAGCCACGGCCCCTCCCCAGCATGTAAGAGAGGGCCACTGACACAACCCTTCCTGCCCTCCCTCTCATGATCTGTCTATAAGTAATAATAATAATCCCAAGAATCAACAGAGCTGTAAACAACATTTATGATGTGATCCATATTGTATGGCTCAGCTGGATGGAGAAGGTGCGGGGAGGAAAGTGGTCCTCTGCGTAGACAGGGAAACACAATTGCCCACTAGACCTTGAGGAGTAAGAGGAAAATGACTAAAATGCTCCGAGGGCCTCATTCCTCTCTTCTTCTGGAGAGGTCATGCTGGGGTGGAATGAACTTTGTGGAGACGGAGTCAAATGCTGCCAACTTGAGTTTCCGACTGAGTCATCATGTGAAGCCCAAGAATATGCCTGTTTGGTAGTCCCTGAATCATAAGGTTGGCACACATTTCTAAGCCGTCTAAGGCTACCTACGCCAGAAGCCGCTTCAGGTGCATCTTGAGCAAGGCCAGGTTGTGGCGCTCTAGAACCCTGAATGCAGACAGCTGGAGGTTCTTCTATATTTATTCTGTATTTAGAGGATTGTAATGATGCCTCTCCAGAGACCTGCTCGAGGAAGCTCGAGTCAAAGAAAAACCATGAAAACAACAACAACAAAATGATCAGCAATAAAACAAGTCGTAAAAACAAGACAGTGGCATTGAGACAACAGATGAGAACATTCAAAGGATTAAAATGTATTCATCAAACAATCCTTAGACTAGACACAGACCATAAAAATGGCTCCTATACACGAGTTTCTACGGTGCATGCATGTTATAGTATATGGTATTTTTGATTACAGGCGCCCCGTGGCGCAGAGTGGTAAAGCTGCAGTACTGCAGTCAAAAGCTCTACTCAAGACCTGAGTTCGATCCCTACAGAAGTTGGTTTCAGGTAGCCGGCTCAAGGTTGACTCAGCCTTCCATCCTTCCGAGGTCAGTAAAATGAATACCCGGCTTGCTGGGGGTAAAGGGAAGATGACTGGGGAAGGCCCTGACAAACCACCCCGTAAACAAAGTCTGCCTAGTAAATGTCGGGATGTGACGTCGCCCCATGGGTCAGGAATGACCCGGTGCTTGTACAGGGGACCCTTACCTTTACTTTTTATTTTTGATTACACATATGATATTTTTACATATGGTGTGTACCATTTATGTGTGCAGTATAAGTAGAATGTTAATTGATGGGTGCACAAGAAATTTTGAAAAATACATATTTTTTACAGGTAGAATTCAGCGCAAGGGAATCGGGGGGTGGGGGAGAGAGATTAAAACTCAAGGGTTATTCATTAAATCAACATAGGAATTTTTGGGTTGAAACAACCCTGAACAGGGCCAGGTTGTGCATTGGAATTGTGTGACTAATTCACTCGTCGCTGCTTAAGGATAGATGGACTCACGTTCTAGCAGTATCTGAAGAAGTGAGCTGTGGCTCACAAAAGCTCATACCGTGCCAGAAATTTTGTTAGTCTTTAAGGTGCTACTGAGACCCATGGCGCAGAGTGGTAAGCTGCAGTACCGCAGCCAAAAGCTCTGCTCATGACCTGAGTTCGATCGCAACAGAAGTCGGTTTCAGGTAGCAGTGACATCACCCCATGGGTCAGGAATGACCTGGTGCTTGCACAGGGGACTACCTTTATCTTTTTACATAAGGTGCTACTGGACTCTTGCGCCTTTTATGCATGGGAGGTTTCGCCTTGGATTTGCTGCTCTCTGGGTGCACATTTTCCCCATCCAAATTCTCAAAACTCAACAATAAGCCCCCATGCAGAATTATGAGAATTCAGATGGGGAAAACGTGCACCAAGCAAGCGGCAAATCCAAGTAAAAAAAAAACCCATGCATAAAAGGCCTTGGTTTTTTCTATCCTTACTTCAAAATCTTTCAATGCATTACAATATACTGTAGATGGTTCCTATACCGAAAATTAAGTCATAATACATTTGTTTCTGAACTATCTCTTATCTGACTTTCTACGAATCGCATAGGGGAGAGTTCCAGCTGACGCCTAACACCAGATCTAGTATCAGAACATAATATCCATGGCTTTTACCTCGCAGCGAATGAAGTGCAGGGAGGATAAAGCCGAGAAAGGCAACTGGTAATAAATCATGCAGTGAGTTGAACAGGAATCTCATTAACTTCAGTAAAATAGAAACCCTGCTACACCCATGACAGATGCTTATAGAAAAGTAAAATCCCCTGCCAGGAAGCTGACAGTCTGGGGTGATGGCAGTGGTTTGATTTAGAAAACCAGCAGGAGAAAGTTTTCCCCACCGAACCTTATAGACCTGCTTTGAAATGCTGTCATTTTTGTCCAAACCGCCATTTTGTGGCTGGCTCCACCTGCTGAGCCACCATTTTGCGAGTGGCGGCACCCAACGATCTTTTTTTTTATTTATTTATTTTCTTTATATCATTAGGGATACAGGAAAGGAAAAGGGGAAAGGGGTAAATGTTAACATAATAAAAACAAAACAGTATTGTAAAATGATTTCTAAATAAAATATAGTTACAAAATGGCTTTGATTTGTTGTTCTTGCTTCTAAATAATCTCTGGTATTTTAAAGGTTCTTATTCTTTTTTTATCAATTAACTAAGTAAAAAAGTTTAAAACAAGATTAGTTATAATATTTTAACATCCATTATTCGTGATAATTGGACTTCATATATACATAAAAAGATGCCCACTTCTCCTGGAATTGTTCGGTGGATTCACTAAATTTAGGATTTAGTTCATGAGTCATTTTTGCCATGGCTGCGTATTCTAAAAGTTTTTCTTTCCAATCATCAATATCGGGTATGTGGATTTGTTTCCATGTCCTTGCTAGGATTGTTCTGGCAGCTGTTGTAGCATATTTGAAGACGTCATGCAGTTTTTGTGGTAGGCTTGACGGTACTATACTGAGTAAATATGATTTTGGGTCAAGTGTAAATTTCGTATCTACCATCAATTGTAGTTCGCGGTGAACTCTTTTCCAGTATATTTGTAGCTTAGGACAAGTCCACCAAACATGGAAATAAGAACCGTCTGACTCTTGACATTTCCAACATGCACCTTTTTTCCCTGGAGTTACTGCACCCAACGATCTTGAAAAAAATATTAAGTTGCTCCCAGACACGTGAAGTTTGTCCTCCCATTGCTCGAAAGCATTCTGCACATTGGAGATATGATATAAATACATGCTGGTTCGTTGCTGCGAAATTAATCAGGAGTCCAGCGGCACCTTGAAAGACTAACAAAAAAATTATTCCATTGCAAGCTTTTACCGGCTGGAGATCTGTTCAGCAGATGCATGTACATGTGTTAGACAGATACCTTTCTAATTCATGTACCGGATGAATTGAGCTCTGACTCACGAAAGCTGGTTTTGCTGGACTCCTGTTTTATATAGATAAAGATTAGTAGTAGTAGTTACAGTTACAGAACGTTGATAGGAGGAAAGTAGATTCTTTTGAAATGTGGTGTTGGAGGAGAGGGTTACGGATACATTGGACTGCCAAACAAACAAATCAGTGGGTTCTAGATCAAGTCTGCACTGACCCTAGAAGCTAAAACTGAGGCTGTCGTACTTTGGTCACATTGTGAGAAGACAAGAGTCACTGGGTTGCCAAGTGTGGGTTGGGAAATTCCTGAAGATTTGGGGGCGGAACCTAGGGAGGGTGGAGTTTGGAGATCTCCTGCTATTACAGCTGATCTCCAGCTGATCTCCAGACTACAAGGATCTGTTCCCCCAAAGGAAATGGCAGAAATACCAAGAGATTTTGGAGATGGAGCCTGAGGAGGGCGGCATTGGGAGAGGGGAGGGACTTCAATGCCGTAGAGTCCAATTGCCAAAGCAGCCATTTTCTCCAGAGGAACTGATTTCTGTCTCCTGGAGATCAGTTGTAGTAGCAGGAGATCTCGAGCCACCACCTGGGGGTTGGCAACCTTAGCTATCCAGGCAGGGGAGTGGGGGTCATATCATGTGCATGTTTATTTCAAGTCAATGGACTGAATAATCATTGCTTGAGGAGTTTCAGGGCTGTCAGAAACAGAGTTATCCCTTCCAAAATCCTTTGAGATCAATGCACATACAAGGGTATAACTCTGCTCAGGATCGCACTGTAAGAGGCGCTTTCTAATTCCTTAAGGGTTGTCAAGCCCTTAACTCCTTCTGTGGGATCACTTATACCATGTAGAAGGGAATCGCTTTTGTGGTCCTGGCCCCGGCCTGGTGGAACGCTCTCTCTGATGAGTAGGGTTGCCAGATCCCTCTTCGCCACCGGTGGGAGGTTTTTGGGGTGGAGCCTGAGGAGCATGGGGTTTGGGGAGGGACTTCAATGCCATAGAGCCCAATTGCCAAAGCCGCCATTTTCTCCAGGTGAACTGATCTCTATCAGCTGGAGATCAGTTGTAATAGCAAGAGATCTCCAGCTAGGGCCTACAGATTTGCAACCCTACTGATGAGACTACGGCCCTGTGGGATGTAAAGCAGTTCTGCAGGGCCTGTAAGTCCAAAATGTTCCGCCAGGCCTATGGCTGAGGGCAACAACAGTTTCCATCATTGCTGGCCGCCCTCCCTCGCCCCTTTTTTGTTTTTATATTCTGTTAGACCATTTGAATAAGGGACGCTGACTGCATTTTCTGGGCTGGCCGGGATCCTGTGGGCCGAAAATTCGAGCGGCTGTGTTTTAGCTCCAGAATTATTGGTTTCAATCTGTATTGAAGTCAACTTGTATTTTATATTGTTTATGATATTTTTATTGATGTTAGCTGCCCTGAGCCTGGCTTCGGCTGGGATAAAGGGTGAGATATCAGTCTCAAAAATAAATAAAATAAATCAACTTCAAGTTCCATCACTAGCAAAACTTGCAGCAAACAAACATCGGAGAGGGCAAAGCAACCGGATATCAACTGCTGATAAGCGGCAACACCCTCCTGCTGAGTTGCTCCTCAGAAGAAATTTCTGTTTGCCTTTCGATTTTGTGGGAAACATCTTCGAGGAATCGAGTGGGAATTTTTTTATTTTTTTTTGCTTTGATGGTCTTTGTGTTAAAGCTCCATCTGAAGATGATGAAGGAGAAAAACTCCATAGGCACCGGGAAAATTCCTGTCGGAGTTTCTTTTCAGGCGTGCCTCCTGCCATGGTCCTAAACATTCTCCTTGCATCAATAAATCAGAAATCCACATTTGGGGGCCATTTTTCTGCCTTCCCTCATCACCGTTATTCACAGCCTCAGGGTTCTTTGTCACACTGGCTTCCAACTGTCCTGGAGCGTCAAAACAAAAGAGATTTTTAAAAAACCTTGTGACCAAGTTTTTTTAAAGGATTATTTAAGCTGTGCACACACAGATTCAGGCACTCTAAATCTGACATCTCTTCCTTGCTAGCAAAAAGGAAGGAAGCATATAATGTGGGGTGCCTACACCCCTGAATTCTACAGCAAATGGAAACAACACTCATCCCATCAAAACCGGAATCCCAGAACAAGAAGACTTTAATTCAGTAATTGAAATGTATTATGCATATACGTGTCATTTAAATCATTCTGGCTATGGCAGTTTCAGCCCCTTTTTATGAAACGCAGAATGAAATAGAAACATGGAATCATAGAGTTGGAAGGGACCACCAGGGTCATCTAGTCCAACCCCCTGCACAATGCAGGAAATTCACAACTACCTCCCCACTCCCCCAGCGACCCCTGCTCTATGCCCAGAGGAAGGTGAAAAACCTCCAGGATCCCTAGTCATTCTGGCCTGGTGGAAAATTCCTTCCTGACCCCAAAGTGGCGATCAGCATTACTCTCAGCATATAAGAAAGGGCCATGAGAGCCCAGCACTGACTCATCTCTTCCTACTTTCTCTCTCATGACCTGCCTAAAATCGCAGACTCAGCCTTGCTGACAGATGGCTGTCTAGACTCTGCTTGAAAACCTCGAAAGAAGGCGAGCCCACCACCTCCTAAGGAATCCTGTTCCACTGAGGAACCGCCCTGTCAGGAAGTTCTTCCTAAACGATGGCGCTGAAGACAAAAAAGGATGACCTTGTATTCTCCTTCCCTGATTCCCACAATGGCTAGGGTTGGCCAGTGAATTTGATGTCGTGATGTCATCACATTGTCTGTAGCTGGTGGAGGAGGAGAAGGGCACAGTGTGATGACAACATGACCAGAGGGGGCATAAACATCACTCGGCAGCCAGTGGACCACTTTCGACCATCGTGACCACTTTTAAACTGAGCCGTGGATCTTCCACCTAACCTCCATCTGACACACACGCACAAACACACAATGAAGGTGCCTTATACTGAATCAGACCATCGGCCCATCAGGTTCAGTATCATCTAGTCAGACTGGCAGGGTCTCAGGTGGTGGTCTTTCACATCACCTACCAGGTGATGCCTGGGATTGAACCTGGCACTTTCTGAATGCCAAGCAGATGCTCAATCACTGAGCCACAGCTCCTCAAATGATGCTGGAGAGATTAAGACTCCCATAAGGCTGTGCAAGCACACCCATGCTCTAAATCATCTTGATAATGCAGATTTGGACACCGAATGGTAATACTTAAAACACACACACTCAGTGTTTATTTATAAATAACTGACTAATTGATTTTCTTGGTCTTTATTTAAATGATAGGCTGATGAACAACATACGGCAATGACAGGTCTGTGGGGAAGGAACGAGGACTATGAGGTGTGAGAAGAAGAGTTGGTTTTTATATGCCGACTTTCTCTACCACTTAAGGAAGAATCAAACCGGCTTGCAATCATCTTCCCTTCCCCTCCCCACAACAGACACCCTGTGTGGTAGGTGGGGCTGAGAGAGCTGTGACTAGCCCAAGGTCACCCAGCTGGCCTTATGTGTAGGAGTGGGGAAACCAACCCGGCTCACCAGATTAGAGTCCACCAAACGACCTCTCTTAACCACGCATGGATGTGAAATACTCCCTATTCCACTGGAGTGTACGTTCTAATTACACAAAAATATAACCCTCAAAACAGGCTTCTTCCACTCACGAATAGCCAAACTGCTCAACAAAATATTGGCTCCCTGCTTGGGACCAATGAGGAGAACGTGAGCTGAACTGGTGGGTGTTTGAGCATCCTCACTTGTTACACACACACACACACCCCAATCTTTGTCATTGCTCAGGTCGAAGAGGAGTGCCACCACCTTTGGGGGCTGGTCTTGCTCTCAACCCAAGCCCAACATTGCTGCCTTCCAGATCTGAGCCCCTGTGTCTCCTCTGGTGCTTAGCCTACTCCCATGTCAGGCACTGCTCACGGTCTAGGAGAATCTCTTTTCATATCCATTCGGTCGTCCTCTGTTCAGGTCATTCTCATTTTTTCTCCTCATGAACACATGAAGCTGCCTTATACTGAATCAGACCCTTGGACCATCAAAGTCAGTATTGTCTGCTCAGACTGGCAGTGGCTCTCCAAGGTCTCAGGCAGGGGTCTATTCACATCACCTACTCGCCTAGTCCCTTTAATTGGAGATGTTGGAGATTGAACCTGGGACCTTCTGCATGCCAAGCAGATGCTCTACCACTGAGCCACAGCCCCTCCCACATTTTGCCAGCTGATAATCATTGAATTGATCCTGTCCCTCTTTTAAGAAAATGCACTGAAACTCATTGCTTTCACTGAACCCGTGTCTAATTTTTTGGGACCTTTACCTCCTCCAGGTTAGTTAGGGTTGGCTTGGTGTCTAAATTAGACAGGAAGTCTATGGGAAAGAGTCGGCCCATTTGCAATTATCATTATTATTTGTTCTCAATAAATTGCTAGAAAACGCTGCCTTTTGGAAATGCAGAAAGTTTGAGCTTTCCAACCATGCGCTCCTTTTAAAACTCTTAGCATTGTCTTTGAGTGCGGCTGTAGCTTTGAAATAGTTCAGAATTGCTCCTGGAGTTCAAAGCCGTGATTTGCATCTGGAACTCTGGGTTCATTCGAGGGCCTGTCTTCCTCTCCTTGCCTCCCTCTGTATTCTGTCTGTGATCCTTCCGCACTCCTCTTGGGGCGATCCTTGAAGCTAATGTGGATTGATTCCACTCCCTCCCCCATTTCTTCTTTTGTTTCAGAAGCTTTTGTTGAGTTTGCTTGGATGCTGGAGAGGGGGGGCAATCCATGGCGTCCTCATTACACATTCCATTGGAGATTGTTTGTTCTGATGGAGCTGACAGCCGAGAGCAGAACTGCAGCAGAAAACTTACTCAGTAACCTACCACCTTTCCAAGTTTTAAAAAAACAACACATGAGGTGGATCCTACAACTAGGGTTACCAGTTTCCAGGTAGTGGCTGGAGAACTTCTGGAATTACAACTGGTCTCCAGGTTACAGAGATCCGTTACCCTGGAGAAAATGGCTGCTTTGGAAGGTGGACTCTATGGCATTATCACCTACTGAGGTCCCTCCCCTCCCCAAACCCCACCGTCCCCAGGCTCCACCCCAGAATCTACAGGTATTTAGCAGGAGGGTGTTGCCGCTTATCAGCAGCTGATATCCGGTTGCTTTGCCCTCTCCGATGTTTGTTTGCTGCAAGTTTTGCTAGCGATGGAACTTGAAGTTTATTTATTTTATTTATTTTTCAGACTGATATCTCACCCTTTATCCCAGCCGAAGCCAGGCTCAGGGCAGCTAACATCAATAAAAATATCATAAACAATATAAAATACAAGTTGACTTCAATACAGATTATTTAAAACCAATAATTCTGGAGCTAAAACATAGCCACTCGAATTTTCGGCCCACAGGATCCTGGCCAGCCCAGAAAATGCAGTCATCAATAAAAATATTATAAACAATATAAAATACAAGTTGACTTCAATACAGATTAAAACCAAGTGATCTGTTAATGTGTGAAATCCAAAGCTAATCTGCTTGGCTATTGTGGACTGTAGTCTTTGTTAGTCTGGAGGTTTTCAGGACAGGAAGCCAAGCCTTATTCATTCTTAAACTCTCTTCTTTTCTGTTAAAGTTGTGCTGATGTTTATGAATTTCAATGGCTTCTCTGTGCAATCTGACAAAATAGTTGGTAGAATTGTCCAGTCTTTCAGTGTCTTGGAATAAGACCCTGTGTCTTGTTTGTGTCAGTCCATGTTCAGCCACTGCTGATTTCTCAGGTTGGCCAAGTCTGCAGTATCTTTCATGTTCTTTTATCCTTGTTTGTGTGCTGCGTTTTGTGGTCCCGATGTAAACCTGTCCACAACTGCAAGGTATACGATATACTCCTGCAGAGGTGAGGGGATCTCTTTTGTCTTTTGCATTCAAATTCAAATTTATTAATACAGTCAACTGACCAATCACCTGCCAACACATCAAAAATTCCAGACTCAATAGTTTTGCACCGCAGAATCACATATAAAGATAAAAGATCAATAAAAGCAAACCACTTGTTGTAAGTTGAGAGCATTTGGTTTTTGTTTAACTTTCTTTAAAACGAAACTTGATATTTTGTAAAGCTGGCCTTATTGGTGAGTACAATTTACCCCAGAAATGAACCCGAGGCTGGAGAGAAAACCCTTGAGGAAAGGGAAGCTCTCTGTCTTATTATTAAATGAACTGCACCTTGCTTGCCTGGAATCTGATGGGGCTGTGGTCAGCATTCAAGGCCACGGCTTGAGGTTGTGGGTTCATACAATGGTTTTTATCCCCTCTGCCCTATTCGCCACAGCCCGCTGGCCCATGCTGGCCCAATCCCCTTAGAAATCAACTTTCCTTGGGGCTGAAAATGAGTGTTGTGGGGAAGAGGCAGTAGAGAAGATCTGCAACTTTCAGTTTCTCTTATTGATGGATTGGTGGATCCAGCCCCACTGGGTTATAAGGGGTAGAATTGGGATTAGAAGCCTTCCGTTGAATTTGCTACTAGTTCCTGAAGCTTACTGGGTGAACTTGGTCCAATCACGGTTTCTCCGGCTAGCCTACCTCACAGGGTTGTTGTGAAGATACAGCTGGGTAGAGGATTATATTCTCTTCCTTGGAAGAAATGCTAGAACACCAACATGACAATAAAATGCAGACACTTTTCTGCTGGAAATTCTTTTATGCATGGCTGTTTCACTCGCCGTCACCCCTCCAGCAGTTTTGGGTCTTTGTTTGGATTGTGCATGCCGTTTCCGACCGTCAGAGGTTGCCTCACTCTCCCCCTGCCTTTCCCTACATTTTGCCCACGTTTTGAGGGACCTGTTTTATGTCGAATTTGAAATCATGGGCAAAATGCAGGGCAACACAGGGAGAGAGCAAAGTGACCTCTGACAGTCGGAAACAGCATGCATAATAAATACAAAGACCTGAAGTCATTGGAGGGGTGACGGCGAGGGACACAGCCATGCATAAAAGGCCTATGACCACTCCAGTCTGTTTTACTGACCTTCGCTTACTTCCTCTAATTTAAAAAAAAGCCCTAAATATAGGGGTCTTCATCATGACCCAAACGAGGTTAATTGCCAGTTGACCCTCTTGGAGCCAGCGTGATATAGTGGTTAAATGCAGTGGTTTGGAGCGGTGGACTCTGATCTGGAGAACCGGGTTTGGTTCCCAACTCCTCCACATGAGCGGCAGAGGCTGATCTGGTGAACTGGATTTGTTTCCCCGCTCCTACACATGAAGCCAGCTGGGAGACCTTGGGCTAGTCACAGTTCTCTTAGAGCTCTCTCAGCCCCACCTACCTCACAGGGTGTCTGTTGTGGGGAGGGGAAGGGAAGGTGATTGTAAGCCAGTTTGATTCTTCCTTAAGTGGTAGAGAAAGTCAGCATACAAAAACCAACTCTTCTTTTTGGAAATCAGTTTGCTAAACCCACCATTCTGTGTCATCAGAAAACCAACTTTTCTGCAATGGAACATAAAAGAAACGTCAGCAAGAAAGAACAAGACCAGCTGATTTTTGTCTTAAAAAAATCAGCCCAGCAGAGGATGTGTTTTTGGCTGCGTTAAGTTACAGCAAAAGGTGACATTCAGCTCCATGTAAAAAGCCTCCCAGGAAGGTTTGGTCTCTTGCCCGGCTGTTGAGATTACTCGCCAATATTCTCTGGTTCTTGGCTCCACACCAACCACCAGGAGTCCCTGATGCCCTTCAGCATGGGAGAGAGAGCTGACAAGCGAGGAAATCCCTATAATAGGATTATTTTTTTCTGAAGAAAGGCCTGTCACTTTAAAAAACATATTTTATTTTTTACTCTTGGAGACTTGGGCTGCTAAAAACGCAGTGTTGGCTGCCTTGAGTGTTGTGTCCTGCCTCCTTCTGACAATCCCTAGCAAACTTCAGAGAACTTCATTTGTGCAGATGCTCACGTGCTGCGTATTTTGATACACGACGCACATGTCTTTTTTACAAGTGCTAGACGACACATTGCAATCCATACACAGTTAATTCCATAGATATCCAAATGTGTATCCAATGCATACTTGTCTCTTCCCCAAAGAAATATGGGACACTTCCATGGGAAGTGAGAGGAAGGGTTTGTGGAAACAGTGAGGGAAAATGTGACTTCAATTGTACATGGTACAACTCAGGTAAAAACCCTGAGGCATCAATTTAGAAGATGAAGGGGTAACCCTGAGATAGGAGACCTCGGTGCCTTCAGGGACCTGGGACAGGTACTCCTTGAGGCATGCCACTATCCTTGGCCTATAGATAGGTTGCAAGGTCCCTCTTCACCACTGGCAGGAGGTTTTTGGGTGAAGCCTGAGGAGCGTGGGGTTTGGGGAGGGGAGGGACTTCAATGCCATAGAGTCCAATTGCCAAAGTGGCCAGGCGAACTGATCTCTATCGGCTGGAGATCAGTTGTAATAGCAGGAGATCTCCAGCTAGAACCTGAAGGTTGGCAACTCTATCTATAGACCTTGTGTCTTGGGGGATTGGATATGGCGCACCTCCCTAAAGCACTAAAGAAGACTTGGCAAGTAGGAGCATGAGCTGTACCCAAGTGACAACTCAAGGCTCCCAGCCAGGATGGCCTCGCCTGTAAGATCAGGAATGCACAAAACAGAGGAAGCTTGACTCTTCTTCATCCAGCATGGTGTAGCCAGCATGGTGTAGTGGTAGACTCTAATCTGGAGAACCAGGTTTGATTCCCCACTCCTCCACATGAAGCCTGCTGGGTGACCTTGGGCCACTCACAGTTCTCTCCGAACTCTCTCAGTCCCACCTACCTCACAAGGTGTCTGTTGTGAGGAGAAGAAGAGGATGAGTTGGTTTTTATATGCTGACTTTCTCTACCACTTAAGGGAGACTCAAACCGGCTTACAATCACCTTCCCTTCCCCTACCCACAACAGACACCCTGTGAGGTAGGTGGGGCTGAGAGATCTCTAACAGAGCTGTAACTTGCCCAAGGTCACCCAGCTGGCTTCGTGTGTAGGAGTGGAGAAACCAACCCGGTTCACCAGATGAGCCTCCGCCGCTCATGTGGAGGAGTTGGGAATCAGACCCGGTTCTCCAGATCAGAGTCCACCGCTCCACACCACCACTCTTAACCACTACACGATTGTAGTGGTTTACCACTAGGCGATTGTAAGCCACTTTGAATCTCCTTAAAAGGTAAAGAAAGGCGGGGTATAAAAACCAACTCTTCTTCTTCATCCCACAAATTACCGTACCTACACTGCTCTGGGGTGTTTGGCCTGTGTGTGCTGCAGATCCCTCCTGAGCAATGAACATAAAGTTGGCCCAGCTTTGGTGTTGGCTCCCTTTATTCCGTGTCCACGGACAAACAGTCTTTGTTGTAATTCCCTCTGTTGGTCAGGATAACTATCTATTCTGACCGACCCCGTGAACAACTCTGTCCAAAACAACTAGCACAGCCAGTGCTAAACATGAGTGGCAAACGTGCGAAAGAAAGAAGGAATCTAGTCTGCACACTGTGCGAAAACACCATGAAGATTGTCAGGAGCTTTTTCTAAAATTGTGGCGAGTATGTTCCTTTGGCTCATGCGCCATTGAGCAAGGGAATGACACAGCACCAAACGCGCCAGAAAAGGAGAATGAAGGTCGTCCTTCCCAAGTGGGACAATCGTTCTTTCAGAGGACGTCTTTTCTTGACATTCTAGTCCATCGCCACCTGTTCTGTATGCTGTCGAGCCAATGTTGAGAGTGGAGCATTGGGCCAAGATTCAGGGTAGCTAAAGGACAGGCGGAACAGTCAGCAGTCGGAAAAACAGCGACCTGAAAAAAATGGGATGGGTTAATAAAGAAGTGGGACTGACAAAGAAGCACATTCAGGTCATAACTGCTGGAGAGTTTAATGGAAAGAAGAAGAGGAAGAAGAAGAGTTGGTTTGTATATGCCGACTTTCTCTACCACTTAAGAGAGAATCAAACCAGCTTACAATCACCTTCCCTTTCCCTCCCCACAACAGACACCCTCAGGTGGGGCTGAGAGAGCGGTGACTAGCCCAAGGTCACCCAGCTGGCTTCATGTGGCGGAGTGGGGAAACAAATCCAGTTCACCAGATTAGTGTCCGCGGCTCATGTGGAGGAGAGGGGAATCAGACCCGGTTCTCCAGATCAGAGTCCACCGCTCTCAACCACTACACCACAATGGGAGGACAGTGGGCAAAAAGCCAAGGAAGTATCCAATTGACTGGTCTCGACCTAAGAGGGCCCCTGATGTACTTTTAAGTGTTTCATAGAAGGGAGAATTCTGACAAAGCTCTCTTCGAGTATCATGATAGTTGTATGGCCCGACCATCCACAGAAGACTGAAAGCCACAAAAGTGTAGAGTGTGAGTGTTTGTATGCATTGATTTGATTTGAACTAATCAGCTTATTCATAGACCGGGCTTCAAGATTCCATTAAAAATGGTTTTTTCCTGCATTTCATTAACAATCCTTCTAATTGCACCCCCCCCCAATCTCAGCTGGAGACAAAACACTTTAGAGAAGTGGAATGTACTGCAGGCTTTTGTTTCTTTTAAATGAGAAAGCACCAGGCATTTCTCGTGTCTTTTAAATATTTGTTTTATATACCAATTCAGACAGGACACAGTGGAGGCAAATGCAGGCCCTTGAAGCAGACAGCATAGCTGCTAGTCCGGCTCTTAATTCCCAGATTGCAATTTGTTGTTGCACCTTCCAGCTTCAACCCCACTCCAGCTTCAAACTCATGGCTTTCTCTCACATCCAGACTGCCTTCTTTTCTCACCCCCTCCTCTGTACAAGCTCGTATCAGACTTCACCCCATGCAAGTGAATTGCTCATTCAGGAAACCATTCATAGACACAATGAAATGTTAACGTTTTTCCAGCCAGCTCCCTGACGGCTCACTCACAGTCATAAAACCAGCCACTCTCAAACGAATACGTCCTTTTGAAAGTCACCTGAACTCTCTTGCCTATTCCCTTTTGAAACCCTAGCTATGAGTTTTGACATTCCTTTATTGCCTGGGCCTTTAGCCTCCATGGGAGCCTAAGGGATTTTAGATAGGGTTGCCAACCCCCAGGTAATAGCAGAAGATCTCCTGCTATTACAACTGATCTCCAGCCGATAGAGATCGGTTCACCTGGAGAAAATGACCGCTTTGGCAATTGGACTCTATAGCATTGAAGTCCCTCCCCTCCCCAAAACCCACCCTCCTCAGGCTCCGCCCCCAAAACCTCCCGCCGATAGCAAAGAGGGACCTGGCAATCCTAACTTTAGATGGCCACTCGCATTTCAATGAGAGGTGAGTGGAGATTTTCACAGCCCCTTAAGGCTCTGGTGAACTGGCCACATATGGCGAAAGAGGAACTATGTTCTCTCTGTGGCACTTAAGAGCAGCGGGGCATTCTGGGATCGAAACTAGGGAAGTGGAGCGGCCAAATCTCCAGCCAACAGAGGCTCCTTTCAGCACCGTTCGCCAGCAGATGCTTGCTAGAATGGCCAGTGAGCATATCTAATCGCAACCAAGGGAAAAATCGGGGCATAAATTGACTAATCTCCTGGGTGGGCTTCCGCTCTGTAGCTGGCAGCAGAAGCAAGATACAGCAGGTGCTTCAGTTAGAAGCTCCCTTGGACAGATCTGTCCATTAATAGAGTTATTCAGCCACAAGATTAAGACGGCAAGGACATCTAATCCAACATGTAATGAGGCAGTCTCCTTCATGCCTACTAGATCAAGCAACACCGTTCAGTTTTGAGATGTCCATGAAGAGGGATTGTGGTGAACTATACCAGAGGAAGAGCCAAGGTGTATTATTATTTTTTGCTGTTCATCTGAATGGAAGTAGATAGCTATAAACTCACAGTATTTTCCCTGAAGAAATCATCCAACTCTGCTGAACTGCTATTAGCTGTAGTTGGGGGGAAAATGCCAGCATTCCTCTTGCACACCACAGTACCAATCCAGATCGCGTCTCCCGTGGCTGCATTTCAGGGTTTAATATATCTTGCAAAAGCTGGTCATGGATTTCCAACATGACATATTCAAACCCTCAGTCAGGGTGTGTGTGTGTGTAAGGGGCTGTGGCTCAGTGGTTGAGCATCTGCTTGGCATAGAGAAAGCCCCAGGTTCAATCCCTGGCATTTCCAGTTAAAGGGACTAGGCAGGTAGGTGATGTGAAAGACCCCTGCCTGAGACCCTGGAGAGCCGCTGCCGGTCTGAGTAGACAATAATGACTTTGATGGACCAAGGGTCTGATTCAGTAGAAGGCAGCTTCATGTGTTCAATGTGCCATCACGTTGCAGCTGACTTATGGTAGCTCTGTAGGGTTTTCAAGGGAAGAGACATTCAGAGGTGGTTTGCCGTTGTCTTCCTCTGCTTGGCAACCTTGGTTTTCCCTGGTGGTCTCCCATCCAAACACTCACCAGAGCTGACCATGGTTAGCTTCCAAGGTCTGAGGAGATTAAGCTAGCCTGGGCCATCCAGGTCAGGGTAGTAACAAGATAATTTTGACTTTCTCAGTTTCTCTGTTCAGACCAGGGCTTTTTTTGCGATGATAGCCCAGGTTAACCTGGTTTTATCAGATTTCAGACGGTAAGCACGGTCAGCCGTGGTTAGCACTTGGGTGGGAGACCACCACCAAGGAAGTCAAGAGCTGCTATGCAGGGATATGCAATGGCAAACCACCTCTGCCCCTCTCTTGGCAGTCGCTATAAATCAGCTGCAACTTGATGATTAGGGGGGGGAAAAAACTCACCAGTACTGAGTACTGGCACCTTGTTTCATGGTCTCCCAAGTCCTGATCTTCATGCTCCACTAAGTCAGAGAAAGAGAGAATAGGTCCTCAGTGGGGATCTGTACAGGGAGGGGGAACTGGTAGATATTAGCTCATCATTACATATGAGTACTCAAATATTTTTTAAACAAACAAAAAAACACAGCTTTAGACTATCACACTCTAACTGAATTCTAGGTCCTTCTGAGCAATGCAAATCCAGGCCTCAAATACAAAATTTGGAATACATTTGGCAAATATACCAATTTTTCATATGAGAATATGGGAACAGAAACAACATTCATTTTAACTTTGTTATGGACTTTTCTTAAAACAAGAAAATGCAAGGGATTTTTTTTTTCATTTTAAAGGAAGCACTAAAGATTTTTTTGCCCTGCCTGTTGAAATAGGTTGAGTTTTTTTCCCTCTTGGAAATCAGCCCATGATGTTTCATAAAACATGCTTCCGCTCAGTTGCCCTCTGAGAAATACTCATTTTAAATTAGCAAACCAGACCAGCTACCAGGAAAAGATACTGTGAGCAGCAGGAGACAGCTTGTGGATATCAACGATTTGGACACCGGCAGACTTTCAGCAAGTGGTAATACTAAAGACACAATGAATAGTGCATATTTGACTGCAGCAGCCCAAACATATATAACCTTGGCTATAATTCCAATCATTTTGGTTCCATGGACATGCCAAAATATCAGGGAGAAAGTATTTAGGAGCAAGAAAAACCACACAAACCGACTCTTCTTCTTACCACCCCACTATATATATGTTTTTTAAATCATAAATTACCATCTGGTAGAAAATATCAGAAAACTAGCTTTTTTCAAGTCAAACTAAAATGCAACTTCATCTGTTCCCATCAGATTTTCCTATCTTGTTTCAGAATGTGGTCATTTTTGAATTCACTTCATGTTTTTCACAAGGCAATTTTAACCTTATCAAGGGAGAAATGTCATGTTGTTATGATACTTGCTCTTCAAGAAATTACTGGTTGGGTCCAGACTAAATTTTCCAGTGGCAAAATGGGGAGGGGCTGTGGCTTAGTGGTAGATCATCTGCTTGGCATGCCAATGGTCCCAGGTTCAATCCCTGGCATCTCCAGTTAAAGGGACCAGGCAAGTAGGTGATGTGCAAGACCTCTGCCTGAGACCTTGGAGAGCTGCTGCCAGTCTGAGCAGACAATACTGACTTTGATGGTCCAAGGGTCTGATTCAGTATAAGGCAGTTTCATGTGTTCAGTTTCCTGCCTCCTCCCCCTCCCACTGCAGCCCACTGATCTCCATGGAAGGCTGCTGCAAAGGGATAGGAGAATTATATGGGGGAGGAATTATATGTGGAAGGTATAGAATTGCCAGCCCTGTGCCTGGCAGTCCCGGGTCCTTTGGGGGCAGTGTCTTCTGGGCGATGATCTGGAAGTGACATCACAGCATCAAGAGATGCTCTAAGAATCCTCCCATCTCTATGGTAAAAACCATAGAGATTTGGGAAATTCCTAGAGAGTTGATCAAATGCTGACATCACCCCCCCCCCCATTTTTCTCCCACTGCTCTATTGAGCAAGTGTGGAGGAATGGAGGGTGGGGAAAGGAATTTGTACACTGAGACAGGAGAAATAGTAAGGATGTTGTGTAACTACTGCACCAATAGATTGGAAATAGAAAGGAAAAATCTGGCATTAATTGCTTGACTATATTTCACATTTACATATAGTTTATTTTCTGTTTTTTCTTCTTCATTTTGTGTGTGAGAGAGCCAGCGTGGTATAGTGGTTAAGAGTGGTGGTTTGGAGTGGTGGACTCTGATATGGAGAACTGGCTTTGATTCCCCATTCCTCCACACGAGCGGCGGAGGCTAATCTGGTGAACCGGATTTGTTTCCCCACTCCTACATATGAAGTCTGCTGGGTGACCTTGGGCTAGTCCCTCTCTCAGTCCCACCTACCTCACAGGGTGTCTGTGAGGTGTCTGTGAGGTGATTGTAAACCGGTTTAATTCTTCCTTAAGTGGTGGAGAAAGTCGGCATATAAAACCAACTCTTCTTCTTCTAATCAACAGTCCATTCCCTCTTCACTTGCAACTAAGGTACAGGTGGTGACTGACAATCTCCTGGGATTACAACTGATCTCCAGGCTACAGAGATCAGTTCCCCTGGAAAAATTGGCAGCTTTGGAAGGTGGATTCTATGGCATTATACCCCACTGAAGTCCCTCCCCTCCCCAAACCCCATCCTTCTCAGGCTCCACCACAAAAATCTCCAGGTATTTCCCAACCTGGAGCTGGCAACCCTAATGGTATAGTTCCTACTGGTGTGTGGAACTATGTGACCTTTCCATACCCCACCCCATGAAGCTGGGATCTGTTATCAATGGTCTTGAGCTTTGGGCCATTTTAATAAGGGGCAAGTCCAGAGTCAGGACCACATGCATTCATCCTTTCAAATGTCACCCCTTCTATTATCTGTCTTTCTTCGGTCATTTAGATATTTTGCCCGAGCAAAAATGTCTCAAGTCTCCGTTTAGACCCACATTGGTGGCTACCTAAGGATGTACAAATTGTCCCCTCCCCAAATCTTAAAGAAAATGCGGTGATAATTCAGGGACATGTGAATCTTGCCCCTCCCCTAGGGAAATCTGAAACGTCTTTTTTTAGATTTAGATCGAAACGATCAAATGCCTCAAATGTTTGGCCTAAGTTGGAACTTCAAGGTTTGCTTTGAATTTTCATTTTGGCAATATTAAAGGTTGACATCCTCCAGAGTTGGAGACAAGCCAATAATAACATCGCTTCATCTGCCTGTCTCATTTGAACTCGGTGCATGCATGATGGTGTCTGGGTAATTATGCAGATTAGATGCAAAACGGTGACACCTGGATAGCTGTAATCTGAAGTGTTCACAACAGTCACCTCAACTATTTAAGCTGTACATGATTACGCTAAAGATAACAACTTCCCAGCAATTTGGTTCCGGCCCTGACATAAAACAGGCCCCATCTATTCAAGCCACCCCACATTGCTTTTTGGAATCATGAACTTTTTAGTACCTCTGCCTCTAATATAATGTTTATGAATTTTAAAAGCTCCAATAGCTTTTGAAGGTCTCCTTACGCACCCCTGTTAAAAGCTTCAAGGTTACAATCCCTGTGAAAAGTGCAAATTACTTTTTCCATCAACGGTTTAAATCAGCTTCCCCTTATTTCCCGGGGCACTTATGTGAAGTGAGAGATTTCTCTCACACAGGCTGCTTTTCCTCATACCTGAGCATAAGAACATCATAAGAGCCGTAATGGATCAGATGGATGGACCACCTCATCGAGCATCCTAATTCTCACAGTGGCCAACCTGATGCCTCCAAGCATTACACAGAGGTCCAAACCTCCCCTGCTGTTGTATTCAGAAGCTGACTGCTTCTGAACATTGGAACAGACGTTTTGCCATCATGGCTAACGGCCATTGGTGGTGGTGGTGGTGGTAGAGGAGGAGGAGGAGGAAGAAGAAGAAGAAGAAGAAGAGTTGGTTTTCATATGCCAACTTTCTCTACCACCTAAGGAAGAATCAAACTGACTTACAATCACCTTCCCTTGCCCTCCCCACAACAGAAACCCTGTGAGGTAGGTGGGGCTGAGAGAGCTCTAAGAGAGCTGTGACTAGCCCAAGGTCACCCAGCTGACTTTTTTGTGAGGAAACCAAGCTGATTCAAAAGATTAGTGCCCGCCGTTTCAAACCACCACTCTTAACCACTACATCACATTGGTTCTCTGAATATGCCTTATCTTTTAAAACCACCTAAAATAGTAAGTACCCTGACCTGGATAGCCCCAGGCTAGCCTGATCTCATCTGATCTCAGAAGCTAAGCAAGGCTGGCCCTGGTTAGTATTTGGATGGGCAACCTCCAAGAGTTTCCAGAGTCATGACGTGGAGGCAGGCAATGGCAAGCCACCTCTGAACATCTCTTGCCTTGAAAACCATAAGTCAGCTGTGACCTGATGGCATACAAAAAAATAGCAGGTAGTCAGCTGCCGCCCAAAGCAGGTAACACCAACCAAGGGACATGACATCAGTTGGGCTGCCAAGGACTTGTGCAGTTGTTTGTGTGCCTTCTTCTCTGCATAAACTACAGGTACTCAGAGCCACATGTGGAAAGTCATTGGAATACAACAGTGTCATGCAGAGGTTTGGGTTCAGACGTGAGGGGCTCAGGCTTGAACCTCCATGGTTTCCTAGTTTGTATTGTAATAGTGGGAGATCTCCAGGTGCCACCTGGCAGTTGGCAATCCTAAATTGTCAGGAAAACTAGAGCTGGCGGGGGGAGGGAAGCAAGCTGGGAGGATGGTAAAGAAAAGAGGGATACCTAGTGTTGCCAACAGGCTTGGAGAAAAAGGTCCTGGAGGAGGAGAAGGAGGAGGAGGAGGAGGAGGAGAAGGAGAGTTGTTTTTTCTCTACCACTTAAGGAAGAATCAAACTGGCTTAAGGAGAAGGAGGAGAAGGAGAAGGAGGAGAGGGAGAAAGAGAAGGAGAAGAAGAAAATTTTATATGCCAACTTTCTCTACCACTTAAGGAAAAATCAAACCGGCTTTCGATCTCTTCCCCTACCCCCCCCCAACAGAAACCCTGTGAGGTAGGTGGGGCTGAGAGAGCTCTAAGAGAGCTGTGACTAGCCCAGGGTCACCCAGCTGCCTTGATGTGTAGGAGTGGGGAAACCAACCTGGTTCACCAGATTAGCGTCCGCTGCTCGTGGAGGAGTGGGGAATCAACCCCGGTTCTCCAGAGCAGCGCCCACCGCTCCAAACCACCGCTCTTAACCACTACACCACGCTGGCCTTTTAATAGAGACTTAATGTGTGGAAGTGGGGAGCTGAAGCTTTTCAGGGCGTGAAGGCATCTCCTGACAAATGACATCAAGCTTCTATTAAAGGGGAAGGTCTGTTTGCTCCAGCCCTGTTGGTGTCCCTAAGAGACCAAGGAGATGCACACAAGCGATGCTAATCTGACCTGGAAGCTCTTACAGAAAAAGCCAGGTGAGGTCAACCCAATGGGTTGCCAGGTGCTGAGGCCTGCTGAGAGCTAGGAGGACAAGACGGAGCTACCCATCCAACCACAAGAGAGCGTCGGTGCACAAGACTATGAGGTTCCCTTGCAATAGATCTGGAAGGCACTTTTCAGGTCGGTTTTGGAAAAGCATGCTACCATTTCCCGCCATCTGACGGATGCCTGCATTGTTTAGGAGGTAGGGAGTTAAGAGGGGGGTGCTAGGACCACCTGTAACACCAGCCATTGCAAGTGCCAGCTGAGTTTTTAATATTGGGTGACCATAAATTCTTGCCCTGACCTGGATGGCCCAGGCTAGCCTGATCTTGTCAGATCTCAGAAGCTAAGCAGGGTCGGCCCTGGCTAGTATTTGGATGGGAGACCACCAAGGAATACCAGGGTTGCTGTGCAGAGGAAGGCACTGGCAAACCACCTCTGTTAGTCTCTTGCCATGAAAACCCCAAAAGGGGTCACCATAAGTCGGCTGCGACTTGAAGGCACTTTACACACACGCATAAATTCTTGGATGTTGGGCGATGCTGGAAAGCATCCAGTTGCTTGATGGGGGGATCCAGCCGGGCTTTTACTTATGTTTTATTGAAGCCGCCACAGGTTTGACAGTGCCATCCTAACCAGAGTCAAAATCTCTTCTAAGCCCATTGAAGTCAATGGCCTTAGAAGGGTGTATCTTAATTTAGAACTGAACAGTAACATCACTGTTAAAACTAAACTTCTGGGAGCCAGCATGGTGTAGTGGTTAAGAGCGGTGGTTTGGAACGGTGGACTCTGATCTGGAGAACCGGGTTTGATTCCCCCACTCCTCCACATGAGTGGCAGAGGCTAATCTGGTGAACTGGGTTGGTTTCCCCACTCCTACACATGAAGCCAGCTGGGTGACCTTGGGCTAGTCACAGCTCTCTCAGACCCACCTACCTCACAGGGTGTCTGTTGTGGCGAGAGGAAGGGAAGTTGATTGTAAGCTGGTTAGATTCTTCCTTAAGTGGGAGAGAAAGTTGGCCAATAAAAACCAACTCTTCTTCTTCTGCATGGTTTGCATCTGAGATCTTGGCAGGCAGGCCTTCAGTGTAGAACCTTAGACTTCACAAAATGCATTTCATTCGTTCTGAATCATCCATTTTTTCCAGCAAATTCAGTGGGAACAACCTAGGAGCAGAAGGAAAAATAAAAAATAAAGTTCACTCCAAGTTCTTGTACAGAAAATTGCTCTTCTAAGTGCATGGGATTCATGTTTCCTATGAAACGTATAAACAATGCTTGCTTATATGAAGTACATTTTAAAGGCACGTTTTAAAATATACATATTTCTTATGTACCCATCTGATCTGTTCTCCCTTATTTCCACTTGGGCTTTGAAATTCTAGAGCAGAATATAGCTCGTGGAAGAGACTAGATGCACCGCTTGCCACGGTCTATTGTGAATTGGTTGACAGCTCCAGAGAGAAAGGACTGTTACTCATCAAGCCAGACGCTTAAATCTTTGGATTCTGAATTAACATTCTAGTCAGAGCGCGGTTACCTTATCAGTCAAGCGCTGGTGCACCGCTCTTGGATAGTTGTATGGTGCTGAGTCACGCTTCTTAATATTTTATATGTATTATCTGATTTTGTTGGTTTTTAGCTTGTTTGTTATGATGTTATTTAAGTGTTGTGAGTTGCCACAAGACCCTCTGGGTGAGTGGTGACTAAAAAAACCTAATAAATAAATCTTTCACAGTCACTCAACATTGCTGCTAGGCAACTCTACACACAGTATTGGGCGGCTATAATTTAAACTGTGGTAGCTTAGACCCTTATGCCCTGACCTGGATGGCCCAGACGAGCCTGATCTCATCAGATCTCAGAAGCTAAGCAGGGTCAGCCCTGCTTAGTATTTGGATGGGAGACCACCAAGGAAGTCCAGGGTTGCTGTGCAGAGGAAGGCACTGGCAAACCACCTCTGTTAGTCTCTTGCCATGAAAACCTCAAAAGGGGTCGCCCTAAGTCGGCTGCGACTTGAAGGCACTTTACACACACACACACACAGCTTAGACCCTTAAAGGTAATATCTGGTATGATGTTAATGTATCGATGTCTCTAATTCTCAATGTGGCCCCATCTGTGGATACTTAAATCCAGAGCATGGGGCTATGAACAGACAAGACAGATCTTTCGACAAAATTGAGAAAAAGCCCCAAGTTTGCAACAACAAAAAATCTGAAATCTTAAAAAAAAAAGTAATCTGGGGGTAATACCCCCCAAATAATAGAAACAGTGCCTGTAGCTTTAAAAAATAGATGTTTTCTGAGAGCTCAGTGGCCATTGTTGAGGTTGCAAGGCAAACTGAACAACACTGTCAACCTTCAAGCTTTGGTTTCTGTTAGTAAAAGGTGGGGGGGCAGGGCTGTTCCCAAGGGTATTTTGGTCTCCTCCTCCACTCCTTTTCCCCTGACTCCTGCCTTGGTGGAAGAATTTATCAGAGCCAGGCCCAGCAGCAACTACCTGGCAACTTGCGACCATGCAATTCGCACAACTCACCCAGATGAACCGGTGGCTATGACTTGCTAACACACAACTCTCCCAAGATCACACAACTTGTACAACTTGGCCAGGCCCAGCAATGGCCACCACACAGCTCACCTCAATAGGGTTCCCAGTCTCCCAGCAGGAGCGAGGGATCTTCTACTCTCGCCTCTACTTTCCCACCACCACTCAGAGCAGTGGGAGATTTTCTTTAAAATGGCTTTCAGACCAAGGAAAACTTCCAAGGAAAAAACAGACCAAGGAAAAATTTTCCAGGAAAAACTGGGCCTGGCAACCCTGAGCAACCCTGGGCAACCCGCCCTCCTCAGGCTCCGCCCCCAAACCTTCCGCCTGTGACGAAGAGGGACCTGGAAACCTGCGCCACCGGTGGAAGGTTTGGGGGCGGAGCCTGAGGAGGGCAGGGTTTGGGGGAGGGACTTCAATCCCATTCAGTCCAATTGGCCAAGCAGCCATTTTCTCCAGGGGAACTGATCTCTGTCGGCTGGAGATCAGTTGTAATAGCAGGAGATCTCCAGCTAGTACCTGGAGGTTGGCAACCCTACCTGAGCTTCTTGCTATTGCATGCCTTTTGCAACTTGGTGAGCGTTTTCCCAGGGAGACGCTGCCAGGGGGAGGGATGAAAGCTAACAGCCAGTGTGGTGTAGTGGTTAGAGTGCCAGGCTAAGATTTGGGAGATCTAGGTTCAAATCCCCACTTTGCCATGGAAGCTTGCTGGGTAGCCTTGGGGCAGTCACCTACTCTTAACATAACCTCATCAGGTTGTTGTGAGGGCAAAATGGAGGAGAGGAGAACGATATAAGCTCCTTTGGACCCTCATTGGGGAGAAAGGTGGGGTATAAATTTAATAAATGAATAACATATAAAGCTGATAACGGTGGGGGCAGGTGAAAGATACTTTGGTTGGTCAATGGGAAGGAGAGAAGGAAGCACTCTGACCATGACAGAGTGCTTGGCATGCAGAAGGTCCCAGGTTCAATCCCCAGCATCTCCAGTTAAAGGGACTAGGCAAGTGGGTGATGAGAAAGACCTCTGCCTGAGACCCTGGAGAGCCGCTGCCGGTCTGAGTAGACAATACTGACTTTGATGGACCAAGGCTCTGATTCAGTATAAGGCAGCTTCATGTGTTGACACTTGAATGGTGTGCTTTCATGTAGGAAATTTCTGTGCTGCTTCTCCAAAGACCTGCTCAAGGCAGGTTACAAAGTAAAACATGATAAAAGCATATCAAAAAAGCGACATAAAAACCACTAAATCAACATGCCATCAAAACCAGCTTATAACCTTTCACAAACAAAAATAACCTTTGTACGATAGTCTTCAGGCATGAAGAAGAGGGTAGACACCATCTGAAAAGATCAAACCCCTTAGTTAAAAGCCAAAGAAATGTTTTGGCTTGGTACCTAAAAGAAAGGAGGGTAAACACCAGGTGCGCCTCAAGGGGGAAGTATTCCAGAGGCGAGGGGCCACCAGTGAAAAAGCCCTGTTTGCTGGTTGCCACCCTCTTCCCCTCTGCAGGTGGGTGCAAAGAGCAGGGCTTGAGAGAAGGAGAGTTAAGTGGAGAGCTAAATTGTGTGGAAGGAGGCTTGCCAAAAACTTGAGTATGATCAGCAGGTGAACTGAGCTTGCTCCATCTCCCTCAAGCACCCCGACAAGGAGAGGTTATGCCTGTCCTATGTAATCACTTTCATAGATGACCTTCCGTTTTTAAAAATTTCATTGTTTTGACAGACTCTTGGGGGTCTGACGCTAGACAACAAGGTTGTATCGTGGCAGAAGAAGAAGAGAAAATGTCAATAGATTTTATCGGGTTTCAGATGCCACCTCTCCAATGAGGCAGACTGGAAATCTCCCCAAGGGAAATCTCTGGTGAGTCATTTTGATGGCCTTTGAGACGTTTAACCGGACAGGTGCTCCTGCGCTCAAGAATGATGCATCTGTCTACTGCCCCCGTAACCTTTCCCCTTCAAGATCTGCACACGCTTAAGCAAGAAGGCTCAGAGACGAACGCGCCAGAACAGCGAGCTTCCGTGGAATAACACACGTTCCCTGAGTTGCTGGGAGAGTTCACGAACCTCTTAAGACATGGTTCGCAGGAGAAGAGAAGTCCTTCCTTTCACTTTTGCATCTCATGCACGATACAGAGGGTTTATCGACTGGCCCATCTGGACGAATGGATTGATTCTTCATTGCAATGTAAAACGCCAATGAATCATAGAATCATAGAGTTGGAAGGGAACACCAGGGTCATCTAGTCCAACCCCCTGACCAATGCAGGAAATTCACAACTACCTCCCCCACTCACCCCCAGTCACCCCTACTCCATGCCCAGAAGATGCCCAAGATGCCCTCCCTCTCATCATCTGCCTAAGGTCATAGAATCAGCATTGCTGACAGATGGCCATCTAGCCTCTGCTTAAAGACCTCCAGGGAAGGAGCAGTTACCACCTCCTGAGGAAGCCTGTTCCAGTGAGGAACTGCTCTAACTGTTAGAAAATTCTTCCTAATGTATAGATGGAAATTCTTTTGATTTAATTTCAACACGTTGGTTCTGGTCTGACCTTCTTGGGCAACAGAAAACAACTCGGCACCCTCCTCTATATGACAGCCCTTCAAGTATTTGAAGATGGTTATCGTATCCCCTCTCAGTCTTCTCCTCTTCAGGCTAAACATACCCAGCTCCTTCAACCTTTCCTCATAGGACTTGATTACTTTGCTCAGAAAAACAAGCCAGCCATTATTCATTTTTTAGTTCATATTGAGAGGGGGGAGGTTCAGGGACTCATGAAACAAGTCACCCAACAAGCTTCCAGGGCAGTGTGGAGACTTGAACCTGGTTCTTCCAGATCCTCGTCCGATACTTGACCTTTATCTACAGGGACTTTGTTGTGCCTGCCCTCCAGATATACCGTTGGCATGGCTTTAAAATATAGTTGTGGGGAGGCTTTCCTTCATGGGCAGCATGTGACAGCGAGCCAGAGTGGTGTAGTGGTTAACAGCTGTGGTTAGGAGCAAAGGACTCTAATCTGGAGAACTGGGTTTGATTCCCCACTCCTCCACATGAGTAGCAGACTCTCATCTGGTGAACCAGGTTGGTTTCCCCACTCCTACACATGAAGCCAGCTGGGTGACCTTGGGCTGGTCACAGTTCTCTTTGAGCTCTCTCAGCCCCACCTACCTCACAGGGTGTCTGTTGTGGGGAGGGGAAGGTGACTGTAAGCTGGTTTGATTCTTCCTTAAGTGGTAGAGAAAGTCAGCATATAAAAACCAATTCTTCTTCTTCTTTCAGGATCCTTTTTAAAAAAAGGTAAGAAAAATGAGGGGAAATATATCAAAAACACATTAATAAAGCCATATTGCGCAAAAGTCTCAAGGCAGAATGTATGACCCAGATGTACGTCTACCACTTTCTCAAGCAGGGTTTCGCATTGTCTCTAGCAAGGCAGCTCCTTCCCCTTGGCTTCCACAGCATATGCAATCCCCTCCACAGGCTTTTCCGCTCAGACCAGCACACCAGAGATGTTTTAAGGCAACTTTCCCAGACATATTGAAGGCCTCACCATGCTTTCAACAGCACCTCCATTATCTTTTCCCAACACCTGCTGCTTCCTTTGACACCAAATCCAGCCAATCCCTTAAAATTACCCTCAAGTGCATCCCCTTCCCTCCCTTCCAGCACTGAATCTTGAAACACACAGAGCTGATCATCCAGATACCGTTGTGGGAAACGCGGCGCACACCGGGGCAGCTTGCATTCACCGGCTTCTCTCCCGCTGTTCCACTCTGCAATGCTGGAAGCCTGACGAGTCTTCATCCGATAGAAGCAACTGCAGGAAAGCTCCAATGGTGGGATGAAGCCACTTTGAAAGACATCTCTCCCGCTCCCCCTCTGCGCATGGAGCAACCGCGACAACAAAGAGCCCACAGCATACATTTTTTAAAAGCTTTGGCAGAGGCGAAAGGAAAGCAAAATCCTATTTTAACCTCTGAGCGGCGAAAGGAACCAATCTCGGGATGCCAGCCTCGTGGAGAGGGTAATAGCCGCGTACTTCAATCTCGAAATGTTCTTTTGAACTAAGCTGTAACTTGCTGCCAGCTTCCACCCACTGGCTGACATCAGTTTCAAAGTCTTCCCATGTGGGCTTTCCAGCAACTTACTTTGACAGATGCTCCTTAAAGAAGGAATCCAAGCAGACTTGAATAAACAGGCGATTCGTTTGCCAAGGGAGGTCATTGTCAAAATCCTTTGGGGGTTTTCATCATTTAGTTGGACCCTTTGGGATAAGAATGGGACAGTCAAGAACATAATGAATCTGACCAATGGTCTATTTACACTGCAATCCTATGCACAGTCACTCCAGCCTAAGCTCACTGAATCTATGGGCTGGATCCCACGGAACATTTCCACTCCCGTAAGAGCTCTCTTGCAAGCGGAAACACAAGAAAGTAATTGCGAGAAGCCCTTGCGTGAAACCAACTTGACCATGTTCCGTATCCAACCCAATGGGCTTAGAGGTGTGTTAGTCTGCACAGGACCGCACTACTAGCCTACTACTGTCCACTCAAAGTAAGAATCAATCTTCAAGGTCTCCAAGACATTTCTCTGCCCTGCTGCTAGCTGAAATCCTGGAACTGAAGGTGTCCTGTGGGACATAAGAACATAAGACCATAAGAAAGGCCCTGCTGGATCAGACCAAGGCCCATCAAGTCCAGCAGTCTATTCACACAGTGGCCAACCATTTTGCTTCCTACATTTTATTTGAGGTTGAATCAGACATTGCACAGTTTGAGACTATATATTTGATGTAGATTTGAAAATGTAAAGGGTGAGCAATAATGGATGTCAAACTAGAGTTTCCGGAGATCTGTTTTCCCTCATTAGGCAACCTGAAGTGGCTGTGATTTAAGAACATAAGAAAAGTCATGCTGGATCAGACCAAGCCCCACTAAGTCCAGCAGTCTGTTCACACAGTGGCCAACCAGGTGCCTCTAGGAAGCCCACAAACAAGACGACTGCGGCAGCATTCTCCTGCCTGTGTTCCACAGCACCTAATATAATGGGCATGCTCCACTGATCCTGGAGAGAATAGGGATGCATCATGGCTAGTATCCATTTTGACTAGTAACCATGAATAACCCTTTCCTCCATGAAAATGTCCACTCCCCTCTTAAATCCTTCCAAGTTGGCAGCCATCACCACATCCTGGGGCAGGGAGTTCCACAATTTAACTATGTAGCTGTGGGGGGACCCTTTAATTTGAATGAGGGCAGCCAATACAAGCCATGCTTTACAGGGGCCCCACCCACTTTCTGAAAAGCTCAGCAGGCACTGTGAGATGTATTAGTGGGCAGCATGGTGCCAAAAGGCACCCTGTTGGGGAATCTTGCCCCCATCATTCTCTCCCAAAGCTGCCATTGGCCTTGCAGGGGAAAATAAATCAGAATTTTATGGTACTTGTGTGTTTCCTCCATGAAGGAAATAGCTGCTTTGGTGAAGGTGAAACCCCCTCCCCTCTGTAGCACTGCCACCCTGATCAACTTTTAATGTTAAAAGGGGGTGTCCAGTCACCCCTTCTTCTCCTACCATCTCATCTATCTTGATCCAAAAATTTAGGGAATCCATTTTCTGGCCTTTGCTGCCACAGGAGAAAGTGGTGTTCCTTATCTTAGATGGCCTTAAAGGGAGAGGAGACAAATTCTATCAACTATGGTTAGCCACAGCTAAATGGAACCTCCAGTTTCAGAGGTAGTGTACCTCTGATTACCCCTGAAGAGCCAGCATTGTGAAGTGGTTAAGAGCGATGGTTTGGAGCAGTGGACTCTGCTCTGGAGAACTGGGTTTGATTCCCCACTCCTCCCCATGAGCGGCGGAGGCTAATCTGGCGAACTGGATTTGTTTCCCCGCTCCTACACACGAAGCCAGCTGGGTGACCTTGGGCAAGTCGCAGCTCTGTTGGAGCTCTCTTCAGCCCCACCTACTTCACAGGGTGTCTGTTCTGAGGAGAGGAAAGGTGATTCTAAGCCGGTTTGAGTCTCCTTCAAGCGGTAGAGAAAGTCGGCATATAAAAACCAACTCTTCTTCTTCCGTTGCTGAAGGGCAAACAGTGGGGAAGCCTTCTTGGCCAATTTTGGAAATAAGATGTTGGCGTCAACAGAGATTTCGTCTGATTCCAGTAGGATTCTTGTACCATAGATTGTCTGGGAAAGTTTATAATGCCAAAGATGGCATTTCCCTTAAGGATGCTCAGGCAAGAATCCACCTGTCACCTTATTTCCCTCCTCGAAGTCTTACAGGTGCTATTTTTTAAATGCTTTAAGATAAATGTGACTTTTTTTAAAAAAAGCAATAAAAAAATTATATAAAAAAAGATAAATGTGACTGAAGGTGGCTTAATAGCCTGCAAACAAGCCACCCCCACCACCACCCCCAGTCCTCTTTGCCCTCCTGTAAACGCGTACCTCCTTCCCCTTTCCACCACTGAGGAATTGGCGTGTCCTGCCCAGGAGGGGCAGGACGCGTCCCCACGTGCGCTTCCCCCCTCCGCAGTTCCCCTCCGGCCTCTTCGTCTGAGGCTGGCCTGGGGGGGGGGCCACCGTCCGCTTTCTCGCGGGGAGACCCCCGCCCAAGAGCCAGGCGGAGGGGGCGCGGCCCCTGGGAGGGGCGGAGCTCCGCGCAAAGAGCCTCCCCTCCTTCCCCCGGCAGGAGCAGGAGAGGGAGGCGATTGCAAGGGTCGCCCCGCCCCCCTCGCCCTGGAGCCCCGCCCCCTTTTTCTTGCATGCCCCCCCCAGAGCAATTCCTCCCCCCAACACCACCCCCATCACTACCCCCAGTTGCAAAGCCGGGAGAAGGGGCTGCATCGCTCCCGCAGCGCCCCTTCCGATGCTGGCCCGGGCGAGCGGGGCAGGGGGCGGGCGGGGGGCTCCGCGATGCTGGAGAATGGGTCGCTGCGGAGCTGCTGCGGGCCGGGGGGCTTCGCTGCCCCCCCGAGAGGGGAGCCCCCCGGGGCTGCGGCGGCCGGCAGCGCGGCGGGCGGTGCAAGCGACCCGCGGCCGGGCTGGGTGGTGCCGGCGCTGTCCAGCGTGCTGATCTTCACCACCGTGGTGGACGTCTTGGGCAACCTGCTGGTGGTCGTCTCGGTGCTCAAGAACCGCAAGCTCAGGAACCCCGGTGGGTGCCAGCGAGGGGTCGGCTGAGAAGTCCGGGGGGGGGGGGCTTCCTCCAAGGAAGGGGTCCGCCGGATCGTCGCCTGGCGGGTCTGGTTGGACTTGGTTGGTCTGGGGCATGCCGGTGGTGGGTGGTCGGGGAGCCGGGGCTGGGAGACCCGCGATCGTGCCCCCGCCGGTATGGGATTCCCCATTCCCCGCCACTGCCCCAGATCTTCACGCAACCCATTGTTAAACGGCGGGACTCCCTGCCCCAGGATGTGGGGATGGCTGCCAACGTGGGAGGCTTTAAGAGGGGAGTGGACATGTTCATGGAGGAGAGGGCTATCCATGGCTACTAGTCAAAATGGATAGTAGTCATGGTGCATACCTATTCTCGAAGGCTTTCACGGTCAGAGTTCATTGGTTCTTGTAGGTTATCCGGGCTGTGTAACCGTGGTCTTGGTATTTTCTTTCCTGACGTTTTGCCAACAGCTGTGGCAGGCATCTTCAGAGGAGTAACACTGAATGAGAGACACTGTCCTTCAGTGTTACTCCTCTGAAGGTGCCTGCCACAGCTGCTGGCGAAACGTCAGGAAAGAAAATACCATGACCACGGTCACACAGCCCGGATAACCTACAAGAACCATACCTATTCTCTCCAGGATCAGAGGAGCATGCCTGTTATATTAGGTGCTGAGGAACACAGGCAGGATGGTGCTGCTGCAGTCGTCTTGTTTGGGGGCTTCCTAGAGGCACCTGGTTGGCCACTGTGTGAACAGACTGCTGGACTTGATGGACCTGGGTCTGATCCAGCATGGCCTTTCTTATGTTCTTATCTTTGTCATCTGGTACCATGGAAGCTCACTGTCTGACCTTGGGCCAGCTGCCTTCTTTCAGCCTAACCTACCTTGCAGGGTTGCTGTGAAGATAAAATGGAGAAGAAGAGAACAATGTAAACTGCCTTGGGTCCCCATTGGGGAGAAAGGCATGGCATAAATGAATTAAATGTACAATGGGAAGAGCTCACAAAAAGGATGCTCTGAAAAAAACCTTCTGGGCTACCTAACCATGCAAGCTGTTCCACTTCATGAGAGGGAGAGCATCTTGGGCATCTTCTGGGAATGAAGTATAGGTCACTGGGGGTGGGGGTGGGGAGGTAGTTGTGAATATCCTGCCTTAGTCAGGGGGTTGGACTAGATGACCCTGGTGGTCCCTTCCAACTCTATGATTCTATGATTCACGTCTTTGCTTAAAACCATCACATGACATGCCCCAGGTGGGTAATCTCCAAAAATGCGAGGCTCTCAGGTTCAAGCATGTTTGGAAATCATAACCCCTGCTTCATGGGACATTAAACCTCATTCAAGGTGTCTGGGATTTCAGCTATTCAGTACAGATTAAACACACTCAGTCCATACTCAACAGAATCTTCTGTTCTATTATTGCTTCCTCTGTTTAGGGCTGAATTGAAAGCATGTTTTGGGGCTGAGTCACGGAAAGCTTTGCCAAGACCCTCCTCCACCAAATCCTAAACAGATTTTCCCAAATATGCTGGGAACCTCCATTCAGCCTTGAATTTTTTCCCAACTCATGACTGAAATCCACTCACACCCCACCTATTTTTCTCTTGCCAAATGTTTTGCATCCCCCCCCCAATTCCACTGCACCTTAACTTCTAGACTGCTTCAGATCTGGGTACCAGCCTATGTAAGAGAGCCAGCACAGTGTAGTGGTTAGAAGCAGTGGTTTGGAGCGGTGGACTCTGATCTGGAGACCCGGGTTTGATTCCCCGCTCCTCCCCACGAGCGGCCAAGGCTATTCCAGTGAACTGGATTAGTTTCCCCACTCCTGAAGCCAGCTGGGTGACCTTGGGCTAGTCACACTCTCTCAGCCCCACCTACCTCACAGGGTGTCTGTTGTGGGGAGGGGAAGGGAAGGTGATTGTAAGCCAGTTTGATTCTTCCCTAAGTGGTGGAGAAAGTCAGCATATAAAAACCAACTTCTTCTTATTTTTGTGCTGTCAAGTCACAGCTGCCTTATGGCAACCCCATAGGGTTTCCAAGGCAGGAGATGTTCGGAGGTGGTTTGCCATTGCCTGCCTCCACTTCACAACCCTGAGTTTCCTTGGAGGTCGCCCATCCAAATACTAATCAACTCAGCTTAGCTTCTGAGATCTGATGAGATCAGGTAACCTGAGGCTGTCCAAGTCAAGGCACCAGCCTATGTAGTTAGCCCCGAAACCAACAAGTCATTCTGTGGAATTCCTAGATTCTGCTCCGGCACACACTGAATTCTAATTCTTAAACTGCAAGCTATGCAAATCCTACCAGCTTTGAAATTATCTAGTTACATGCCAACACATCAGTTTATTTTCACACCTATGCTATGTGTTATAAAAATGGCTCCCACAACCCTTACTCCGTCGCTTGGTCCAGATCCATCTTTGTAGACGAGATCATGTTGTGTTATTGTCTCCCTTAATGCACCATCTAGATCGCAACTTACTCTTTTGGACAGCGGGAGATGAGAAGGGGGGCACAGATTTACAGAAATACAAATGTACTCAGAAATAAATCCCACTGAGTTAAATAGGACTTACTCCTAGGTACGTTTGTATTGTGGCGTGGTTTTAATTAGAATTATGTTCTCGCTGTTACTAATAAAACAAAGTTCCTTTTGTTTGGAGATGAGTTAGACCTACAAGGAGAGCCAGTGTGGTGTAGTGGTTAAGAGTGGTGGTTTGGAGGACTCTGATCTGGTGAACTGGATTTGTTTCCCCACTTCTCCACATAAAGCCAGCTGGGTGACCTTGGGCTAGTCACAGCTCTCTTAGAGCTCTCAGCCCCACCTACCTCACAGGGTGTCTGTTGTGAGGAGGGAAAGGGAAGGTGATTGTAAGCCAGTTTGATTCTTCCTTAAGTGGTGGAGAAAGTCTGCATATAAAAACCAACTCTTCTTGTTTTTCTACAAAACGTTTTCTCATTTTATCCTTCCTGCAATTTCCTAAGATGCCTTCAAGAATCATTTATCAAGAAATGTGTCCCATAGATTTCCATAGCTCTGACCTTCCAGGCTGGCAGCTCAGGATGGCAGCTCGCTTCTGCTTATATCTAGGATTGTCACACAGGTTCATAAAATGCTTCCTCTTAGGTATTACAAGTTCTTTCTCTCTGTGATCAGTGAATGGAAAACTTGGACGGAGGAACAGCAGGGTATGATCCAGCAGAAGTTATGATGAGCTGAATGCACGAAGCTGTCTTGTACTGAGTCAGGCCATTAGACTGTCCAGGTCAGCTTTGTCTACTCTGACTGGCAGCAGCTTTCCAGCATTTCAGGTGGAGGTCTTTCACATTACTGGATCCTTTTACCTGGAGATGCTGGGAATTGAGCCCGGGACCTTCTGCATGCAAAGTAGATGCTCTATCACTGAACCATGGTCCCTTCTTGAAGTAAAAGGGACCATGTGACACTTAAACATGTGAGAGCCAATGAGGTATAATGGTTAAGAGAGGTGGACTCTAATCTGGAGAACTGGGTTTGATTTCCCACTCCTCCACATGAGCAGCAGACTCTAATCTGGAGAACTGGGTTGGTTCCCTCTCACCTACACATGAACCCAGCTGGGTGAACTTGGGCCAGTCACAGTTCTCTTTGAACTCTCTCACCCTCACCTACATCACAAGGTGTCTGTTGTGGGGAGGGGAAGGGAAGGAGATTGTAAGATGATTTGATTCTCCTTAAAAAAGTAGAGAAAACCGGCATATAAAAACCAACTCTTCCTCTTCTTTATGTGTTTCACACACCATTGATACCACTTGGTCTTCAAAGTGTTTGTTTGGCATCAGAAGTGCATGCTGGAACAAAAAAAGATCCTAACTTTAAATATATGCTGATGGAGTCTGAACCGATAGTGGCCGAAAGCCGGAGGGATCGTGGGGATGTAGTAGACCGGTCAATGCAAATGTTAACTCAGCCTGTGACAGCAACCCAATGAAACTGATAGGCAATAGATTGAGACCCGGGCAATAGATTCGGGAAGTCCTGCACTCTGAGAGTAATTAAATTGTGTAATATTTTGCCAGAGGGCACAGTGATGGCCATTTGCCTTTAAAAGGGGATTAGAGTGATTCATGAAGGAGGGGTCAATCAATAGCTACTAGCTTTGGTGACTAAAGAGAACTCTGTAGTTAGAAGAAGCAGCAAATTCCTGAATACCAGTGTGAGGAAGCAACCTCCGAGGAAGGCCTTGGCCTCCATATCGTTTGTTGGCCCTCCAGGGTTAGCTGTTGTGAGAAACAAGATGTTGGACTAGTTGGACCACTGGTCTAATCCACCTGCTGTTTTCATCACACCCAACATAGATTCTAAACTGTGATTAAGTTTAGTTTGTTGAGCCTAAATTGCTGGAGTACCAACATGTCTTGGATTTCAAGCAGCCAGTGTGGTGGTGTAGTGGCTAAGAGCGGTGGTTTGGGGCAGTGGACTCTAATCTGGTTAACCAGGTTGGTTTCTCCACTCCTACACATGAAGCCATCTGGGTGACCTCGGGCTAGTCACAGTTCTCTTAGAGCTCTCTCAGCCCCACCTACCTCACAGGGTGTCTGTTGTAGAGAGGGGAAGGGAAGGTGATTGTATGCTGGTTTGATTCTGCCTTAAGTGGTAGAGAAAGTTGGCATATAAAAACCAACTCTTTTTCTTCTTTCAGACTTGTCTCAGTAGCCAAAAAAACTGCACTGACAATAAGGTTTGAACTCCTGATCTGGCCTTGTTTGAGTTGTGTCTTTGCAAGATGTTGGTTGTCTTGTTTGTGGTGGGATTAAGTAAGAGAGTCCTTTGTAGTTTGTTTGTTTCTTTGGTCCTTGCTGAAACTGCCAGCAATTCATTTTTAGTAGCTGTTTGCCAAATTCTTCCTCCGCAGGGTGATCTTTTAATAGCACTCTCTCAGAAGAAATGCATGCATTTCAGCACCTGGTATGTGGACAGCTCCAGCCCACTTTCAACGACTTCAGGGCTTTGCCTTGATTATGCATGCATTTTCCGATCGTCAGAGGTTGCCTCGGTCTCCTCTCGTGTTTCCGCACATTTTGCCCGCATTTTCTGGATATGTGTTTGGCTTGCATCCAGAAAACCCAGGCAAAACACATGGAAATGAGCGGGGAGAGCGAGATGACCTCTGACGGTCAGAAAATGCATGCATAATCAAGGCATATCCCTCAAGTAGTTGGAGGGTGACCACAAGGAAACAGCCATGCATAAATGGCCAAAGAACCGCAGGTATGGATTCTCTCCAGTTGCAGGACTTTGAGAAGTGGATTCGATTGGGATCTGCTTTCTTTTAAAGAACTCTAGGTCCTAAACAGGAATGTGTTTTGTTTTTCCGTCATTGTGCATCAACTTTGCTTTGTGAATGTTGACTTTGTGCTTGGCAAGGGTGACTTGGCACAGAGGATGTTCAACACTTGCATCTGTGGAGATGATGCTTGTGAAGTTCAGAGTTTCGGAGTGGATTAGAAGCCTTCTGGGTGACCTTGGGCCAGTCACAGTTCTCTCAGAACACTCTCAGCCCACGCGGAGGCAGGCTATGGCAAGCCACCTCCAAACATCTCCGAACATCTAACAGTTAGCACACCACATTGTGCATATGTACAGTGCTGTCAACCTGCTACTGACTTATGGCCAGCAACCCTGTACAGTTTTCAAGGCAAGATATGAATGGAGGTGGTTTTAACATTGCTTCCTCTGCATTGCAACCCTGGTATTCCTTGGTGGTCTCCCATCCAAGTACTAACCAGGGCTGACTCTGCTTAGCTTCTGAGGTCTGATGAGCCCAGGCTAAGCTGGACTATTCAGGCTTCTGAGGTGGTACTAAATAAACAAATCTCTTCAGGGGGGGGAATCACACAAACCTTCTCCCCTGGGTCAGTGACCTTAGGAATCGTTTCCCAAATTTTAGCAATGGATTCTTCTGAGATCGTACCATACTGATAAGATGTTGTTCAGCTGAAGCAGTACCCATAAAATTGGACAAGACCAAACATCTACCTGGCAAGGTCTCTTTCCTCTGCTTCCACAAAAAACCTCTGGTGCTCAAAAATTAGTTTGCTCATGAGTTGTCTGTACTTAATTGCACCAGTGAGAGCCAGCATGGTGTAGTAGTTAAGAGCAGTGGTTTGGAGCAGTGTACTCTAATCTGGAGAACCGGGTTTGATTCCCCACTCCTCCACATGAGTGACAGACTCTCATCTGGTGAACCAGGTTGGTTTCCCCACTCCTACACATGAAGCCAGCTGGGTGACCTTGGGCTGGTCACAGTTCTCTTAGAGCTCTCTCAGTCCCACCTACCTCACAGGATGTCTGTTGTGTGGCGAGGTAGGGAAGGTGATTGTAAGCTGGTTTGATTCTTCCTTAAGAGGTAGAGAAAGTTAGCATATAAAAGCCAACTGTTCTTCTTCGTCAGTGTGCTACTACTACATAGAGCTTATGATCAAGTTACATGAATCATTTGGCATGGATTGAAATCTTGATCCAGGAGCTGTTAACAATTAGTAGGCCAGAAGTGGAGAAACCCAACCTCAGGGCAGAAACTAGTACATTTTCTTACAGCTTTCCTAAAGGCATCACAATTGGCTGTGTGTGTGTGTGTGTGTGTGTGTGTGTGTGTGTGTGTGTGTGTGTAAAGTGCTATCAAGTTACAGCCAACTTATGGCGACCCCAGCAAAGGGCTTTCAAGGCAAGTGAAGAGCATAGGTGGTTTGCCATTGCCTTCCTCTGCAGAGTCTTCCTTCAGGTCTCCTTTCCAAGGACGGACGCTGCTTAGCTTCTGAGATCTGAGAAGATCGGGCTATACCATGGTGCCTTTCCTCCAACATGATTGGCTAGGTCTCATCCAAAGTGAATTTATAAGGAGCCAATGGTTATTTGGCCTGTTTTTGCTGAAGGGGGGCTGAATCATCTGCTCTCTCCCCTCTCTCCAGCCTTTGACGTTCCACAGAACTTGAAGCTGCCACTCTTAGGAGAAGAACAAAAGGAGGAAGAGGGAATGAAGAAAATACACACACACACAAAGATTCTCAGTGGAGACAGTGTGTGAGTCGAGAGGAGGGAGAATGATGATTAGTATTCCTCAAAGCACTATTTTGATTTTGGAAATTAATTGCATAGCAGTTTGTTTAGTCATAAATTGCTGAGCAACTTAGGACTTTTGTTTCAGAAAGGAGTAATGAGGGCCAATGAGGTGCAGTTGGATTAAACAGTTCAATTAAGACATGGAAAGAGAGGGGTTTTTTTTGTTTTGTGTTTTGCCTTCTTCCCTCCCGCCTGAGAGATTCCCTGTAGCATCTTGGTGGCCACTGTTGTCAGAGAATGATGGACGTGAAGGACCTTGCATCTGATACAACAGGCATCTCCTTGTGTTTTTATGTTTCATATGCATTGTGGTTGCACGTCTCTCCAGCATGGTATAGTGGTTAAGAGCGGTGGTTTGGAGTGGTGGACTCTGATCTGGAGAACCGGGTTTGATTCCCCGCTCCTCCACGTGAGCAGTGGAGGCTAATCTGGTGAACTGGATTTGTTTCCCCACTTCCTACACACGAAGCCAGCTGGGTGACCTTGGGCTAGTCACAGCTCTGTTAGAGCTCTGTCAGCCCCACCTACCTCACAGGGTGTCTGTTGTGGGGAGGGGAAGGTGATTGTAAGCCGGTTTGATTCTTCCTTAAGTGGTAGAGAAAGCATATAAAAACCAACTTTTGTTCTTCTCATTATGGCATATGTGAAATGATCTTCCACTCCCTCTTCTTCACTCTCCACCCCCCAAGAATACTCAAAAAGCAGTGGGGAAGATTGCCTGTGTGAGAGACGGCTTGCCCCCCGTGTTCCCTTTTCCCTTCCTGCAGTACAGGGTTGCATGCCACCACTCATGCTCCGCCCTTCCTCTCTGAGGTGCAGGTAGAGGCTGTGTGTGTGTTTGTGTGTGTGTGTGTGCTGCTTCTGGTCTATGCATGGATAAGTGGACAGGCGCCCTGGGTGAGATCTTTGAACACAGTCTGAGATCTTTGGAAGGAAAAATACAATTTCAATTCACTAGACCATTGGAAACTAGATCAAAACACGCCAGGGTGGTAGAAAGGGCCGTCAAGTCACAACTGACTTATGGTGATCCTGAAGGGTTTTTAAGGCAAGAGGCAGACAGAGGGGGTTTGCCATTGCCTGGCCCTACCCCACGGCCCTGCTATTCCTTGGTAGTCTGCCATCTAAATACTAGTCAGAGACAACCCTGCTTAGCTTCTAAGATCTGACAAGATCAGTTAGCCTAGGCCAGGGGTGTCAAACATAAGGCCCGAGGGCCAGATCTTGCCCCTTGAGAGCTCTTATCTGGCCCAAGAGCCAGCCGAGGCAGCCACCCACAACTCCATTCTTGATCTGGGCTGGTGAGGTATGTCCCAGCCCGACCAAGTGGCATTTCTGTCATGTCCGGCCCTTGTAACAATTGAGTTTGACACCCCTGGCCTAGGCTATCCAAGGTGTAACAGAACTAAAAAGAAAGAAAGAAAATGGTGAGGCTCAGTAAATTGAACAGGTCACTGTTGAGATCTTGGAATTCCCTCCCAAAGAAGGGACGCAAGCCCGCAGGAACATGAACATAAGAAAGTAAGAAAAGTCATGTAGGATGAGACCAAGGCCCATCAAGTCCAGCAGTCTGTTCACACAGTGGCCAACCAGGCGCCTCTAGGAAGCCCTCAAACAAGACGACTGCAGCAGCACCATCCTGCCTGCATTCCACAGCACCTAATATAATAGGCATGCTCCTCTGATCCTGGAGAGAATAGGGATGCATCATGACTAGTATTCATTTTGACTGGTGGCCATGGATAGCCCTCTCCTCCATGAACATGTCCACTCACCTCTTAAAGCCTTCCAAGTTGGCAGCCATCACCACATCCTGGGGCAGGGAGCTCCACAATTTAACTATGCATTGTGTGAAGAAATACTTCCTTTCATCTGTGTTGAATCTCTCACCCTCCAGCTTCAGCAGATGACCCCGTGTTCTGGTATTATGAGAGAGGGAGAAAATCTTCGCCCTGTCCACTCTCTCCATACCATGCATAATTTTATGGACCTCTATCGTATCTCCCCTTAACCACCTTCTTTCCAAGCTTTGAAACAGGGGCTGATCATAGCAGAAACTTTGAAACAGGGGCTGGTCATAGCAGACTTCACGCCATTTCTTCCACATTCCCATGTTCTTGGCTTGCGGCATTCTTTCAAGTGTGTCAGACCTTTTCATTCTTCCTCCCTCAGCTGAGAAGGTTTCATGGTGACCCATCCTGAAATTGGGTTTGAGTCCCCATGTGTGCTGCCTTTCGCCTTTCTCCAATCGTATCAAGGTGCACCCCCCAAAAAAAACTTCTATGGCATAGCTCAGGATATCCAAATAGGCACCTGTGGTCGTTTATGCATGGGAGTTTTACCTGAGGTTCGTTGCTCACTGAACTCACACTTTCCTGTTGGGAATCTCTGCACCAGCAGTCTCCAAGCTCAAATCAAGTCCCCCGCCCCTTTAAATGCTGCTTTGTAATTGGCTTACTTGTAGTGTTTACTGTGAGATAAAATCCACCCCCAAACCCAACTGCCACATAAAAAAGCATTTTAAGAACAACATAAAAAATGGAGCAATCTAAAAAAAGGGAGGGGGGAGAAATCCAAGCCTCGGTTTTAAAAATATTTTCTTCTGCTCAGAAAGCGCTCCAAGGAAACAGGAAGCAGGAAGTATTTCAATCCCTGCCTCTGGACATGCTGCTTTGTATTTGGCTGTGAGACAAACCAAGCTCGCGTGTCCCGCACTTTGCCTTATGCATGGGGATTTCAGCAGGGCTTTGCTCAGGGAAGACGGAAGAGTCGGGTTAACAGAGGAATGGGAAGACCCGAACATTGTGAGGGCTGGCAGCGAGGTCACCTCTAATGGACAGAAAACTCATGCTGAACTCCAAGGAACAACCGAGACAGACCCGGGGCGAACGTGAGTGAAGATACCCATGCATAAACGACCTATCTTGCCCTTTCCTGGCAGGTGGGCAAATGGTCATCTCCATCCTGTCTATTTGTGTCAAGCAAAACTCACTTCTTCTCATTCTGAAATCCAAGGCGTGTGTTGCTTCATTCCCAGGGAAGAATGTTTTCTCTGAGATGGTGGCCTCCAAGAGTGTTAAACCGGGTATCCTGCATCCGCTCATCACAACAGCATATAGTTAACAGTGCAAGGTATTTTTTGGGGGGGTCTTACATTTCTGACAGCTTCCCCCCGCCATTGCATTTCTTAATTGGCATGAATCAGCTGAGCTTTTCTGGTTACAAAAATGCACCTAACCTCTTTTGCAACCTGTGGACGAGATCTTGGGAAACCGTGTCGGCTTGGGGAGCGATTGGCGCTTTCATTACGACTAATTCTGAAGAAGGGATGATTTTGCCCAAGCGAGGGCTCAATCAAAAGTTCAGTCAAGGGTGAGAGAAACAAGTGAGTGTTTCCAATCTTCCTCTCCCTTTGAGACAGGTATGGAATGCAGACAGAAATTGTATCTGTAGGTGTTTCATGGCTGTAATGATGTTTGGCACGAACAAATAATAACAAAACAACAGGGACCTGAAGCGACTTGCAGCATCATTCTCCCCTCTTCCATTTTGTCCTCACAACAGCAACCCTGTGAGGTAGGTTAGGCCAAGAGAGCACAACTGACCCAAGGTCACCTTGCAAGTTTCCATGGCAGAGTGTGGACTCGAACCTGTGACTCATGAACACATGAAGCTGCCTTATATTGAATCAGACCCATGGTCCATCAAAGTCAGTATTGTCTGCTCAGACCAGCAGCAGCAATCCGGGGTCTCAGGCAGAGATCTTTCACATCACCTACTTGACTAGTCCCTTTAACTGGAGATGCCAGGGATTGAACCTGGGACCTTCTGCATGCCAAGCAGATGCTCTACCACTGAGCCACAGCCCCTCCCCAGATCCTAGTCTGAGGATCTAACCACTTCACCAGGCTGTGCATCCACCTTGCCTTGGGGACTTTGGCTTCATAGCTATTGGGTCATTTTCATTGCTATCTATCAATTTTGTTTTTGTTCAGCTCTTCTTCCTAAGGAGCTCAAGGCAGTAAATGGGGTTCTCCCCTCCTCCCCATTATTTTCACAACAACCTGTAGAATAAATTGGGTGGGGGAAGAGAGTGACTGTCCTATAGTTATGCAGTGAACGTCATAGCAGAGCAGGGATTTGAACCTGGGTCTTTCCAGTCCAACTACAACATCCCAACCACTACCATACTGGCTATGAGTCTTTGTGTGTGTTAAGTGCCGTCAAGTCGCTTCCGACTCAGGGCGACCCTATGAATCAATGTCCTCCAAAACGTCCCATCCTTAACAGCCTTGCTCATGACTTGCAAATTGATAGCCATGGCTTCCTTTATAGACTCAATTCATCTCTTGTTGGGCCTTCCTCTTTTGCTGTTGCCTTCCACTTTTTCTAGCATGATTGTCTTTTCCAGCGACTTTAAAGGGGGGCAGTGTATCTTGTTTTCTCCTTTTTGTTGCAAGTGTTGCAATTGAAGTCACCTTCTATTAAATCAGACCGTTGTTCCATCAAAGGCAATATTGTCTACTCAGCAGCTCTCCAGGGTCTCAGGAAGAGGTATTTCATATCACCTACCATCTGATGCTTACTGAAGATGCCAAGGATTGAACCTGAGACCTTCTGCATGCCAAACAGATGGTCTACCACTGAGCCACAGCCCCTCCCAATTATAGTTCAGTTGCTGGACATTTATCTTTGACAAGGATCTTGGGTTGTTGTTGTTTTTTGCTGATAGTAATGAAGCCTTCCTGGGGAAGGATCACAATGCTAATTGAGACTTACCTCCTTTCTTCTCCTGGTTGCTAGTGTCTGGTGGCTGGTAGGCAGAGTTTTGCAAGCTGGGAGAAACTAATTTGCCATAATCTTTCAATCACCACCTGCAGTCTCCATAAAAACTCTTTTACCATTCCTTCTAGACTGGCACTATAAATCATGTGTGCTGTGACCTTGAACCATTTTGTGATGGACAGGTTTGGGACAGTAGTAATGAAATAATATTTCAGAGTAAACACATTCTTAAAATTGCAGGGGAGGGGGAAAATGAGAACGATGGACCAGAAATGCAACTCTCTTCAAGCAAGAAGAGGTTTGCCTGAGTGGTAGAGCACATGCTTTGCATACAGAGGGTTGCAGGTTCAAACCCTGATGGTGTCACTATTAAATGGCTTTCAGGGAGCAGGGGTTGAGAAAGACTCCTTTTTTGCCTGGGACCATGGAGATCTGCGGCCCATCAATAATGAGTTAGGAGGACCGATGCCCTAAGACAATTCTTGTTGCTCTTTTTGAATCAGAGAAACGTATGGAGAACAGGTTTATCAATTGCTGTTAGCTTAATGGAACTTCCATGTTCAATGGAGCTATACCATTATCTATCAATCACATTTTTTTTATCTCATTCTGGGTCCAAACAGACTGGTAGGGTGCCCACAAAGGAGTAGCTGTGTTAGTCTGCTGTGGCGAAATAAAACAAAAGTCCAGGGGCGACTGAAAGACTAACAACACCTGCAGATTGAGCATCCCTGGACTGAAAACCCGAAATGCTCCAAAATCCGAAACTTTTTGATCACCGACATGACACCACAAGTGGAAAATTCCACACCTCCTGTTGTTCAATGTACACAAACTTTGTTTTCATCGATAAAGTTATTTTAAATATTGCATAAAATTACCTTTGAACGATGTGTATAAGGTGTATATAAAACATAAATAAATTTTGTGTTTAGACTTGGGTCCCATCCCCAAGATAGCTCATTATGTATTTGCAAACATTCCAAAATCTGAAAACCCATTTACATCCCACAGTCTTCTTGCCTAGTGGGAGTTTGGTTAGTTTCCAAGTATTATTTCTCTGTAGTGAGTCTAATTCTTCTTGGATTGCGTTCAGCCATCTTGACCGCTCCCCATCGGGCAACTTTTGCAGTTCGTCCCAACTTGAGTGCTCCACGTGGCTGTCCATTCCAGTGAAAAGACTCAGTTTCTTTGCTGGTATTCCTTTTGTAGTCCCGCTCCTCCACGTGAAGCCAGCTGGGTGACCTTGGGCTAGTCACAGCTCTGACAGAGCTCTCTCAGCCCCACCTACCTCACAGGGTGTCTGTTGTGGGGAGGGGGAGGGAAGGTGATTGTTAGCCGGTTTGATTCTTCCTTAAGTTCTAGAGAAAGTCAGCATATAAAAACCAACTCTTCTTCTATGATGTGATGCTTGGCCTGTGTTATTTCTTTTGGGGCATGTCTTGTTTTTAACCTATTTTACATGCATTTTTATGGTAATCTCTTCTGATCTCTGCTTCTCAAACTATTATTTGATTAGCTAATGAATGAATTTGTGTTTGCCAAGGAAGGCTGTTTCACAGAGATGATAGGAAAGAAACGCTTTCCCTCGTAGTTTCTCATTTGTTCGGCTTAAACGCTCTTTCCTTCCCAATTTCCAAAGGTTTAAAACATTGTTTTGTCTTTAATGAAAGGCATAAATCATTGCAGAGAGTAACTAAACTAACCTAATCGTGATGGATTTCTGGGAACCGTGTGTCTGCTCCGGGCTTCTGCTCCACTGTTTGTGAATATACCAAGCAAGGATCATAAGATTTATTGGAAATAAAAACTAGTTAATGGTTTGGACCTTTTTGTTCTTTGTTAAGGTTGTTGCTTACAATGCTGGATGGGGCTGAGAAGCAGCACATGGCGACCGGCAGGATTCATTTTTCCCTCCAGGATTAATTCACTAACACATTGAACATTCGCCATGGCACACAGAATTAACTCACTTGTCAGTTTGCCCCTCACTCAGCGGGGAGATAGCAGCTCCGTGGTTTTAATTAAAAGGAAGGCAAATAAAAATAATGAACTGCTGCAGAAAACAGGAGATACTCTTTTTCACATCGAGGCAAGCAAGCACACAACCGCACACCCCGCTGTCCGCACAGGAAATAATCTGACAGACTTTTGGCAACAGAACTTAGACCCCCCCCCCCAAACTGGGAGCAGAGCAGATTACCCATGCCCCATGGAGTCCAGCCCTGGCCAGGATTGCCCAGGATAGCCCGATCTTGTCAGATCTCAAAAGCTAAGCAGGGTCAGCCCTGGTTAGTAGTAGTAGAAGAAAAAGAGTTGGTTTTTGTATGCCGACTTTCTCTACCTTTCTTCAAGGAGAATCAAACTGGTTTACAGTCTCCTTCCCTTTTTCTCCCCACAACGGACACCTTGTGAGGCAGGTGAGGCTGAGAGAGCTCTAAGAGAACTGTGACTAGCCCAAGGGTCACCCAGCTGGCTTTGTGTGTAGGAGTGGGGAAACAAATCCAGTTCACCAGATTAGACTCTGCTGCTCATGTGGAGGAGTAGGGGAATCAAACCCGGTTCTCCAGATCAGAGTCCACCGCTCCAAACTACTGTTCTTAACCACTACACCACGCTGGCTCTCACCTGATTCTTTTAACTAGAGATGCTGAGGAGCTGAACCTGGGACTTTCTGCATGCAAAGCAGGTGCTCTGCTCCTGAGCCACATTTCTTGTTGGCAAGAAATAACAGCGTTATTGCATGTACATGGCTTCATATTGGCTATTCTCCTCTGGGTTTGTGCCCTGTGCCAAGAATGAAACAAAATGCTTCATTAGTGACCTAGCTATGGAGAATTATATACTACTGGAGTCAAGGATCGTCCCAAATCGGATTGGCTAATTTTTTTTCTACCATTTTTTTCTACCATGCTATCAGCTGACCTCCCTTTCCTTCGCTTCCCTTCCCTTCCCTCTTTGTTCTTCCCATCCCTTCCTTTTCCTTTCCTTTTCCCCCTTCCCTTCTTAGTCCTTTCCCCCTTCTCCTTGTTCCCTCTTCCTGTCCCTATTCCTTGGAGGACCTGGGACTTTCTGGGTCGATGTTGGTCTCCTGAGTATCACCTTAGACCATCCTCACCATCGAGGATATTCTTGTCATTTCTAAGAAGCGGTTATGGAGTTAGGACACCATCTTGTTAATCTAAGCTGGACAATTGTTTTAAAATTGTTTGTTTTAATCTTACATTTATATTGTATTATGTTGTGAGTTGTTATTGTTGGAAGCTGTCCTGAGCCAGGCCTTGCCAGGAAAGGGCAGAGAATAAGTTAAATAAAACAATTTTTAAAAAGGATTGTCGCAAATATTTCCCTCCCCCCTTGCATAAGCCTAGAGTCCCAAATGGGCTGAGAAACTGTCCCTCAAATTTCAGCCTCTCGGATGTCTCAGAGCTTTCAATACTGAGCATAAAATAAAACTAATTTCAAATCCTGTAATTATGTCTTTAGCTAGCTAATCAGCAGCCTGTTTAATCTGCTTTTTCAGCTCTTGCGCAACTGCTATTAGAAAGGAAAAATATCTGCCTTCACTTTAGAAGAAGAAGAAGAGTTGGTTTTTATACCCCAATTTGCTCTACCTTTTTAAGGAGACTCACACGGGCTTGGAGTCACCTTCCCTTCCCCTCCACACAACAGACACCTTGTGAGGTAGGTGAGGCTGAGAGAGTTCTGAGAGAACTGTGACTAGCTTCATGTGGAGGAGTGGGGATTCGAACCGTCTTCCCCAGATTAGAGTCCTCTGCTCTTAACCACTACACCACGCTGGCTCTCAGATCTCACTTTACCCCAATTTGATTGCAATACTGCAGATTGCCACTCTGCGCCACGGGGCAGAGGGGGGGAAGGACAATTCACAACTACCTCCCCCGCACACACCCCAGTGACCCCTACTCCATGCTCAGAAAATGGCAACAAAAACTCTCCAGGATCCCAAGCCAATCTGGCCTGGAGGAAAATTACTTCCTGACCCCAAAGTGGTGATCGGCATTTCCCTGGGCATGTAAGAAAGGGCCACAAGAGCCAAGCGCTGACACAACCCTTCCTGCCCTCCCTCTCATGATCTGCCTAAATTCACAGAATCAGCCTTCCTGTCTGATGGCCATCTAGCCTCTGCTTAAAAACCTCTGCCTCTGTTGGTCTCTCGCCTTGAAAACCCAACGGGGTTGCCATAAGTCCACTGTGACTTGGCAGCTCTTTTAACCCACCTAGGATATAAAATGCGGAAGAAACGGAGAAGCTCAAGAGGCTCCCTGCGGGGCGATGGATTCTCGCAGCGTGTTGCAACGATAAATATAGCCACCGCAAAGAACTCTGCGCCGCCGATCGCGAGGCCGGGGAAATGTTAACAGGAGACTTTGGCGGCCTTCAAAGTCTTTGAGAGCTCACCCCGGGAGTGGTGATTTGCTGGCCATTGAATGGGTTACAATGAAGATTGCTTGCTCAGAAAATGCCTGCTGATCTTCAGGAGCAGCCTGTGGCGGTTGCGTGGCTGCGCCGTCCTGATCCGAGCCGGTAAGGAGCAAGCAGGGGGCTGTTAATTGTTTTCTCGTGGGCCCCAAGAGACATGTGCTGTCCATGCCTGAGGCCTGGGACATGCTGTGAGTGGCAACGGAATTCAATATCGGCCTGCCGACCCAAATCGGGGAACGCTCCTCGTTAACTCCAAAAGGGCCGGTGGCGTAACATGACATGTGACTGTCTCCTAGCTAGCTGTGGTCCCATCTGTATGACAAACTTAGTTTAGCCTGAGGCTATGTTACTCAGCTGGATGCAGTACTCAGCCTGGTTAAGTAACAATGCTTAGCATCCCTCTGGAAATTTGGCTTCATGCTCAGTATCTCAGTAACTATTTCGTCTCATTTGCTCCCAAGTGGATCCTAGCAACGCCATCAGTGGGCCCAGCAACGTCAGCCGTGCTATCTCAGGTTGATACTCCTGCTCATCTTCTTACGTGATTTATGCAATCACATGCCAGTAATGCCCTTCCACCCTCTACATTGGACAAACAGGCCAGCCCCTGCGACAAAGATCGAATGGACATAAGTCTCACATCAGAAACCACAACATTCAGAGACCAGTGGGGGGGGGGGGACATTTTAACCTTCCAGGACATTCAGTTGCTGATTTAAGAGTAGCAGTTCTCTTACAAAGGGATTTCAAAGGGAGATTAGAGAGACTGCTGAATTACAACTAATAATGAAGCGCCAAACTATGCATTCTCCTGGACTGAACAGAGATCCGAGATTCCTGTCTCATTACCAATGCTAATTTCTCCACGCCTACAACCCCCCTACATATCACGCCTAATCCAATTTACATTGCCATTGTGTGTCTAACAGCCCATTCCTGAAACAACGGCATGCGGAGTCAACGGGGAAGAGGTGCAGCAGCGCCTCCTAAGCACGCTGTAAAACAAAAAAAGCTGTTTTGCGGCTTTTTTTGTTTTGTTTTACCGGGGCTAAAAGCCCCATTGAAAACAGCGAGGCTGCGCCTGCTCAAAAACAGGTGCAGCACCGCTGTTCCCGACGCCGGCGTATCCAGTCGAGCCGGGATAGGAAGCCGCCTAACCGGCAGTTCCTCCCCCGGCCCACCCCCCCAGAATGCCCCCCCTGCGCCAGCGCGGCCTCTCTACGCCGTGGCCGGCACCACAGAGAGGCCTTGCCGGTGGAGGGGGGAGGCGAGGTCAGGCAACACTCTGCCACCGGCGGGCCTGGCCTCGCCACGCCACCAGCGTAAGTGCGTGTAATCACGTGATTACACGCACTTACGCTAGCGGCGAGGTTACGCCGCCTCCTATGGACTTTCAGCCCATTTTTCAGGAATGGGCTGTAATGCACTCTTCCCTGCTTAAGGATAGATGGACTCACATTCTAGCTGTATCTGGAGAACTGAGCTGTGACTCACGAAAGCTCAGACCCTGCCAGGAATTTTGTTAGTCTTTAAGGTGTAACTGGATTCTTGTTCTTTTCTACTCCTGCCAGCGTGGAGTAGTGGTTTGGACTGGGGGACTCTGATCTGGAGAACCGGGTTGGATTCCCCACTCCTCCACATGAGCGGCGGAGGCTAATCTGGTGAACTGGATTTGTTTCCCCACTCCTCCACATGAAGCCAGTTGGGTGACCATGGGCTAGTCACAGTTCTCTTAGAGCTCTCTCAGCCCCACCTACCTCACAGGGTGTCTGTTGGGGGGAGGGGAAGGGAAGGTGATTGTAAGCCAGTTTGGTTCTTCCTTAAGTGGTAGAGAAAGTCCCTCCCCACCAACATCAATATATTCTTTTCCACAGTTACAGTTGTGTCTTTTTTAAAGAATCCATTCCGTGTTTGCTCCACCGGATTTGTTCACCATCGATTTGCAAAATGTTATACCACTTTTCCACTGAAAGGTTTCAAAGCAATATAAACAATTATAAAAATTCCCAATAACAAAAGTGACATTTGAAGCCATTTGTTCGTTATTACTCTGGGGTCAGTCAATGACATTCACTCTACCCTGTTTTCTCTCCTAGGCAATGCGTTTGTGGTTAGCCTGGCGTTGGCGGATTTAGCTGTGGCTTTGTACCCTTATCCTCTAGTGCTGGTTGCCATTTTCCACAATGGCTGGTCCCTGGGGGAGACGCACTGTAAACTCAGCGGCTTTGTGACGGGACTCAGCGTCATCGGCTCCATCTTCAACATCACCGCCATCGCAATCAACAGATACTGCTACATCTGCCACAGCTTTGCCTACGACAAAGTGTACAGCGGTTGGAACACCATGCTGTACGTCTGCCTCATCTGGGTATTGACGGTGGTTGCGACGGTGCCGAATTTTTTCGTTGGCTCCCTGGAGTACGATCCCCGCATCTACTCATGCACGTTTACCCAGACGGCCAGCTCGTACTACACCATCGCCGTTGTCGTCATCCACTTCATTGTACCCATCACCATCGTGAGCTTCTGCTACCTTCGGATCTGGATCCTTGTTCTCCAGGTGAGAAGGAGAGTCAAGACGGAAGTCCAGCCGAGGCTGAAGCCAAGCGACTTGAGGAACTTTCTCACCATGTTTGTCGTTTTTGTGATCTTTGCCTTCTGCTGGGCGCCGCTGAACTTCATTGGGTTAGCTGTGGCCAGTAATCCTTCGGAAATAGCCCCCAGAGTTCCAGAGTGGCTGTTCGTCGTGAGCTATTTCATGGCCTACTTCAACAGTTGCCTTAACGCAATAATATATGGACTTCTGAACCAAAATTTTCGAAAGGAATACAAACGAATCCTCATGACGCTGTTTATGCCGAGGCGGTTTCTCCAGGATACATCCAGAAGGGGAACTGAGGTCCAGAAGAGCAAACCTTCTCCCATTTTAAATAACAATGACCAAATAACAATGACCATGTAGATGTAAGATGGCGAATGCAGAAGGGTGCCATTTTGTGAACTGGAAATGTAAGAATGTGCACCTCGTTCTTGCTTACCTTTTCCTGTGCTTTCTATGTGAACAGCATCCCACTTTGACTGTAATCTTTCCTGTCTCCTTGACAAAGCACATTTCCTTTTACATATTTGTTATCAATGAGAAATTGGATTCAGGATTCACAAGGGAGAAAAGGTAAACAGACCAATGGGTTTTAGGGGCTGATGCTATATCAGGAAGCCTGGGTGGGGTTAAACCTGGGAGAAGGCTACCCCCCTTCCCTGGGACCACCTGGGACTCTGTGATATGTCCCAGGTCAGCTTCCTCATCAAGGATTAAATCCTAAAAATGCTTCTGCCAAATGCCAGGTTAGTTTACACTAAAATATCCCTCAAGAGCCCCGTGGCACAGAGTGGTAAACTGCAGTACTGCGGTCCAAGCTCTGCTCATGACCTGAGTTCGATCCTGCCGGAAGTCAGTTTCAGGTAGCTGGCTCAAGGTTGACTCAGCCTTCCATCCTTCTGAGGACAGTAAAACGGGCACCCAGCTTGCTGGGGGTAAAGTGTAGATGACTGAAGAAGGCAATAGCAAACCACCCTCTAAACATAGTTGGCCTATACCAGGAAGCCTGAGTGGGAGAGCCAGCATGGTGTAGTGGTTAAGAGCGGTGGTTTGGAGCAGTGAATTCTGATCTGGAGAACCAGGTTTGATTCCCCACTCGTCCACCGGAGTGGCGGAGGCTAATTTGGGGAACTGGATTTGTTTCCCCACTCCTACACATGAAGCCAGCTGGGTGACCTTGGGCTAGTGGCCATTCTCTTAGAGCTCTGTCAGCCCCACCTATCTTATAGAGTGTCTGTTGTGGGGAGGGGAAGGGAAGGTGATTGTAAGCCGGTCTGATTCTTCCTTAAGTGATAGAGAAAGTCGGCATATAAAAACCAACTCTTCTTCTTCTTTTCCTCCTCCTCCTCCTCCTCCTTCTCCTTCTGTTTTAGACAAGAGACAGCGAGAAAGGCTTGTGTTCTTGTTTGACCCAGAATACATTTTGGTTTGGGTTGAAATGGGCAAAGGGAGAGGTGATTCAAGGCATACAGTGAAGGTGGTCAGAACAGGAGGATGTGTGAGCCAGATGTTCCAAAGTTCCTTGGGAACATCTTCTCACTGTTTCTCAGTCATCATATATATCGTAATTATATCATCATGAAAAAGTCCATTTTTATAAGCTCCATCCACCTTCTGGATCAAGCCCGGAGTTTGCTCTTAGCATGTATCTTGTTGAATTGAAATGAGGCCCATTAAATAAAAACTGTTCGTTACAACCAGGTGAAGAAGTACAAGGCATGATCCGGCCAAAGTTAATCGCTTTTCAATCTTATTGACTTTAAATACAAATGTAACACACATTCTTGAATCTCTCCTTTGAAATCACGGACGCTTAAAAGCTCTTGGCATTAGCCAAATTGTGTCCATCGTACGTCAATAGTGAATTCTCCCTTGCAATACTCTGTTTTTCATGTAAAATATTCCCAAGTATCCTTGGGGGAAAATAATGTTTCAGGGTTTCGTTCAATCATTACTAACTCTGTGACCTTTATTTGTAAATCCAAAAAGTAATTATTTCTCATACTGCAAAGGAAAGCTATTTTCATAGTCTTTTTTCTTTTCTTTTTGAGACAATGTTTTAGTATGATCTGAAACTCAGGAAGGGTATTCTAAAACTGTGGAGACTTTTGTGCATCTTGAAGGAAATCAATATCTCGCTTTTACAGGGTTTAAAGATTTGATACCAGCATTTGAAATATTGATATTTTAATATGTCAGAGGAAAGCAAAGAGAACCGAAGTTTAACATCCATATATAAAATATTTTGAAGAATGTGACACTTCAGGGATAGGAAATGTCTGCTTTTGGGAAAGACTGTGGTGTCCTTTCGAACATTTTATTCTCTTTTAAAGGACATTTCCCCCCCTAAAGTGGCTGTATTTATTTCAAATAAATATTGCTTACTCTTCATGCATCTTGTGCAATTTACCAGTCATACCTCTGTAAATACTAAAGTACCAGTTGAACCCCAAGATAGTGTGATTTTTCTGTCTCTCAATTGTTGCTCAGAGCTTCAGGAAGTTAAGTTCACACTTAGGGTTTCCCTGATTTGTATACAAGGATTTCTCATACATTTTGACTTGAGGTGGGGGACGTATATGTGTTCAGAGAGATACTTCGTCTACTGAATCGATTTTAATGGTTTTAATATGTGATTTTTATTATGCATGTTTTAATTTGTTGGCCACTTTGGTGGCCCTGGTGGGGGCAGAAAGGCAGGATATAAATTCTGTAAAATAAGAATAAATCAAGTATGGATCCCCACGCAAGCAGGATCAGAGCACCCACGGAGTTCCAAAGCAGGAACTGAATCTGCTGTAACTAAAACCGGGGCAGAGTGTAGGGTTGCCAACCTCCAGGTCCTGGCTGGAGATCTCCCGCTATTACAGCTGATCTCCAGCCGACAGAGATCAGTTCCCCTGGAGAAAATGGCCACTTTGGCAATTGGACTCTATGGCATTGAAGTCCCTCCCCTCCCCAAATCCCGCCCTCCTCAGGCTCAACCCCAAAAACCTCTTGCTGGGGCCAAAGTAGGCAACCCTACTCATAGTAATGTTCATGGAATACTCCTGCCCATGGGTCAAATGGATGCAACAACCAATTGAATGATCTGCACGAGGACTACCTCCGATGGAAACTATTGAAGTTCTGTGAATCGCCCCTCTGCAGCGGAGGGATCGCTGTTTCACGATGGTTTCATTTTGAGCTGGATTTATGAGGATTATTCAACCCAGGTCTTGGTTTCCAGTGAAAGCAGAAGCTTTGATTGCTCAGTCGGGATTGCTCAGAGCAAGGTGCAGGCTTATCACATTATATTTGTACTCTCCCCTGCCCCATCATTGCTTGATTCTGACTGTCAGTGGCTCTCCAAGATCTCAAGGTAAAGGTTTTTCACATCTAGGAGTTGCCAACCTCCAGGTGATGGCTGGAGCTCTCCCATTATTACTACTGATCTCCAAGCGATAGAAATCAGTTCCCCTGTAGAAAATGACCACTTTGGCAATTAGACTCTATGCCATTGATTGCTCTATGCAAGATTGCTCTCCAAACCCCACCCTCCTCAGACTCCACCCCCAAAATCTCTAGGTATTTCCCAACCTGAAGCTGGCAACCCTATTCACATCACCTGCTACTGGATCTTTTAATGTGAGATGCTGGGGATTGAACCTGGGACCTTCTGCCTGCAAAGCAGATGCTCTACCACTAAGCCATGGCTCCTTCCCTTTTTGTGAAGCTGCCTTATAGCAAATCAAGGTCAGTATTGTTTGTTCTGACTGGCGGGGTCTCTCCAGTGTCTTAGCTAGAGGTCTTTCTCATCGCCTGCTACCTAACCCTTTCAACTGGAGATGACTGGGATTGAACCTTGGACCTTCTGAATACCAAAGGAGATGCTCTGCAACTGAGCCTTGGCCTTTCCCTGTGCTTATGCTACACATTCTCCTCTCCTCCGTATTTTAAAGACACATTTTAAGCGAAAGAGATTACTTTTCCCGCTTCCCTTTCTTAATTGAGGTGAAGAATTTCAAACAGACGTTTCTCTACACAGAAATAAATCATCCTATAAATATTTATGAGTCTTACATATTGTTAAAAACAATTTATTCTGAGGAACTATTCTTCTTTCTAATCTATTCATTTCCCTGGTTGAAATTATGTATTCTCTCATAAAGAAATCCAGAGGCTGCCTCAAAATTTGCCAAGCATGTAAAGAAATAAGTATCAATGTCTATTCATATAATGGATTTAATGGATCCCCATTCAGTGTAGATGGTGAGATCCTCCCATTGGATTCATGCTTACTCCTTCTTTTATGGTGAACTCAGTTTTGTGGAATGGCGGCCCCTGGGAGTAGGATGGGTGTTCTGGGACTAGAATGACAGCCCCTAGAGTGGAATGACAGCCCCCAGGAGTTGCATAAGCCTTCTGCTCCCAGAATGACATCCCCCAGAGTGGAATGACAACCTGCGTGATTGAAATCAGTGTAAGGTATTTCATTCCACTATAAAGTTTGTGATTACAGGTGCACAGCACTGACTTCAATTGCAGGGGCCGCCTTTCTACCTTTGGGTAGGGTTGCCAGGTCCCTCTCTGCCACCGGTGGGAGGTTTTGGGAGCCTGATGAGGGTTGGGTTTGGGGAAGGGAGGGACTTCAGTGCCATAGAGTCCAATGGCCAAAGCGGTCATTTTCTCCAGGTGAACTGATCTCTGTCGGCTGGAGATCGGTTGTAATAGCAGGAGATCTCCAGCTACTACCTGGAGGCTGGCAACCCTACTGTAGGCACATTGATTTCAATGCACAGGGTGGTGTGTCCAGAGAGCATTTGATGTCTGAAACTGAGAGCTGTTTTCTTTGCCTTGGAACTGCGGGAACAGAAAAGCTGGGGTTGAGGAAGAGAAGCCCAGCACCAGAAGGGTTATGCCTTAAACGCTGTCCTGATTTACATGCCTGAGTAACCACGAAGGTTTCGTGGCAAGCGACATCGCCCTAATTGGAACAGACGGAGCATCAAAGACATTTTCTGTTTGAAGTGGAGCTGCGTTAAAAGTGGATGTTTCACACTTCGGAAGATTTTGTACAGCAAGCGGCTCCAAATTTCCGAAAGTGATATGTGAGACTAGTAAACTTGGGGATTCTGTGCCCGTCGAGACAGCTGCTATGATCAGCTTTCTTATGACAGTGAGCAGACCCGGGGGCAACACAGCAATCCTCGCTGCTGTATAATACCAACAGACATGGCTCTGAAGCCACCCATACTGCAATACGTCATGCCTACTTTTCCATGCTCTCATAATACAAAACCATGGTTTGTTTTAACTACAGTTAGTTTATGAAAACAGGATTCAGTTCCCAAATGATCATTCAGGCCCAGGTTTAATCACATTCTTAGTTTTTTCTTGCCCCTTGCACAGAGACATGGCTGGCTTGTTTTAACCATGGTTAGTTTATGAAAAAAGGATTCAGCTCCCAGGTGATCATTCATACCCAGGTTTGTCTTGACAAATGTTGGTTTCATCACCTTCTTCGTTTTTTTCCCTGCCCCTTGCACAGAGGCACAGCTGGCAATCCAGTGCAAGGTTGGTGCCAAGGAAATGATGATGATGATGACGATAATTGTATTTATTTCCCACCCTTTCCCAGCAAGCCGGGATCAGGGTAGCTAACATCATAGAGTGGAGTAGTGGTGAAGAGCAGTGGTTTGAAGCGGTGGAGTCTGATCTGGAGAACCGGGTTTGATTCCCCACTCCTCCACATGAGTGGGGGACGCTAATCTGGTGAACTGGATTAGTTTCCCCTCTCCTACACGTGAAGCCAGCTTGAGTGGCCTTGGACTAGTCACACTCTCTCAGCCCCGCCTACTTCACAGGGTGACTGTTGTGGGGAGGGGAAGGGAAGGTGATTGTAAGCCAGCTTGATTCTTCCTTAAGTGGTAGCGAAAGTCAGCATATCAAAACCAACTCTTCTTATTCTTCTAATACATCTCATAATACAAACAATATTATAACAATTTAAAACATTCTAAAACAACGCTGAAAAATAATTTATCAGTGGATCAATCAATGGCGCCATCCTTGTTCCCTATGAGAAGAGATGTTATGCCAGGATGTTGCATTCACACACCATGCGAAACCACCGTTAAGATTGCTTCCTCATGATGATGATTCTCTGTGCTGTTCTCATTGCTGTTGTGAGCGGACAGGCATTTGTATCGGCAACAGATCATCCATTCACGTTTTCCATGCACTTTCCTTACCTGCCGCAGACTCCCCACGCCATCCTGGCTACCATTTCTCCCTAACAAGTCAGAAATTCCAGATGAACCTTGTGGTTTCCACTGACACAGCAGTCTGTATCCTGTCTTTCCACTAAGCAAAGTTTGATGCTTCCTCCTGTCTAAGATGGCTTCCTCCAGCTTCAGTGACACTTCCTACAAGGGAAGAGGAAACAAGTTGGAGGACAGCTCCTACGGGTGGAAGAATTTCAACCTTGTACACAACCCAGTATACTTCAAATGTATTGACTTCTAGTCTTGTGTGTCTTCTGCCAGAATCATAGTTTGAAAATGACATGCGAAGTAGATCTGCTTTATGCATGAATAGGTGCTTTTTGATCCATCATTGTCATGTGTAAGAGCCAGGTCTGGTACATGATGCTGACTGTCATATCACAGTAACCATGCTGGTGTATGAGCCACAACAACAGGGTCTGGGAAACTGGAAAATATCAGTGTTTGGGGGATGGGGAGAACCATGGACAACATCTGTTTGCCTTTCAAAGGCCTTCTAATTCCATTCGTGTTTATAGCCTGAAGTGCAAGTTTATTAGTAAGTCACCCCAATGGGTAATTTAAATTCAAGGCTCTGCTCCAGCTCTGTCTGTACACCAGCATTGGGCCTTGAATAAGGATGCACATCAAAAGACACATCCATCCAGGTCAATGAGCCATGGACTATCATCCTGAAAGGGCATGTCGGGCAGACAGTGTGACGAAGAGGAAGGAGGGAACGGAATCAATCATCAATCTAGTCAAGTCAATTATTTCATAAGAAGGGATTGTAGGGGGATAAGAAATTGGGAATGAAGTCAGTGCTGTTTCATTTCCCCTCCCCTAAAAGCCAGTGAATAATACTTGTTCTGATTTTTTAATGTCTTGTAAATTAAGAACCACGTGCAATTTAAACGCAGCCAAACATCTGGTATCATCAAGTCAACTGAGACTGAGCAAGTGAAAACAAAAGCATGAGATAAATAGTCTTATTTTTTTTTATAAACATAGAGGTGTCCCATAGTTTCTGTCTCTTAGCGATATGGTTTTATTGCTGTGATAAAACCAAGGCTAATAGAGTGTCCATTAAAGGAAGAGAATGCAATACATCCAGGGCTGTTTCACATGGTGCTCCTTTCTCTCCACACCAGCATGTAGATGGTTCATGTCATGGGGAATAGGGGTAACTGGTTCTGCTGACCAGGATGTGGGGATCCATCTGTAACCTCTAAGATAGACTACTGTAATGTGCACTTTGTAGGGCTGCCCTTGAAAGTACCCCAGAAACATCAGTTGGCACAAAATGCACAGCACATCTTCTGAAAAAAATTGAGGGGTGGGTCCATCAATAATTTCTGCTAAGGGAAGGGAGTTTCACCAATTCCCCCTTTCTACTGTAGATTTCTGAATCCCCCCTCCCCCAGGCTTATCTTGGGGATGCCCTAGAAGCAGCATTTGGGGAAGCATTTGGGCAACAGGAGAAAGGGAAGGTGAAAAGTCCCATTCTGCTGACAGAAATGCCTTCTGTCTGTGGAAATTACCACTTGAAATTATGACTGCTTATATCCCTGGCATCTCCAGTTAAAGACGAGGTAGTAAGTGATGTGAAAGACCTCTGCCTGAAACCCTGGAGAGCCACTGTCAGTCTGAGTAGATAACACCAGCTTTGATGGATCAAGGGTCTGATTCGGTATAAGGCAGCTTCATGGGTTCATGTGAATCCAACCAAAAGATTTGGAGGCCAAAACAGCAAGGATGATTCTTGATAGTTGAGGAGCACCAAGACTGTGGTCCTGGCAGTAGAGTTGCCAGGTCCCTCTTTGCCACCGGTGGGAGATTTTTGGGGTGGAGCCTGAGGGCGGGGTTTGGAGAAGGGAGGGACGTCAATGCCATAGAGTCCAATTGCCAAAGCAGCCATTTTCTCCAGGTGAACTGATCTCTATCGGCTAGAGTTGTAATAGTGGGAGATCTCCAGCTAGTACCTGGAGGTTGGCAACCCTAATTAGCATTGTTACACTTTGTGTGTGTGTGTGTTAAGTGCCGTTAAGTCGATTCTGACCTATGGCGACCCTATGAATCAATGTCCTCTAAAACATCCTATCATTAACAACCTTGCTTAGGTCTTGCAAACTGACATATTATATAGAGTCAATCCATCTCAAGTTGGGTCTTCTTGTCCTCCTGCTGCCTTCCACTTTTCCTAGCATTATTGTCTTTTCCAGTGAGTCTTATCTCCTCAAAATATGACCAAAGTATGATAGCCTCAGTTTAGTCATTTTAGCTTCTAGGGGGAGTTGAGGCTTGATTTGAACTATAACCCACTTATTTGAGTTTTAGCTGTCCATGGTATCCATAAATCTCTCCTGAAACACCACATTTCAAAGGAAACTGCTTTCTTCCTGTCAGCTTTTTTCATTGTCCAATTTTCACACCCCTACATAGTAACAGGGAATACTACGGCATGAATTAACTTGACCTTGGTTGCCAGTGACACTTCCTTATACTTTCGCTTTCCCCAAATAAACATCTGACTGAACTCATATTAGGGGCAATAAGGCTTATTTCATAAACAAAAATAAGGGTTTTTTTTGGTCATCTACGTGTTTGCATTTTTTAATGCCTTTCAAAGAAATGTCCTCACAAAACATTCAGCCAGGGTAAAATGAGCGTACACTGAAATAAGCTAGTGCCTAATTTAAATACCACTGCCGCCTTTTAAATATTTCACAACACTTGGGGCACATATAGGGAATATGATTTGAATAAATTATAACTACCCTTTACCAAAAAGAACCATACATAAAGAAAAAATATCCTATTGGAGATTATTTTAATTGGTAATACCAGGAATTCAACCTGGGTTGTTACAAATGCAAGGTGTGTACCACTGACCATAAGAGAAACCTAGGCAATCAACTGGGATGCCAGAGAGGGCTGCCAAAAATCCTGTGCTGAGTGGCGATAGCACTGCCTTCCTTTGAGTCAGTCTACTAGCATATCTAGTTTAGGGTTGCCAACAACTTGGAGAAAAAGCGTGTCCTGTCCTTTTAATACAGGTTCAACGGGATGACTTTTCCCTCTTCTCTCGGAAGAACGGTGGAGGGGGTTGGGGGGGTCATAGTTCACCTAGGGCACCAAAAACTGTTAGACTGGCCCTTACACTGAGCTATTGCCCTCCCTACCACCAACACAACAGTCCCAGCATTTAAACGTTAGGTCTAAAAAGGTCCTTCAGTCTTCACAATTAGTGTATTGTTAATTGTACTGATGTTTGCACTGATATTTGCTGGTCAAACGACTGTAAATAAACTGAACTGAACTGCATGGTTATTTAACGCCCAGCAAAATCCATAACTGAACAATGCATAGGAGCGACATGAAGATTGTTCTCAAGAAGTGCAATTACCAAGCCCTTTGGAAGGTCATTAAATCCTTTGAGGCACATTGGGTCGGTTCTCAGTGCAACTCATGGTGGGGGGAAAGCAATATTATTATTGAAACGTTAATTTGGAAATTTTGTACTGAAGCACACAGCACATTAAATAAGTGTAAGGAACATCTAGGGAGCCAGTTCCTTTCTCATCATGTGTTTCAGAGAGAAAAAGGACACACACATCTGGGGAGCTTGAAGAGCTTCATATATTGGGACAGAGCAGAAGAGAGTGATTTCTATATAAAGATCATTCATTACATACTGATTTATTTTATTTCTCCCTTTTGTCCTTAAGAACTCACGTTGGCAGACAAGGTGCTTCCCTTTTCCATGTTATCCTCCTTTTATCATTAAGTATTTGAAAGGCTGTCACTCAGAGGAGGGCAGGGAGCTGTTCCTGTTGGCAGCAGAGGATAGGACTCGCAATAATGGGTTTAAATTGCAGGAGGAAAGGTACTGGCTGGATATCAGTTGGCAACCCTAAGTCAATCCAAACCCCAAGGGTACAGCTACCATTCAATCACACTTCATTCACCCATCCAGCCCCCCTAGGGTTGCCAACCTCCAGGTACTAGCAGGAGATCTCCTGCTATTACTACTGATCTGCATCTGATAGAGATCAGTTCCCCTGACGAAAATGGCCGCTTTGGCCATTGGACTCTATGGCATTGAAGTCCCTACCCTTCCCCAAACCCCGCCCTCCTCAGGCTGCACCCCAAAAATCTCCTGCCAGTGGCGAAGAGGGACCTGGCAACCCTAAGCCCCCCCTTTCTTACTCTAGAGGCCTGCATTTTAACCCACAGCAACTTATATATAAAAACCCAGAATAAATCACAGAAATAAAACACAGAGAAAACGATTACTCAGTGAAACGCCACATTTTCCCAAAGCTTCTACAGTCGTATTTCATTTGAAGGAGTTTACTGTCAATTTCTGCCTAGCAGGGCAAGGTCACACGTTAAAGACTGCAAAACAAAGATGTCCAAATTAGTCCGAAATGAATTCTCACCATCCAACCAAGAGGGCTCTCTGGCATCAGCTGCCTCTTATCAGTACAGGCAAGCTCTCCTTGCCGCTAATCCCAATTTAGGCTGACATTAGAGGACTCTAATCTTTTAGCGCTCGCAATGACGGCTCCTCATAACTACCGGCAGCGTTCTGGCAAGCTGATGACTCTGTCCTCTACTGAACATTTTTATGATTACCTGTGGGCTGGTTGTCAGTAAAACTCCAGGAAGCACACATCAACTGTTCCAGGAGAGTCCGCTGTCAGATGGATGAAGTTAAACCCAATGAAGCTATTGGAGGAATCGTCATCACGGGGTTTTCCATGTGGGGACAGGCTTGTGCAATTTTCCCCATTGCTGCTGTAGCTGCAAGTCAGTTTCCCCCACACATTTCCTGTCCCATTCCCCTGGCAGCAGCTAAAACACACAGAGATTTTCAAGTTTTAAAAACAGATTGTTATAAAACTGTTATTTCTCCAGGGGAACTGATCTCTGTTGGCTGGAGATCAGTTGTAATAGCAGGAGATCTCCAGCCACCACCTGGAGATTGGCAATCCAATCCAAGACCCTATCACTAGGGTTGCCATCTCTGGGTTGGGAATTACCAGGAGATTTTGGGGTGGAGCCTGAGGAGGATGGGGCTTGGGGAGGGGAGGGACTTCAATGCCATGGAGTCCAATTGCCAAAGCGGCCATTTTCTCCAGGTGAACTGCTCTCTGTCAGCTGGAGATCAGTCGTAATAGAAGGAGATCTCCAGCTACTACCTGGAGGTTTAGGTCAATAAAAGTTAGCCTGCTATATAGTTAGTTAGCAAATCCAAAATAGCAGAAAATCAAGCATTCAATAAATGCAAGGTATGTCTTTGTTCAATTTAGGCATATAGTTAACATACAATTATACAATCATTGTCTGTGCAATACTATGCAGGATAAATCATAAACAACTTGTAATTACAAATGTCTGAATCACAATCAAAAAGTCTTTTATGCGAGTATCTCGCCAAACTTGCACCAAGGAGACGTGGATATACTCTCAATAGCGTCCAGACTTGGTGGTGGAAGTAGCAGGTATCTTTCGTTGCTGCTGTTTGGAGTATACTGACTCCTAAGTAGAACGAGTGGCAATAGTAGATCACGTATATATATAATACAGGGTGCCGGACATTCCCTGTTTCGACCGTTGGGGGGGTCTTCTTCAGTTGCCAACTCGGGCTGTATAGTAACACGCTCCTCCGTTGGATGGGATCAAAGGACATTTTGTAGCAATTTACAAACACCGGGAACTTCCCCGGAGGATTGGGCCACGCACTTGATAGCCCGTCGAGGGAAGAAACCATTACAGCACGATTTTACGCTTCGGCAAGCTCTTGGAAGAATAAGAGCCCTACTGAGGACTTTCGTGAGGTTTTTTTTGTGGAACTCTGTTCATGATTATAAGTATACTTATACATTGGACTATAATTTTTCCAGAACCATGGATTTGAATAATAAATAAGGATGTGTGAGGTTAACACTCCTTGATTTTGAATAGTAATAAAAGTGTGAGGGAAACACTTTTTTTCTTTGTCTTATATGTTTATTATAATGAGTTAATTATGTAAGTGTGAGGGAAATACTTATTTCCTTGGGTTTATATGTTTATTATAATATGCTTTCTGTATATTTGGGTCTATTAGCATTTTGAAAATTTCCTTTGATTAATTTTTTTTGAGCAAGAGTGATGTTTTCTAATATTGAACCTCCTCCAGGCAGTGGCTGGAGATCTCCTGCTAGTACAACTGATCTCCAGGTGATAGAGATCAGTTCACCTGGAGAAAATGGCCGTTTTGGCAATTGGACTCTATGGCCATTTATGCAGGGTCAATTTCGATGCTCTCTCAAAGCTCTGTTTTTAAATGCGACCTTTAAAATGCCTATTCACGGTCCTGACGCAAAAGGAGAAATTTCACCCCCCCCACTCGCCTGCTCCTTCGTTCCTGTTTGCATAGCCATTAGTAGGGTTGCCAGGTCCCTCTTCGCAACTGGCGGGAGATTTTGGGGGCAGAGCCTGAAGAGGGCGGGGTTTGGGGAGGGGAGGGACTTCAATGCCAAAGAGTTTAATTGCCAAAGCGGCCATTTTTCTCCAGGTGATCCGATCTCTATTGGCTGGAGATCAGTTGTCCTGACAATCCTGCTACTACCTGGCAGTTGGCAACCCTAGCCATTAGCAACCACGTATGCATAGCTAACGCGTGGCAGTGATTTTTCATGCTTCCTTGAGGGGATTCTTCCCGCCGAGGGTGGAGCAAACACAAAAGGTCGTGTTAAAGGGGCTCTTAAGAATGCGAAGCAAGTATGTGCCGGCTTCGCAGTCACTTCCTAGTGACGCTTCAGCGTGAAAAACTCAAAAAAAATATTCTGGGCAATTCAGCCTGCAACACGCTGCTAATTACCAAGCATAAATGGCTCATGGCATTGAAGACCCTCCCTTCTCCAAACCCTGCCTTCCTCAGGCTCCACCCCAAAAACGTCCCACCAGTGGCAAAGAGGAACCTGGCAACCCTACTCATCCAGGTTCAAGTCCACTGGCATAAAACATCCGGGAAAGGTTCTTTACTGGTGCAGAGCCCTAGAAAAGTGATAAAACTGCTCACACCTCACGAGCAGCAACAACCGCATCAGCAACAGAGTCACTAGAGTAATTGAGGCAATAATTAAAAGCTTCTTGGGTGCTTTCCAAGTATTGCGGTTTCAGGTATTAAATTAAACGTACGGCATTGGGGACATCGTTAGTGATTGCTAACTTAGGAAGAAAATTGGATTGCTGTGTAAGTCATGCCGAGGGAGGGGGGAACGGCCTCAAATTACTTGTTCTTGCTCATGGGGAAATCCTAGAGATCCCCCAACGAGGGTAGACAGCTGTGAGTAGAAAGCACCTGCGAGGGAGTCATTGTGTGATACGAGTTATATTTATCAACAAGCACGTTAAAACAATGTGATTGCTCGGCACATATACTTATTCTTAAATACAAGATGTCTGATTAAAAGTACAAAATTGAGAGGGAGAGTTTCACTGTGCCGAATGGCTCCCCTCAGTTCAGTTCTTGGCTGCAGGGTTTCAGATTCATCTCCATCCGAATGTTAAGAGCTGAGAAGGAAATTTATCTTCTCATCAGTTTTCCAATTAACAGCATTTTTTATCCCTGTGCATACAGTCCGTGAACAGTGTACATTTGATTCTTCTTTATACACGTCTTGAGTTATTCTCATGTTACATTCAGCGCACATGTAGCTGAATGTGTGACTGGAACAGTACATTTATAAAGGAAGAAGAAGAAGAAGAAGAAGAAGAAGAAGAAGAAGAAGAAGAAGAAGAAGAAGAAGAAGAGAGTTGGTTTTTATATGCCAACCTGCTCTACCATATAAGGAAGAATCAAACCAGTTTACAATCACCTTCCCTTCCCCTCCCCACAACAGACACTCCTCCTCCTTCTCCTCCTCCTCCTCTTCCTCGTCTTCTTCTTCTTCCTCCTCCTCTTCCTCTTCCTCTTCCTCCTCCTCCTCTTCCCAAGATTGAGCCCATGGCTTTCTCCATGCAAAGCAGGTGCTCTCCCACCAAACCATGTCCCTTCCCTTAATCTTCTCAATCATCTCGCCATGCTGATTGGTAAACGCTGTGTTGTTATCAGGCGTTATGAAATGAAATGCGCTCTGATCTTGCTCATCACAGATGGAGGCATTGATGCTGTAATTAATGAGATTAAGGGTCGTTGTCATGTCATTTCCTCCAGGACAAGCCGTGTTTTTTTTCTCACCAGGGCTTGTTAAATCTGCATCAATCTGATTCAATTAAGTTTCTGTCAAAACTGATTAATAAGCTCCCGTAACGAACTAAGAAACCAAAGCGAATGAATGGATGAAAGCCCTTCTTTTCACGTTATACCTTTTTACGCATCACACGTTTTACCTTAGGCAAGTTCACTTCATAGCCTCATAGGTTATTGCACACAAAAGGAGTAGCAGCATGTGTAGTGGTTATTGTACAAGAAAAGAACAGAGGTCCCCAAGGTGGTCCCCAACTAGGGTTGCCAACCTCCAGGTAATAGCTGGAGATCTCCTGCTATTACAACTGACCTCCAGCCAAAAGAGATGTTCACCTGGAGAAAATGGCCTCTTTGGCAATTGGACTCTATGGCATTGAAGTCCCTCCCCTCCACAAACCTCGCCCTCCTCAGGCTCCACCCTAAATACCTCTTGCCAGTGGCGAAGAGGGACCTGGCAACCCTATCCTTGACACCTTTTCTGGTGTCCTCCAAGTATTTTTAAAAAGTGGGTGGAGCCAGGTAGGGGTTTTGCCCAGCAAGGCTTCGGATTGACTATTGGAGACTTGGTTGGCTATGCAGATGTTTTAAAATGGTGCTTTGGCAGCAGCTGCCACCACAGCACAAGGATCTGCCCTGTGTTACTGATGTTAAGCTGTGGCAGCCATGTTGTGGCCGCCTCCGCCTCCTGTGGCAGCCATTTTGCTGCTTTGCCCACCATGCCATGTCCGACTTCCCAATGTGCCTGCTGGCTCAACAAGGTTGGGGACCCCTGGACTAGAATCTGGGAGACCGTAGTTCTCCACCCTGCCATTGAAACGCATTTGGTGAACTCGGGTCAGTCAATTTCACCCTATGAGACTTGCTGTATTATAATTATCAATCCTTTCCCTCTCTGCAGTCCAAGCTCTGCTCATGGACCTGAGTTCGATCCCAACAGAAGTCAGTTTCAGGTAGCCAACTCAAGGTTGACTCAGCCTTCCACCCCTCCGAGGTTGGTAAAATGAGTACCCAGCTTGCTGGGGTAAAGTGTAGACGGCCAGGGAAGGCAGTGGCAAACCACCCCGTAAAACATAGTCTGCCTAGGAAATGTCAGGATGTGACGTCACCCCATGGGTCAGTATTGACTTGGTGCTTTCACAGGGGACTACCTTTACCTTTACCTTTTTCCTTCTCTGCCACCCTCAAACCCATTCATTTTTTCTACAAGTTTATTTGCTCCCAAATCCCCCCCGCCCCAATCATCTTTTCTCAGTAATAGAACCAAGTTACTTTAAAAGAGCCTCACAGAGATGTGCTTTCCTTTATGCAGAAGCAGATTGGAAATCATGCCCAAATTCTCACGAATTTCACACTCATCTGACATTTACACCCTGGAGCTTAGCTCACACCTTGTTACCTAGGGCCCAATGGGGAAGGGGGGGGAAATATCGCACAGGATCACCTTGCCGAGGCTAAAAATGAGTTCTTGAAAATTTTCTCATTACCTGAGACAGATCTTTGTAATGAATCATCCATCAGCTTGAGTTAATGAAATATGACGGCAGTACAGACACTTTTCAGTTTGCAGAATTTAGGCACCCGTTTCTTAGCGCTGTGTTCAAAGAATGGGCCGGGTCGGAAGCCAGGGGCTCCAAGTGGTCAGCTAAGCTCAATCTTCTAAGCCAGTGGTTCCCAAACTTTTCGGGCCACCGCCCCCTTGGTTCCACAAACTCAACCACCCTACCCTATCCAACAACATAGTTGAAGGGGGCCACCTCTAGCAGCCCCCTGCTGCCCCCTTGCCTCTTAGTGCCCCCCAGGTAATCCCATTGCCCCCCAGGGGGTGGTACTGCCCACTTTGGGAACTACTGTATCTAAGCAGACCGCTGGCAGATATTCCATTAAAAACTAAGAGGTTACAGCTGTCCGCTGTAGCAAAAGGTAATGGAACAGAATGGGTGAGAATGACCCATTTGGTCAGGAAGTGGTTATCTGACTGAGAAGAAGGGCCGGGTATACTTCAGCCTTGCTCTGTTCATGTTGTGCAACTTACTTTGTGTTTTGATATCCCAGTGGTCTGCGTTTCCCTAATAGTTGGAGGAGGGGCCGTGGCTTAGTGGTGCAGCAAGCAGAAGGTCCCAGGTTCAATCCCTGACATCTCCAGCTAGAAGGATCATGTAGTAGTAGGTAATATGAAATATCTCTACTTAAGACCCTGGAGAGCGGCTGCCAGCCAGAGCAGGCAATACCGATCTTGACTCAGTTTAAGGCAGGTTCATGGCTGTGTTCATATGATTCTGCTCCACATCATTGGCCATTGGTGAGAAACGGAAGTTGTCATAAAATAGCAATTCAAAGTAACTGGTCCTAAAAGTTAACGGAATGGGTGGGGGGAGGGACCGCATATACATTTGGCATTTCCGGTGGCAGCTGCATATATATACCTCGAACAGACCCAGATGTGAATTGGCGGTCATGTTTTTCTAGACAGAAGAAGAAGAAGAAGAGTTGGCTTTTATATGCCAACTTTCTCTACCACTTAAGGAAGAATCAAACCAGTTTATAATCGCCTCCTTCCCTTCCCCTCCCTACAACAGACACCCTTTGAGGTAGGTGGGGCTGAGAGAGTGTGACTAGCCCAAGGTCACCAAGCTGGCTTTGTGTGTAGGAGTGGGGAAACCAACCCGGTTCACCAGATTAGCCTCTGCCGCTCATGTGGAGGAGTGGGGAATCAAACCCCGTTCTCCAGATTAGAGTCCACTCCTCCAAAACACAAATCTTAACCACTACACCACGCTGGCTACTCTTGCCCCTTTAAAAAAGTTAATACATTTAAAGTTAATACATAACTTTAAAAAGTTTTCACTCTAAAAAAACGCATTGACTTTTTTAAAAAGACCCGAAATAGTTAAATAAATACAAACCTGGATTCGGGAACATACACAAACAACTACAAAAGTATGTCAGAAAAAGGGACATATCTTTGATTAAGTCCAGTGTGAAAAAAGCCTCCAAGTCAGCAGGTAATACTCTGAGTGGCTGGCATACAGGGTTAAAACTCCTAAGTTTCCCAAAACCTTTGCTTCAAGAAGCCTCCTGCTTTTTAGCACAGATCATTGGTACTTTGGCATAGGTCCGTCGCTCACAGTGTGTCAGCTGTGAACAGATAGAGCACGGTGATTTCAGGATGGATTGCTGCCCTTCATGGTATTCAGAGCCACTGATGTGCCCCGGGGAAGATTGATTTGTAGCCTGCAGTTAGCACAGGAGGAGAAAAAACGGCAGAAAAAAGGAGAAAAGCAATTGCGTCGTTTGTGCACTGGGGCTGTGCTCTTTTCTGGCTTCTTTAGAATTTAAAACCGTCAGAGGCTTTAGGGGATGCTTTCCATTATTAAGTCGTCTCTGCTTCTATGGACTTTGAAAAGTGAACATCACTCCTATTTTGACCAAAATGCTCATTTGCATTACAAATGTCTCTGCTCCCTACTCTTTCAAAAAAAACCCGTTGAACAATGGGGAGGGGCTGTGGCTCAGTGGTAGAGCATCTGCTTGACATTGCCTGCCTCCACGTCACACCCTTGGTATTCCTTGGGGGTCTCCCCTCCAAATGCTAGCCAGAGTCAGGGCTGCGACTAGCCGAAGGTCACCCAGCAAGCTTCCATGGCACAAGTGGGGATCTGAACCTGAGCTGCCCAGATCCTAGTCCGACCCCTTAAACACTACACCATGCTGGCTCTCCTTATCTCACTACAGATGCTAATTTTATGCCCCTAAGCATTTCTCCACTGCTTTAATGGAGCTAATTACATTTCGCACTGTACCTCTACAGCAGGAGTGTCAAACATAAGGCCCAAAGGGCCGGATCATGCCCCTTGAGGGCTCTCATCCAGCCCACGGGCCAACCAAGGCAGCCACCTCTCCCTCAGTCTCGATCTGGGTTGGTGAGTCCGTTGTGGGCTCACCAGCCGAGGCAACTGCCTTCTCCAGTCCCGAGGTGTCAGTGATCAAAGACTGTTAAAGAAAATACTGTAAGAGTGTTATTGTTTTAAGTATGTTCATATTTTAAGTAAAAATTAATATCATTAATTGGCTTTGCCTGTGTCTTCTATTAAGTTTGCATCTCTGGTCCCTGGCATTAAATTTTATGGTATGCATGGCCCGGCCTGGCCAAGTATCATTTATGTCATATCTGGCCCTCGTTACAAATGAGTTTGACACCTCTGCTCTACATCCTGACTCCTTTCTTTGCAACACCCCTCCCGCCTTCAGACTAGTTTATAAGGACTCATGGGTCTCCATTCCTACTTGTATCTGACAAAGGCAGCTTTGACTCTTGAAAGCTCATACCCCCCCCCCAAATTTTGTTGGTCTCTAATGTGCTACCTGAGTGGAATATAGCTGTCCCAATGGCACACAGTTCCCATGACTGAACACTATTTGGGGAGGCTAAAGAAAGATCAGGCCAAAGATTCTGTTTATAATTATGGCTTTTGCAAAAACAAATAGGGTATGGGTGCTCAAAAACCAATGAAAACAATATGATATTCTCGAAGGCTTTCACGGTCAGAGTTCATTGGTTCTTGTAGGTTATCCGGGCTGTGTGACCGTGGTCTTGGAATTTTCCTTCCTGACGTTTCGCCAGCAACTGTGGCAGGCATCTTCAGAGTAGTAACACTGAAGGACAGTGAGACACTGTCCTTCAGTGTTACTACTCTGAAGATGCCTGCCACAGTTGCTGGTGAAACGTCAGGAAAGAAAATTCCAAGACCACGGTTACACAGCCCGGATAACCTACAAGAACCAATATGATATTCATTCCCAACTGGAACTTAGATTTTAATGTCCAAAACAGCCCAGGACACTATGATCAAAACCACCCAAGCATTATCAGTCTCAGGAAGGTTGAAAAGCAATTGTAAATCAGCTTTTCTACATGACCATTGATCGACTCAAGGAATCAAAGAGAGGAGAGGAAGATCATCTGTCTCCTTCCTCCCATAAAAGTACAAATTACAGGCTCTGGCAGCCGCAATTTGTCAGGGGTCATGCAAGGAAAGGGAGAGGGTTTTAACCTTTCACGCTCCACTTGGTTTCACAATTCAAGCTCCTTGCTTTGGTTACTAGCATATTAAAAGGGGGGAACAGAAGGCAGATGAGTTTACCTGGGGAGGGAATTCTACCGTTTTGGTGCCATGCCCAAGCAGGCCCTTTCTGGCTGGTTATTACGACTGACTGTACACATTTCCAAAAATAACTGGGCACGCAGAATAAGCAAGGATCTTTGCTTCTCTCAAACCCAGTTTGAGACAATGGAACTCTAAAATAGCAAAGAGAGCTAACATCGCTGGAGCCAGGTCTTCCACACCCTCAAAACTTGAAACACTGCGAGTGAGATGAATGGTGCGGTAATTAAAGAACACAGGGCATGCTCAGCAGCTAATCTTTTCTTGGCCTCATTAAATCCATATTACCAGAGGCTTAATAAATGAAAGCACATTACATTCTCCAGTCTGGCTAATTTGGAATGAAAGCTGCAACATTGAACTTTTTGCAAACCATTTCCATCATTTTTACATATTATTATTATAACAGTATAACAACAGTATAACAATATACATATATATATATATATATGTTGTTATTGTTATACTGTTATACTGTTATATTGTTATAACTATATTGTTATATTGTTATATTGCTTTTTATTTAAAATTTTATATATTATTTAAAAATTTATACATGTATATGTTGAAAGCAAAAAAAATCAACAAAAACACAACAGCTAAACAACATATAACTGAGATTTATTTACGTGAGCTGACATCTGTTATTGGAGAGATGGTGTAGCATAGTGGCTAACTGAATGAGCCGTGATCCAGGAAATCCCTGGTTCAAATCTTGCCTCTCCCATGAATGTACTACATCAGGGCATAATAAATCCCAGGTGTCAGGTTGCCATGGCGCCCAGAAATTTCATTGTGGCACCTAGTCTTTTCAGCAATTATTTTATTGTAGTGTTTCTCAGTAGAGTTGCCAACCTCCAGGTGGGGCCTGGATATCTCTTGGAATTACAACTGATCTCCAGATGACCAAAATTATTTCCCCTGGAGAAAACGGCTGCTTCAAATGGTTTATCTTGGTTCATGAAGGCTTGTGCTGGAACAAAATCATGTTAAACTATTAAATTTTATTTTGGGTACTTTAATGTTCTTGGGATCGTAACCCTGTGTATTCCAAGGTCCTGTTATAGATCAACACTCGAAAGCACAAGGGGGAATACGCTTCTTTAAACAGAAATTATTTTTATTTAATAAACAGAAAAGAGACCAAATTATGGTAAGCAATTTGCAGAGCAACAAGGGGATGATAGAAAGAAAAATGCACAGTAATATATGCAATGCAAAACCTTTACCTTGAAAGAACCAATTGCCCACTGGGGAATAAAACGAAAAGGGGGAGAAGGAGAAGAAGACATATGGGGGCGGGTAATGGGCATCTCTGTGGAATCATGTGCTTGCTGATATATCACAAGTGTCCTGTTCAACCTTCATAAACACTACAACTTTTAAAGTGTGACAGGAATATTTGGGGCAATGTGGGTGAAGCATGGAGATGTTGGCCCACCATTAGCTGACATGTATATAGGCTGGGTTCCAATTGAGAATTAGCAGCTTAAAGTCATAGAGAGCCAGCGTGGTGTAGTGGTTTAGAGCGGTGGTTTGGAGCGGTGGACTCTGATCTGGAGAACTGAGTTTGATTCCCCACTCCTCCACATGAGCGGCGGACACTAATCTGGTGAACTGGGTTGGTTTCCCCACTCCTACACGTGAAGCCGGCTGGGTGACCTTGGGCTAGTCACAGCTCTCTTAGAGCTCTCTCAGCCCCACCTACCTCACAAGGTGTCTGTTGTGGGGAGCGGGAGGGAAGGTGATTGTAAGGGGGTTTGGTTCTTCCTTAAGTGGTAGAGAAAGTCAGCATATAAAAACCAGCTCTTCTTCTTCTTCATGACAAAAGGTGGGATGTGAGAATGGATTTGAAGGGAGAGCGAGAAGTAGCTCTGAGCACGTGTTTTATGAGGGAGGTCCAGGTGTGGGGGGCAACAAGGGAGAATGGTCAGGGATGACTAACTCGTAGGTGGCAGAGGGGGTAATGACTTTTGAGGAGTGGGCAACTGGTAGGAATATAATAGGGATTGAAAGCACAAAGTTGGAGGGAGGCAGGTTTTTCCAAGGAAAGGCCAGTGTGTATACTGAGACCTTGATCCTGTTACGTGGGCTGAAGTATATGCAACAGAAAGACGCATGAGTCACTTTTGCTTTCTCTCAACTTCTTCTCAGTGTTCAAAACAGTCCAAAGGCAGACATGTGCAACCCAATCTTCCTGTTGCCCAGGGACAGAACCTCTGTTCACGTGCCTGTCCTTACTGTCTCTATTTTGTGCCTTTGGGGGATATGTTGGAGATACCTTTTAAAATGTTGCTAGTATGCTCACGGGACTAAGAAATTACTTGAGCTCTCAGCCGAAAGATACTTTCCTGGGAGCAAACCCTACTGAATAATATGGACCTTACTTCTGAGTAGATCTGATTAGGATTTCTTCCTGGGGCAAGGACATTTTGGCTGCGGTGTGCATGCCATGCAAATGCATGAACATAATCTTGAAATGCCAGTGCATCGCTTCCCTGAAGCAAATAGTAAATGTTGCCCACTGCATTTTAATTGCAGTTATTCTTTTAGAATGACTAGATTAAATCATCTCCATTTTCCCCTTAGTTAATTTTTTTAATGAAACTGTTGTGATTGTTTTGAACACGCTGTTTGCTTCTGAAGCTGATAAGCAATTAAGGATGCACGAAGGGGTATTTGAACACATAAGCTGCCTTATACCAAATCAGACCCTTGGTCCATCCAAATCAGTATTGTCTACTCGGACCGGCAGCAGCTCTCCAGGTTCTCAGGCAGGGGTCTTTCACATCACCTACTTGCCTAGTCCCTTTAACTGGAGATGACGGGGATTGAACCTGGGACCTTCTGCATGTCAAGCAGATGCTCTATCATTCAACCACAGCCCCTCCCCAAATTACAGTCCCCCAAACAATGAACACATGAACTCATGGAGCTGCCTTATATTGAATCAGACCCACATGGAGCAGCTCTCCAGTGTCTCAGGCAGGGGTCTTTCACATCACCTACTTGCCCAGTCACTTTAACTGGAGATGCTGGGGATTGAACCTGGGACCTTCTGCATGCCAAGCAGATGCTTTTCCACTGAGCCATGGCCCCTCCCAATGAACACATGAAGCTGCCTTATACTGAATCAGACCCTTGGTCCATCAAAGTCAGTATTGTCTACTCAGACCGGCAGTGGCACTCCAGGGTCTCAGGCATAGGTCTTTCACATCACCTACTGACTTTCACATCACAATACTGACTTTGAAGGACCAAGGGCCATTCAGTATTAGGCAGCTTCATGTGTTCATCTTCTGCGGGTCAGCCCTTTTGGTATTTGAAGAGCATGATCATGTCCTCCTTCCTCTCTCCCAGCCTTCTCTGCACTACACATAAGAAGCTCTGCACAGTGGCAATGAGAACAGGGTTGCAACTCGTACACGAAAGTGTCTGTCATTTCATAGTGGAGGTAGTGAGGGCAGCTAGCATAGATTGCCAGTGTGGTGTAGTGGTTAAGAGCCGTGGCCTCTAATCTGGGTTTGATTCCCCGCTCCTCCACAAGAAGCCTGCTGGGTGACCTTGGGCTAGTCACAGTTCTCTCAGAACTCTCTCATTCCCACCTACCTCACAAGGTGTCTGTTGTGGGGAGAGGAAGTGAAGGCGATTGCAAGCTACCTGAAACTCCTTAAAGGTAGAGAAAAGCAAGATATAAAAACCAACTCTCCTTCTTCTTTGCAAGGGGGATAGACAGTTTCATGGAGGATAAATCCTTCAGTGGCTGCTATTCAAGATGACTGAAAGGAACCTCCACGTCCAGAGGCAGCAGACCTTCGAATACCAGTGCTAGGAGACAACATCTGGGGGAGGCGTTGGCCTCTATGCCCTGTTTGTTGGCCATCCAAGGCTGCTGGTTGGCCACTCTGACACAGGATGCTGGACTAGATGGACCACTGATCTGATCTAGCAAGGTGCTCCTTATGTTCTTACATTTATTTGTGAAAAGTCACAGGGAATGTCAATTCAGGACGTTCAGGACAAAGTCTGCTAACTAGCGATGGTGCCTCACTTGACCAAACAAGAATAGTTTTTTAAAGCAAATTTTTAAAGAAGCATGCTATTCTGAGACTCTTCTAGGCTCGTTCTATGAGACCATTGACCTTAAAAACATGCTTCATAACGGTAAATGCAACAAGGTCACAAAACACAGCTGGGTGTGTATTAACAATCCCATAAAACAGGTCTGTTTGTACTGACGCTGGGTAATTAAATGCTACCTTACAACCTGTCTGTGTCACAAATTGAAGTTTTTCCTCTTGCTTGCCGGAATACCCAATTTACATGATAGCAGTTTAGTGGAGAGGTTGCAATGCGCAGCTCTAATTGTTGGCCAGGTCGGAGGAATGACGCATGTACATCCCCTGGCTGGACCAGGGTGAATCACTCGAAACCAGAAGGTGCCCATCAGCCATCAACGATGTTTTCTCCAGCTGATCGCCCCATGTAGTAAAGTAAACACAATCAATGACTATTTTTCTTTTTAAAAAAGCAAGAGGGGAAATATGTGTACTGCTGTGGTCCTCAACAACGAAGAAGAAGCAGAAGCAGAAGCAGAAGAAGAAGAAGAAGAGTTGGTTTTTATATGCCGACTTTCTCTACCACTTAAGGAAGGATCACACCAGCTTACAGTCGCCTTTCCTTCCCCTCCCCACAACAGACACCCTGTGAGGTGGGTGGGGCTGAGAGAGTGTGACTAGCCCAAGGTCACCCAGCTGGCTTCCTGTGAGGGAGTGGGGAAACAAATCCAGTTCACCAGATCAGACTCCACTGCTCCAAACCACTGCTCTTAACCACTACACCATGTAGTGCTTACCAATGTTTTTCCTGCCTCCCACTTGATTCTGGAGTGTTGAGGATAAAATAATCACTCCTTACCAACCAACTTACCAGCAGAAACCTGCTAGAATTCAGCACCATTAATTTACAGCCTCCCCCAACCCTGGGAATTGTAGTTTAGTGTAAGTATAGGTCTCTATCTCCTCTTTTCCTTTTTTCCTTTTATCCCAGGGTTTCCTAGGGAGAAGGAATGATCAATAAACAAATATGTTTAATGATCAGCCTTGTCAGGGATGCTCTAGGCTGATCCTGCATTGAGCAGGGGGTTGGACTAGTCTGTATGGCCCCTTCCAACTCTATGATTCTATGAGTCTACATCTGCAGTGCTGGTCATGCCATGAGAAAGAAAAACAGGGGCACATACAGTAGAACATTTAAAATGGGTACCATGTTACACATTTAGGGTAAAGGTGCATCCCGGGAGTGAAGAGTACAGATCTCAATATCATTCTCACAATAAAAGTAACTGTAAAAACTGAAGGATAAGAAGCTATTACATTTTGGTCTCATCCTTCTTCCAAGAAGTACTTAGTCCTTTCTTCCTCCATTTTAACAAAACAATACTACTAGTAGTAGTTGTAGTCGTAGTTGTAGTACTAGTAGTGAGCCAGCATGGTGTAGTGGTTAAGAGCGGTGGTTTGGAGCAGTGGAGTCTGATCTGGAGAACTGGGTTTGATTCCCCACTCCTCCACATGAGCGACGGACGCTAATCTGGTGAACTTGGTTGGTTTCCCCACTCCTACACATGAAGCCAGATGGGTGACCTTGGGCAAGTCACATTCTCTCAGCTCCACCTACCTCAAAGGGTGTCTGTTGTGGGGAAGGGAAGGGAAGGTGATTGTAAGCCAGTTTGAGTCTCCCTTAAGCGGTAGAAAAAGTTGGCATATAAAAACCAACTCTTCTTCTTCTTCTAATTCTACTACTACTACTACTACTAATAATAATAATAATAATAATAATAATAATAATAAAGTATTGTCAAGTCACAACTGACATATAGCGACCCCTTGTGGGATTTTCAAGGCAAGAGAGGAGAAGAGGTGGTTTGCCATTGCCATCCTTTGCATAGTACATTTGGTCTTTAATGCTGGTCCCCTATCCAAGTACTAACCAGGACCAACCCTGCTTAGCTCAGTCTCGGGGCTATTCACGCTACTACCCATTTTAAGAATCACAGGGGGTTACCACACTTTGTATTCCCAGCGATGTATTAAGAGTTTGAAAATGTTATAAAAAACATCGCTTTAAAAGGATTTTTGGATACCAAGGCTAATAAATGGTTGGAAGACGTCTTCACAACTAAAGGGGCCAAACAAAGTGTGAACAGTATTTTTTATAACAGTTTCAAACTCTTAATACATCGGTGGGAATAAATAGAAAGTGCGAACAGTATTTTTATAACATTTTCAAACTCCTAATACATTGCTGGGAATACCTAGTGCAGTAACAGCTACAGTATAAAAGCCAGACGAAGCAACATAAATGCAAAAGAGCACCCACCAGCTGTCTAAAGGATAATCAGGATCGGGTGAGCTTTGCAGGGCTTTTAAAAAGGATGTGCCAATTTAAAAAAAAACAACCCTACTCCTTGCAGCCACCAGCTTTAAGGTAGCTTTGTTATAGTTGCAAAGCTGGCATTGGAAATTAGTTCTTTAGCCATTCAGGCAGTGCAAATAAACATGAAAGTCTTTGCTTTTCCTTGTGAACAAAACCAGGACTATTCATGTTAGAAAAGCAGTAGCTTTCAAAAGCAAGAGGGAAAGTAGAAGAAGAAGAGTTGGTTTTTATATGCCAACTTTCTGTACCACTTAAGGGAGACTCAGACCGGCTCGCAATCACCTGCCCTTCCCTTCCCCACCACAGACACCCTGTGAGGTAGGTGCGGCTGAGAGAGCTGTGTCTAACCCAAGGTCACCCAGCTGTCTTCGTGTGTAAGAATGAGGAAACCAACCCGGTTCACCAGATTAGCCTTCACCGCTCATGTGGAGGAGTGGGGAATCGAACCCAGTTCTCCAGATCAGACTCCACCAGTACACCATGCTGGTAAAGGGAGAGATCTAGCCAACACTTTACTAAAGTAAAGGGAGAGGTCTAGTCAACACTTTTCTGTAAGCTGTAGTAGCCCAGTAGTAACAATAGCTGAAGACATCAGGAGATGTGGTTGGCATCTAAGGAAATGACTGGAACCGAAGCACTGCTAGAGCCGAGCAAGGAGGAGAGATGGTAACAATATCTCTATAGGGGTTTCTGTGGCGTTGGAACCATTTTCCAACTGCATGTTCTGGGGTTATTGCTGGCTAGAGATGAGAGGAGGGGAAGTGATTATTTCACCTGCCTTTTCGTTATCAAGGGGGTTGTTAGAATTGAGAAAAACCCTCTGCACACATTACATTGCATTCACGCAAACTGGGATCCCATAAGCCCCACGCATCGGGAGTGCACATTTCCCTGCAATGCACTCAGAATGCATAGGGTTGCCAACCTCCAGGTACTAGCTGGAGATCTCCTGTTGTTACAACTTATCTCCAGCCGATAGAGATCAGTTCACCTGGAGAAAATGGCTGCTTTGGCAATTGGACTCTATGGCATTGAAGTCCCTCCCCTCTCCAAACCCCGCCCTCCTCAGGCTCCGCCCCAAAAACCTCCCACCGGTGGCGAAGAGGGACCTGGCAACCCTACGGAGGACCAGCCATCTTCTGGAGTGAAGGGAGTGTGGCTTCCCAGTGACAGTGTGGCTAAAAGACTTTCTTCTCGTTTTGCCCTAAGTTTGGGACTGCCTTTATAATTTTTATTCATACTGTTTTTAAAGGTTCCAGTCTGAACCTATTGCTTCCCCCGCCTTTCAATAAACATTACTTGTCTAAGCGTGTTCCGGTTTCGAACGGGGCATCCACATTTCTGTGACCAGTAACCTGACCCTTTTAAGACTAAAAGGGTTACAATTATAATGGGTCTTATTGTTATGGTTATCACTGGACTATGTGTTTCAAACTGCAAAAGTATAATTGTTGTTGCTCCGTCTTTTGGAACGGCATTCGCTTTGAAACAGGGACGCCTCCTTTGCGAACCGCATCAAATGTGTTGAGATGGGAAAGGTTGTTGGAAGGTTCAGAGTCTGAAAACCACTGCACTACTGGATGAACAAATATTGTGCCGTTGCACAAAGGAAGGCATGACTTTAAAAAAAAAAAAAAAGGTTTTGTAACATTTATGCCTTGTCTCTGGAACAGCATGCTGAACCTGGAGTCTTGTTTTCCACCGTGGTGGTCAACGGAGCTGGAAAAGAAGACTGTTGAAACAGAATCAGAAAACAGGATTGACGTTCTGTAAATCGTGACTGCAGCTCCTTTGGCACAACATAAAAACATAAATGTTGCCTGCTGAGAAGATGTGAGATATGGGGGGGAAAACGAACCGAGTAACAAGCCGTGCTTCATTTCTCAAACGACAGGCATCAGGGACTTTTTTCTGACTCGATAAGCCTGTACCACAGCTCTAGATGTTTGCAGGACTCCCTGTGGTCACAAAATGGTGAGATGATATTTCTTTGAACACAAAGAAAGGCAATTCTCTTTTTTTCGCTTTTGTTTTAACTTTGCCAGCTCCAGATCCAAGCGGTAGATTTGAAAATATGCCAGAAGAGCAGATGGGGTCACATAAATCGATGTCCAAAGGAGGCCCAGGTTCGAGGGGCATAACCACTGTCACTGTGCAGACTTGCCATGGCAAGTTGGGTTGCCAGGTCCCTCTTTGCTACCAGCGGGAGGTTTTAGGGGCGGAGCCTGAGGAGGGCGGGGTTTGGGGAGGGGAGGGACTTCAATGCCAAAGAGTCCAATTGCCAAAGTGGCCATTTTTCTCCAGGTGAACTGATCTTTATTGGCTGGAGATCAGTTGTAATAGCGGAAGATCTCCAGCTACTACCTGGCAGTTGGCAATCCTATGGCAAGTGACCTAAGCAAATGCGAGTTCCCACATTATGGTTGGCAAGTCCATCTTCGCCGCTGGTGGGAGGTTTTTGGGGTGGAGCCTGAGGAGGGTGGGGTTTTGGGAGGGACTTCAATGCCATAGAGTCCAATTGCCAAAGCAGCCATTTTCTCCAGGTGAACTGATCTCTATTGGCTGGAGATCAGTTATAATAGCAGGAGATCTCCAGCTAGTACTTGGAGGTTGACAACCCTAACACAATATATAATAAAAATAGATTTATTGGGTGGTATATTAGATAATGTTTAGCTCAACCCCTTTGGTTTCCCCTAAGCCCATTGAAGTCAGTAGGCTTAGCCTGGAGTAACTCTCTATAGATAGGATTGTACTGTTCGTGACATACTGTAGCTTGACCCCCAAGAACATAGGTTAAGCAATAAATTCAGTTCTCACAGAAGAAGAGTTGGTTTTTATATGCTGACTTTCTCTACTACTTAAGGAAGAATCAAACCAGCTTACAATCACCTTCCCTCCCCCTCCCCACAACAGACACCCTATGAGGTAGGTGGGGCTGAGAGAATGTAACTAGCCCAAGGCCACCCAGCTGGCTTCATGTGGGGGAGTGGGGAAACAAATCCAGTTCACCAGATTAGCCTCCACAACTCATGTGGAGGAGTAGGGAATCAAACCCGGTTCTCCAGATTAGAGTCCATTGCTCCAAACCACTGCTCTTAACCAGTACACCATGCTGGCTCTCACAAGGTGGCTAGTGATGGAAACACATTGCAGGGGGGAGGAGGTGTTATGTGACAAATGGCAAACAGGCTGCCTGGAACAGCTTAAGCTGTGCCGAGTTCTTTAGGGATTGAAGAGAAATGGTAGTCCATTTACAGGGTTGCAAGCCCAATGCTGGAAACCCTCGGGAGATTCACGGGATGGAGTCCTGATGACTGCGTTATGCCGATGAAGCAACATCACTTCTGGCACAAACCCGGAAGTGACATCACCACATTGGGGTGATGCTCTAGGGTTCACCTTTACCATAGAGTTTGGAGTGAAAATTAGAGCATCACCCTGACACAGTAACAACGCCACTAGTCTGATCCTGCAGGGCACCTCTTACACAAAGGGAAATGACCGATCTGGAGGGCTTGCGAGGGAACAAGATATAAAAGCCTTCTCACAAGAAGCATTTAAAAACATTTATAGTATTATTTGGGGCTAGACTATGAGGCTGAAAATGTCAAAATCCACCAGGGAATGTTGTGCCGCAATTCATATTGAAATTAACTAGAGTTCTGTTGTTCAGTCCAGAGATGCCTTCAAAAACTATGTTTCCTTGTTGAATAACGGATCCTAAATGTGCCACCGACAGAATCCATGAATAAATGCCAATTGCAAGGAATGCAATGCATTATTTATCCCAGTATGTTTTGAACATAGCATTATGGTGCGTTGTTTTTCTATCTTTTGGTCTATGCTGTAGGAGGCAGCTGTCTTCATTTGCTATGCTTTTAAAAAATTCATAAGGAGACTTTAATCTTTCAGCTCCGGGTTGCCTTCACAACGCAATCCCAAGTAGAGTTACACTCCTCTAAGTCCACCGAAGCCAATGAGTTTAGGTTGGTGTCACTCTTTTAAGGACTGCGCCGTCAGTTTCCTCCGGTAATAGCAAATACCCACACACAGAGATAACATACAAAAGTTCATTAAGATTTGTAATCATTTCTGCTCGACAGTGATTCATACACTTCCCCACCCCCACCCACTTCATTTGAAAATCAGCAGCACAATAACACACACTCTTCTGCTCAGAAGGGCTGACAGCCGTTTGGATTTGAGTCAAGCTGAGTGAAAAGACTTTGATTGGTAGGCACAGCTAGTTTTTCAAAGAGGGACACACTGCAGTACATAAATGCAGCAAATAAATGAATGAATATAAATAAGGAAGGGCTGCAATTGAGCACAAGGGGTAAAATGTATGATTATTGGTTTTTCATCTATGGTCCTGAGTATTCAGCTGCTGTACTGTCAATCAGGCTCATTGCTGTGGGTAGAACGCTAAGTACCCAGAGAAGTGTCAGACTCGCTGATTAAAGATAAAGTTGCTCTTTATTGAGGGAACTACATTTTTGGATCGAAAAGCTGAGAGACTCATAACCAGTGTGGTGTAGTGGTTAAGGTGTCAGACTAGGACCATGGAAACCCAGGTTCAAATCCCCACTCGTGCCATGGAAGCTTGCTGGGTGACCTTAAGCCAGTCACACATTCTCAGACCTGTCCCTGGCTAGTATTTGGATGTGAGAGCTCCAAGGAATACCAGGGTCGTGACGTGACGTGGACGTGACATGAAGCGATTTGATCCACCGGGATGGAAACAGCAGTGATATGATGCTGTCTATATGGGGATGAGTTTATAAGGATATTATTTTGGAGAATTGAAAAAGCCTAGTTCACTTTGCAGCAGGAAAAGAGGAAGACCCAACAAGAGATGGATTGACTCAATAAAGGAAGCCACAGCCTTCAATTTGCAAGATCTGAACAAGGCTGTCAAAGATAGGACATTTTGGAGGACTTTCATTCATAGGGTCACCATGAGACGGAAGCGACTTGACGGCACTTAACACACACACACAGTTCACTTTGAGCAATGCGAAACGGCTCTTGAATGAGGCTGCCAGGCCGTCTTCTCTTCTTCGAAGGTTCTCCTTTGGAAAGATATTGTCTTCTGTATAGGTTACCTGCAAGGACAAGGAAAGAAACACAAGCTTCAAGACATATAGTCAACTGTATTTCTACTCACCTTTTCCTGTGATGCATTCGTTTCTCACATCTCCTGCAAGAGATTAAGAAAATACTATGTGTTAGTCTAAAGACTTCCATGGAATATGTTGTAACGTTGTTCATTACTGTTTATGTGTGGTTGTTTATTACTGTGTCTGAGAATACATGTAACTGTCATATATTTTGTGATTTAGGTACTACTAGATATGTATAAAGGTAAAGGTCCCCTGTGCAAGCACCGGGTCATCCCTGACCCATGGGGTGACGTCACATCCCGACGTTTCCAAGGCAGACTTTGTTTGCGGGGTGGTTTGCCACTGCCTTCGGTAGGTAGGTAGGTAGGTAGGTAGGTAGATAGGTAGGTAGGTAGGTAGGTAGATAGATAGATAGATAGATAGATAGATAGATAGATAGCACCTTCTTGAGTTATGCTGTCAATTCTTATTTAGGTGACATGGAGGCAGGCAATGGCAAACCCACCTTTCAACATCTCTTGCCTTGAACATCCTATGGGAATGCCATGAGTCAGCTGTGACTTGATGGCACTGACCTGGATGGCCCAGGCTAGCCTGACCTGGATGGCCCAGGCTAGCCTGATCTCATCAGATCTCAGAAGCTAAGTGAGGGTCAGTAATGGATAGTACTTGGATGGGAAACCACCAAGGAATACCAAGATTGCTATGCAGAGGCAGGCAATGGCAAATTACCTCTGTTAGTCTCTTGCCTTGAAAACCCTACTGGGTTGCCATAAGTCGGCTACAACTTGATGACACTTTAACACACACATGGGTGTTTTTTTAACATAAAAGCTTTCAATTCTACCATCAATTAAAGCAAAGATTATATCACAACGTCTTTCTCCCCAGGCAACTATTGCTTTTTTAAACATCTATTTTTCAGGTGCTGATGTTTTCCTGTTACCTTTCATCAGTATTGCTTAAACAACCAATGTCACAAGAATGACATCCAGTTTGGTGAATTCTCTGACTGATCATTCTATATCCTCACTGAAGCTGTCGACCTCTTTTAATGCAGTTAGCCCAAGGATGACATGGTGTTTTCCCCAACGTTAGGTTTCAGAATAATTGAGCTGTGACTGTTTCCAAGGGCTTCATAATGTAGTTTCTTGGATTCTCTCTTTTTTAAGAGTGTCATTGAACTTTTACAAGCTAAAACTTCCTCTTCATACTGATAGAGAGAGCTGTGGTCTTCAGGCCTTGTTTGATCACATCTCAGAAGCATTTGCTGGCCATGTTGGAAACTGAATGCTGACCTAGATAGATCTTTGATCTGATCCAATAAGGAAACTCCTACGTTTCCAAACATACTGGTTTTCTGTGTGTGCAAGGAATGAGCTCAAGCATTGTCATCCACCTGTACTCCAAAGTGAAACAAACCTAACAATACTTTTACCAAGCAATTTACCATTTCAGTAGACCAGAATGAAGTCCTTAGAATATGGACTCCATGCTAATTTTTGTACCATCTCAATAGATAGGATTGAGTATTACCTGGAATACAATCTTCCAGGAAAGACTGCACTATTTCAGCAGACCAGAATGAAATCTTCAGAATATGGATTCAATACCATTTTTGTACCATCTCGATGGATAGGACTGGGTAGCATCTGGAATACTGTCTTCCACAAAAGACTGCACTATTTTGCTGAATGGATCAGCAGGCTCTAAGAGTGGGGCTTGACAAGACACGCAATAAGGGGTGGTTTGTGGAGTCTAAAATACACAGCGACAGTGAATGATTGTAGTTATAGCATATACATTCTGAAAAATAAATACACAAAATCATAGGTCAAGCCAGAAAGAGCTAGTTCACAAATGCATGTTCACTGCTTGGACATTTGCAATGTAAAGTGATGATTGCCAGGCATGAATGGGCTATCACAGTTACAGAACAAAAACCGAACTCCCATACCTCATCCCAGTCACCTCAAAATGATTCAGTAGACATTCAGCTGCTAGTCATTAAAGCCCTATTTAGATGACATGGTGCATACACTGACCAGAGAGCCAGCATGGGGTAGTGGTTAAGAGCAGTGGTTCTCTAATCTGGAGAACTGGGTTTGATTCCCTGCTCCTCCACATGAGTAGCGGACACTAATCAGGTAGGGCTGAGAGAGTTCAGAGAGAGCTGTGACTAGCCCAAGGTCACCCAGCTGGCTTCATGTGGAGGAGCGGGGAATCAAACCTGTTTCCCCAGATTAGAGCCCGCCGCTCTTAACCACTATACCACACTGGCTCTCCATGCCCACTTGGAGGTTAGCAACTGTATCTCCAGAGAGCTCTTGTTAAGTGGCCCATCAAAGCTTGGAGAAGGTGACACCAGCATACACCATTAGCTGAGGGGAGAGGGCAGGTGTAAGAGAGAGACACGGTGGCTCAGTGATAGGTAAAAAAAAATGTCTTGGGCAGTCTATGGCAGCAAGGGTTACCACTGTGAAGGTGAGACCTGGGGTTCTCCCAGACATACAGCTGGTCTCCAGAATACAGAGTTCAGTTCCCCTGAAGGAAATGGCTGCTGCAGAGGGCAGACTGTATGGCATTACATCCCACTCAGCTCCCTGCCCTCCTCAGGCATCAATCCCAAATATCCAGAAATTTCCCAAGAGGGAGTTGGTTGCTTTTGAAGCACTGCTCCATGAGCTCCTTTTAAGCCAGCGTGGTGTAGTGGTTAAGAACAGCGGACTCTAAGCTGCAGAATCGGGTTTGATTCCCTGCTCCTCCACATGAGCGGCGGACTCTAATCTGGTGAACCGGGTGGGTTTCCCCCACTCCTACACATGAAGCCAGCTGGATGACCTTGGGCCAGTCACAGTTCTCTCTGAACTCTCTCAATCCCACCTACCTCACAGGGTGTCTGTTGTGGGGAGAGGAAGGGAAGGAGATTGTAAGCCAGTTTGATTCTCCTTAAAAGGTAGAGAAAACCAGCATATAAAAAACTTCTTCTTCTTAAGTTCAAGTAACCCTTTTCCAGAGCTGGTTTTTCTTCCCAGTCCAGCCTTGTGAATAGCCATCAGTGGATCTTTACCCCCACAATTTTGTCTAATCCCCTTTTAAATCCATCCATGCTCACCGTCATCAGCACATCCCGGGGCGGTGCATTTCATAAGTTCTGTGAAGAAGTACTTCCTCCTGTCTATCCTCACTCTACTGTCCATCAATTTCACTGACTCCCATACCCAGTGGTATGGGAGCCAGAGAAAAGGTTAAAGAACCAGTATAGCATTCCATAATATGAACACACATGAAGCAGCCTTATACCGAATCAGACCACCACTCCATCAAGGTTGGTATTGTCGATTCAGACTGGCAGCAGATCTCCAAGGTCTCAGGTAGAGGCCTTTCACACTGGAGATGCCAGGGATTGAACCCAAGACCTTCTGTATGCAAGGAACAGGCTCCTCCGCTGAGAAGCAGCCCCTCCCTAATACGTGAGGGAAGGGCTAATTTTGGCTTGAATTTTGCAGGGCAAAACTCTACCTGCTCCATTTTCTTTCAATTTAGAAGAACGACTACAGATAATCGTTGGGCTTAATGAGAAGAGAGTGTTGGGGATCTGCTAAGACAGACCCCTGAGTGCAAAATATTCTCAGCAGTTCCGAGAAAATCCATCTTGCATCTAGCTTATCAACCCAGCCCTCTTTTCCTATCATTTCTGGGGTGAAACATCTGCTGAATAATAATAATAAAAAAACATCTTGGAAAAACCTGATAAGAGATTTTTAACAGAACAAACACCCCCTGGGTGTTTGCATTTCTACTGCCTTGCCTCATCTGCATTGAATATTAATTCCTCAATGAATGCCATGTGGATAGATATTTGCATAAGCAGTTTGAGAAACACTGCTAGAGAGATAGGCAGTGTGTGGGAAGAAGGAACCCACTTGTCTGAGAACTTTTCATACAGCGCTAATGAGGGATCCCTCATCAGTAAGGTCTCTGTTTAAAAAACTGCACAATAACGGCCATTTATGCAGAGCTGTTCCCCTTGTGGTCGCCCCACTGACTACTCCGGTGCTTCATTTTGATTATGCATACCTTTCCCAACTGTCAGACGTCACTTCGCTCCCCACCCCCCATGCATTTCCACGCGTTTTGCCCGTGTTTTCCAGATGCTGCTTTAGCAAGAATTTGGAAAACGTGGGCAAAACTCGCAGAAACATGCGGGGAGAGTGAGGCGACCTCCGACGGTTGGGAAAGGCATGTGTAATCAAATCAAAGCACCAGAGAAGTCGGCGGGGGTGACCCTGGGGAAACAGCCCTGCAGAAATGGCCAATGAATCGTGTTGCTTTCTAAAGCCAATTAGAAAAATGCACTACAACATTCACCCTTTGTATGAAAATTTCATAATAGCAACATTAGCTGTGCATTGAACAAAAGCCCCCTGTGGCATCGAGCCATGTTGCTAAGCACATTATTCCCTTTTTAACAATGCCCGTAGCATTTGAAGAATAACCTGGTTCTTGGAAATTCGATCAATTAAGGGTTGACCTAATTGGAAACTTTCCCCAAAGCTGGATGTTTCTTTTTGTTGCATTATCCAAACTCTCAATTCCGTCTTCTCTTTTTTGCTTTGTCTCTCAAGAGAGGTTACAGAAGTCTATCATCGCTTCACAAACATAAGGTTCAGCTATCAAACCTTTAGCCTAGGGACTTTTCTTTTCCAAGCTGTCCAGATTTACAGGAGATCAAAGGCCCACTGAAAGGAGAAAAATGAAAGACGGTGTCTGGTTAGTTCCCTATTGAAAGGGATTTCACATTACTTTCAAATAAAGTCCTCTCCTATTTTACTTTTCTTATCAAACTTTTGCCTCTTTTTCTATGTGGCAAATAAGCATAAACAGCCCCCAAACAAATCGACAGCAGCAGCACCATCCTGCCTGTGTTCCACTGCACCTAAAATAATAGGCATGCTCTTCTGATCCTGGAGAGAATAGGAATGCATCATGACTAGCATCTATTTTGACTAGTAGCGATGAATAGCCCTCTCCTCCATGAACATGTCCACTCCCCGCTTAAAGCCTTCCAAGTTGTCAGCCATCACCACATCCTGGGTTTACTGTCCTCTCTCAGGTTTACTGTCAGATGTTTCGAAACTAGTGATCCTGGTGTTTTAATGTGGTTACTTTGCAAGATCAGTATTTTAAAATGGTGATTCCCTGCTGGTCACTGTTGGATACCGAACACTGGATTAGATTGACCGTGGTCAGATCCAGCCACATAATTCTTCTTTCTAGCATACAAGCCGATAAATATCTGCTGGAAAAATTTCAGCTTATGAACTCATGCAAAAACCACTTCCTCTTGAATATGTTGAGTGTACCACATACACCCGTGGCACATGACTGCAAAACAAATAAAATTTAAAGCTTGCCTCAGGCAAATCGACCAACAATGTAAATATTTAATCCCCAAAAAGGGAGACAGAAAACCAAGATTTATTAGGTCAAGTCTCCACTTTATTCTGCTCTAGTACATAAAAGCAAGATGAAAAGGGGAATGGACTAAAGGAACAGGTGGTGGTGGGGGTTATTCTGTCCACAAATGCTTTTGCTTGTATCCACTGTTATTCTGCCATGAAGCTTTTGAAGCTCATTTACCTTAGGAGGCACCCCCCCAAAAAAAATCCCCCAAACGCCTTGAAAGGTTATTGTTTTATCTCTAGCACTGGACACACAACAGAATATAATTCCTGCAGCGCTCAGCCGCAGACTTCAAATGATTCCCCCTGCTTTTAGAAGGTTAGGCCATTCTAAGAAGATGATTGTGTACGTAGACAAGAGACCCGTGGCTAGCCTTAAGCAAAACCCACGAAGGATATCTTCCTCGCCCCTCAGGGATGACAGACAGTTTGGAAGGCTTCGGCCACAAAGCGAGGCAGACTAGAAAGTGTCCAGTTAACTTTGCTCCCCACAGCGGCTGCTCTGGGCCAAAAGCCAGGTGGGCAATGGAAGATTTCAGAGAACTTCAGGAAGGATTAATCAACCAGGGTGGGGGGGAACCCCATACAGCCTGAAGCAAACACGTAGAAAAGCTTTCTCCAGACAAAAGCATCGAGAAGATTGTTTTCCTCCCTCCATTAATGTCCGGGTCTCTGCCTGCAGCGCGGCTTCTGTATCGACAGCAGCGATGGGGCTAAACGGACACTAATAAAAAAAAATCAGAGACCCTCTTTCCTGAAGGAGCACGGCTATATCTGTGTCAGGCAGATATAACTTTGGCATAGAATCATAAGAGTTGGAAGGGACCACCAGGGTCATCTAGGCCAACCCCCTGCACAATGCAGGAAACTCACAACTACCTCCCCCACACCCCCAGTGACCCCTACTCCATGCCTAGAAGATGCCCAAGATGCCCTCCCTCCCATGAACTGCCTAAGGTCATAGAATCAGCATTGCTGACAGATGGCCATCTAACTTCTGCTTAAAAACCTCCAGGGAAGGAGAGCTTACCACCTCCCAAGGAAGCCTGTTCCACTGAGGAACCTGTTAGAAAATTCTTCCTAATGATCTCCAGCTGATAGAAATCAGTTCCCCTGGAGAAAATGGCCACTTTGGCCATTGGAATCTATGGCACTGAAGCCCCTCCCCTCCCCAAACCCCGCCCTCCTCAGGCTCCACCCCAAAAACCTCCTGCCGATGGCAAAGAGGGACCTGGCAACCCTAACTGTATAGCATACCCCACTGAGGCCCCTCCCCTACACAAACCCTCCCTTCTCCAAGGTCCACCCCTAAAAGCGCCACGACTTTTCCAACCTGCAGTTGGCAACCCTAGAACTTACTAGGCTAGCCCTCTGGTATCGATGCAAAGACTGATGCGGAAGGGTTTCTTCTGTGGTGATTAAGATCTTTGTGTGTATTCAAGCTCTCCGGGTGTTCAAAGATGTTACTTCATTATATTTTAGGCATAGATTTAATTGCTATCAAGCGTGAACATGACAGGCATGTTTTCATATGACTGCATTGTTCATGGTGACTGTATCAGGAAAATGTATACCGGCTGCTAGACTCCTGGTATGTGTGCACGTAACTTCTAAAAAGGCCTTTAGTTACACTGAAATATATATATAAATGACCAAATGACATTAATATTACAGGCATTCTTTGCTGGCCCCCAACAGTGGATCTTATGAAACCATCTCCATTTTTGTGGTTGTTTTTGTCAAGGTGTCAGCAATAAGCAATCTGGCCCCTCCGTCCTGCAAAAACATTGCATGGTGGGAGATCTTTCCTGCAGATGGGAAACCAAAAACTTTTGGAAGGTGATAATCATGCCTCCTTGGGGAGACGAAAGGTTCATAGGAAATGACCAAAGACCCATTCCTTCATTCACGCCATCTGCAAACGATTCTATTAGGCATTGGTTCTTGTAGATTATCCGGGCTGTGTAACCGTGGTCTTGGTATTTAACTTTAACAGAAAAGAAGAGAGTTTAAGAATGAATAAGGCTTGGCTTCCTGTCTTGAAAACCACCAGACTAACAAAGACTACAGTCAACAATAGCCATGTAGATTAGCTTTGGATTTCACACATTAACAGATCACTTCAGGATACAATGGTTCCATATTAACATACCACACCCTCATTAGCACATTATCTGGATACTTACAGGACAATGGTTAGCACATTACTTTTGCAGGACAATACTCAGCTCAAACCCAACCCCTTTCTGACTATATATTACTCTTCCTACACACTTGACACTGAGAGACACTGTCCTTCAGTGTTACTCCTCTGAAGATGCCTGCCACAGCTGCTGGCGAAACGTCAGGAAAGAAAATACCAAGACCACGGTCACACAGCCCGGATAACCTACAAGAACCAATGAACTCTGACCGTGAAAGCCTGCGACGATTCTATTAGGCACACTCAGTATTTCCCTAGAGAGAGAAAAAAAAATGAATAGATGTAGGGGAATTTGCACAATGCTCTGAGGATTTTTTTCACTTAGGCGCAGAGGATTCCCAGAACAGCCAATCTTCGGCTGTTTGCTATGCTCATTTCATGTTTGAAGAACAAAAAACAAAACCATGGGTTTTTGCCTCAAAAGCAAGGGAGATCATAGGTTTTGAGAAAAACAAACACAAGCAGGAGTTCTTTTCCTGTGAGAAACAATCTACAAAACAATCTTTAGGAAAAGTGGTATAAAGAAGTGGTATAAAGAAGTCTAAACTAAGCTGGTATCAAGACGTCTAAACTAAAGGTCCACAGAAGATTTCCCACTAAAAGGAACCTTGAATCTCTACAGAGAGGAAACACGGAATTTGTGGGAGAATGGGAGGCATGGACAACATACTGTGTAAATGAACTTAACTTGGGAAATATTAAGGGATACGTTTTGATCTAATTCAAATTGTTTGAAGCAATTAAGATATCAAAGATTAGACTTTAAGATAATGATAAATGGTTATTATAATGAATTAGACTTTAAATACAAAGACAGAAATAAGGATATTAAATGGATAGAGGAGGGGAGAGGGGAAGTTAATTATATATATCTTTTTAGTGATAAGATATAAATTGTTTATATTATACATTATGTGAATGGAATGATACAACTGAATGTGAATTAATTTGAAAAATAATAAAAACTTTTTTTTAAAAAAAAGAATCTCTACAGAAAAGCAACTTCAAGTCTCAAGGAATTGTAACTTTGTCTTGCTTATTTTAAGTCTTTGAATGCAAGAGGGAGATTTGTCAGTGACTCATCATTCGTTTTCCCCGACAAATACTTAACTCCCCTTCCTGACAGAACCATCCCTCCTTCTCCACAAGCGCATGTTAGCCAAAGGAATGACCAAGTTTTCTTCCTTCTGCTTTCCGCCCGGGCTAACCAGCTGCCCCAGAAGGGCTTAGTAGTGGTAGAGCCTCTGCTTTGCATGCAGAAGGTCCCAGGTTCAATCCCCGGCATCTCCTGCAAGGACCAGGCAGTAGGTGATGTGAAAGACCCCTGCCTGAGACCCTGGAGAGCCGCTGCCAGTCTGAGTACACAATACTGACTTTGATGGACCAAGGGTCTGATTCAGTATAAGGCAGTTTCACACATTCATTTGGTATAAGGGCCCACAGCAGGGGCATAGAGGCCAAAGCCTCCCCCCATTACTGCCCCAGGCAAATTTATTTAATTTATTTTACTTTTATGTCGCCCTTTCCCGACAAGTTAAGGCTCAGAGCAGCTTACAACAGGTTTACACAATTAAAACCCATTACAAAAATGCAAGTTAAAACTATGGCGTAAATTAAAATCTAAAACCATAGCGGAAACCAATAACAGGAGGTGTCCAGGAATAAACATATCCTGACAAACTAAATCTAAAGATGTAGCCAGTAATAACAGGAAAGGAGGGAGGGAAGGGAGGCCAGCAAGATAAGGTTGCCAACCTCCAGGTAATAGCTGGAGATCTTCTGCTATTACAACCAATCTCCAGCCAATAGAGATCAGTTCACCTGGAGAAAATGGCCACTTGGGCAATCGGACTCTATGGCATTGAAGTCCCTCCCCAAGCCCCACCCTCCTCAGGCTCCGCCCCAAAAACCTACCACTGATTGCAAAGTGGGACCTGGCAACCCTACAGCAAGATGGAGACAATTGCAGTCCTCAACCATATGCCTGGTGGAACATCTGAGCCTTTCAGGCCCTGAGGAACTGCTCCAAGTCCCGCACGGCCCGGATCTTACTTGGAAGTGGAATATACTGCCTCTCCACATGGAGGTTCCATTCAGTCCTGCCCCTTTGCACAACCATCTAACTTAGTGCCTATCACCACAGCCAGTAGAAGAGTGCAAAGGCATATTTTTTGTCTGCCTGATCACATACAAAAGCAATATGCAATATTTTTTCTTGTTTCCAAAGGGGTGGGGGCTATCCCCAAAAGCCCTGGCACTCTGTATCTATCTCACGGAGGCTCAGAACTTATAAAAGGAGGCAACATGCGCATAGCCAGCAAGGTGTAGTGGTTAGAGCAGGGGGGTCCCCAACCTTTTGGAGTCTGCGGGCACCTTTGGGGCTCTGACACAGCGTGATGGGCACAGGCACAAAATGGCTGTTGGCAAAGCAACACTTTTTTAAAAAACCGCACAACCGATCAAACTGAGCTGAGGCTCAGAGGTAGAGCACCTGCTTGGCATGCAGAAGGTCCCATGTTCAATCCCCGGCATCTCCAGTTAAAAGGGACTAGGCAAGTAGGTGATGTGACAGACTGAGACCCTGGAGGGACGCTGCCGGTCTGAGTAGACAATAATGACTTTGATGGACCAAGGGTCTGATTCAGTATATGGCAGTTTCATGTATACAGAAGCCTTGCTGGGCAAAAGCAACACCGAACCCCACCCACTTTCTTAAAACACCGGGTGGGCACCAGAAAAGGTGTCAGCGGGCCCCATGGTGCCTACAGGCACTGCATTAGGGACCCCTGGGTTAGATTGTCATGTAGGTCCTGGAAGACTCAGGTTCAAATCCCTGTTCTGCCATGTGCTTTCCTTGGCGACCATGGGCCAGTCCCTTTCTCTTGGCCTAACCAATCTCACAGGATTGCCGTGAGGTGAAAAAAGTAAATTTTGTTTCACTTACTGTAAATTTACATTCTCGGCAATATAGGGGTGTAAACGGACTTCCCGTATAGCAAATGTATACAACAGCCTTTGAACATGGCTGCAAGTAGCAACGGAAGTCAAAAACAGTGGCTCAAATGATAGTTGGTTTCCCCACGTGTCTGAAAAGCCACACACAAAATATTGACGAGTATCAAGAAACAGTTCAGAGAGGTTGTATGGCAAAGTTTTATTGAGACAGAGATCACGTAGGTGACCAAAACACATGGAAGAAATCTGTTGGCTTCATATCCGGTTTCTGTGTCTAAGGAACACTGAAAAATGGCCCGGTGATTTCTTTAAAATACAGCCAAACAAGCCTACGATATTAAAAATACCCACAATTTAACCCATTTAAATATAAAATACATACTGCATATTAACATTGTTTCCTATAGTTTAAGAACATAAAAAGGTCCACTGGAATAGGTTCTTTTATGGAATATTCTTTGTTCCCTCTGTAAATATATATCAACATTTAAACATCTGCAACCGTTTGCTCATTCCAACAGCCCCCCTCCCCCATAAGCACCTACCCTAATTTAATTTCAGATTATAGCTGTGTTGGTCTGCCGTAGAAGTGCTAGATTCGAATCCAACAGCACCTTAGAAAGCAACAAGATTTTCGGGGTATGAACTTCCAAAGTAAACGCTCTTTTTCTTCGTCAGACATCTGATGAAGGAAGCTGTGACTCTTGAAAGCTTAGACCCCAAAAATCTTGCTGACAAAGGGAGTTTTGACCCTCTAAAGCTTATATCCTTAAAGCCTTATTGATCTCGAAGGTGCTACGGGCCTCGAATCCAGCTACGCTAATTTACAATACCTTAAAACCTAACTGCAACACTGTTTGTTTGTTTTTTCCTTTTAGAAAGTATTCTGCTACATTTCAACATCTTTGGCCAGGATTCCTTGGAATTTATTTTGAAAGTGCAGATCGCTCAGATTTTATTTGACATGCAAGTCCATAAATGCATTCTCCCAGAGAATCTCTCTTCACATTTCCCTAGATTTATGGAAGCGAAGCAAAACGAGAGCTGGGTAGCTATTTCCAGCCTGCTTCGAGTAGTGCCACTGACATCAAAAGGCCTTACACTTATGGAAGTCTGCCGTAAACCAGTTCCTCAGAAATAATATAGTCTGCTGTGAAAGAAAAACAATTGCAAAATACACTGTGCACAATGCTCTGAACGTAATGCACACAGTGAGGACTTAAACATCGTTCTGTTTCGGCGTTAAGACCTCATCTGTTAGCATTTTTTTAAAAAATGGGTAAGTAGAAGTTAGTAGCCACACCACACTTGGCTGCAACGCATGAAAGAAATCTGAATCATGATGAGATGGGCAAATGGAAGTTTGGTCATAGGGTTGAAACTCTCCACAATCCTGCCAAGATCTTCAGAGTCTCTTTAGGTGGAGATGCTAGGGGTTCAGCGTCACAGAAACCCTTGGTGCTTTTCAAAGTCTTATCGGCAAGACTTTAGAAGCAATGGCCTCGGTTCCAAGGTTGACTCAGCCTTCCATCCTTCCAATGTTGGTAAAATGAGTAACCAGCTTGCTGGAGATACACTGTAGATGACTGGGGAAGGCAATAGCCAACCACCCCGTAAACAGTCTGCCCAGTAAATGTTGTGACATGACCTGACCCCATGGGTCAGTCAGAGGAGGAATCTCAATTTTGGTGCACTGTTAAGGGGGCGGGGGAGTGATGCTGGGCAACAGAGTTTGGCTGCTCCATTGGACTGCCCCAACCCCACTTTCTACAGGATTTCAAGGATTACCCGGGCCCAAACATACACACACAACTGCCATCGTCACCTCTAGTGTGTCCGGTGGTTAAAATAAAACCCATGAAAAACAAAAAAGTGTACATTTTCCTTCATTAAGCAAAGTGTAAATACTTCTTTTATCAATTATCATGCACAGTGGTCTCAAGCAAAGGGAAGAGACAAAGAGAACAAGTACTTTAAAAAAGACGGTGTTCTGCCTAGTTTTCATTGTTTGGTCATACATGTATTCAAAATGAACAAGCTGGTATCCATGTTATTCCTGCAAACGTCTGGTCTATTGAAAGCGCACATTGAGCATGAGGCTATTAAGAAAAACTTGAGCCACGACACACAACCACCAAGCTGGAGATCCTGTCCACAGAGTGGGGAGCATAGGTACAGAAGCCCAATCTATACTGTACATGTGGCGTAGGCACTGTGGACACATAGACATACACATGTAGTCCTGGTTCACATAACCTTTTGTCAACTTGCACTTTGAGAGAGCACGGGAATTGAGTGTACACACACGCCATCCCTATACTGAGCTTTACCTTGAGGACAGTGTCTGGGAGTGGGGAGAGTCAGATCTCTTGCCAGACTAGAGCATGCAACGGCCCTTAGCATTACATTACATTAAATGTGGAATTCACCACATACAGTGCCATCCTAAGGAGAGTTACTCCAGTCTAAGTCCATGCATTTCAATGGGCTCAGACGGGAGTAACCCTGCATAGGATTGTGAAGAAGACAATGATGGATGACCATGGTTGGACTAGATGACCATGGTGAGTCCTTCTAACTCTATGATTCTACGAAGAAGATGAAGAAGATGAAGAAGAAGAGTTGGTTTTTATATGCCGACTTTCTCTTCCACTTAAGGAAGAATCAAAGCGGCTTACAATCACCTTGCCTTCCCTTCCCCGCAACATGCACCTTGTGAAGTAGGTGGGGCTGACAGAGCTCTAAGAGAACTGTGACTAGCCCAAGGTCATCCAGCTGGCTTCATGTGGAGGAGTGGGGGAACCAACCCGGTTCACCAGATTAGCGTCCACCGCTCATGTGGAGGAGTGGGGAATCAAACCCGGCTCTCCAGATTAGAGTCCACCGCTCCAAACCACTGCTCTTAACCACTACACCACGCTCGCTCTCTGGAATCATCGTTTTCCAAAGAGGCAAGAAACCTGTCATGCGGATTCTCCTCGGCTCCCCCCAAAGATGCACCACATTTATAAACAACACACACAGAGAGAGACTTACACTATGAAATGACAATGTTCGACCAGGACGCTCTCTTGTGCAGGCCCCGCTGAAGCGAGTGAATGTGAAACAGCCACTCCCATTTGTTTCAAAACTGAGCTTGTGAAGCTGAAGTTCTGAGTGGGTTGCCCACCAGAAAAATAAAAACATTCAGTGCATGATACAATATGCATAAATGTGGATCGAGCGTGGCCTTTAATGCATGTAAAGCAAACTGATTTTAGCAGGGTTTAAAACTCTCTTTTTTTTAACTTTTCTGATTTCTATCCAAGGCTCCTATACTTTGGCTTGCCTCATTTCATCTTCTTCCCACCCTCCCCCCCGAAGCAGAGAACTGCAACTTGCATACTCATTTAAGGCAGAATACTGTAGAAACAGTTCATCTGTACAGGAATATACAGTACTACAGTACAAATATAGAGTTACTCTGTTAGGAATAAATAGAAAAAATACAGCACGCTGTGGGTTTGTACAGCTGCAATTAAGTAGGGTAGGGAAAATAATTCACTGAAGGTTGAAACAAAGCTTGTATCACCATTCACAATCTTACTTCTGCTCTGCCAAAAGAAATCTAAGCAGATATTGTGAGTTTAAAATCCCATCAGTGCAAAGGGATTTTTTTTTTTTTTTGGCATATAAACAACTTGCAGCGACAAACCCAAGAAACACTCCTTTTCAGTCATAACAGAGAAATGCGTAACAGTCTTCCATTTGTTTCTAACTCCTTTACGGCCCTCACCTGGATAGTCCAGGCTAGCTTGATCTTGTCAGATCTTGGAAGCTAAGGAGGGTCAGCCCGGGTTAGTATTTGGATGGGAGAGCACCGAGGAAGTCCAGGGTCACTATGCAGAGGCAGGCAATGGCAAACCACCTCTGAACGTCTCTTGACTTGAAAACCCTAGGGGTGCACATAAGTCAGATGTGACTTGGTGGCAGAAAAACAACCCCTTGTGGGGGGACAGAGGGAGCAGGCTAACTCTAGGACCTGTCCCACTGGAAAGCACAGCCTAGTGGGTATCCCACCTGCATAAGTGAAATGAATTGGGATTTGCCTAACAGCATTGGAGAGCTTCTTGGCAGAGAGTGTTCCCCCCTACAGCATACGAACCAAGGAGCTGATGAAGATAACCCCTCATGGATCATGTCAGTCAAATCCACAACACTTTGGGGGGGGGGGGGGACACACAGCATTTTACATTGCAAAGTGCTTTCATGCATAAATAAATATACTGAAAATTCTGATTATTAGTTATCGAAATATACCCATTTCTCTGTCAGATGGTGCACTTGGGGCTTGAACTGAAAGGCAGGAATTGATGGAGACCTTGGTCTGCAAGACGTGTACACTGGGCAGAAGGCATTTTAATTTTTCAGAAAATTCATTCCGAGTCCCAGCTGCACATTTATGGAATCCAACATTATCTTTGGCCCCCAAGGAAATCCATAGTAATGAACTCAGCAGAATCGTTGTCTTCCAAAGTCAATCTAAGCCCGTGGCCAAGTGCGTAACATTCAAACAGCCTGGAGCCATTTTGGAACTAGCAGAAGGCGTGGTTGGACAGAGGATTTCTTCAATAGTCACGTAAGTGCCCGTGATGAAACCCATCAAGCCGAGGGAAGCGATGAAGACATCTTTCAGCACCATCCCCAGGTCTTCCTTGTCCTTGTAGAACGTGAGGATCTCAACCACCGGTGGCAAGATCAAGGCCAGAGTGCTACTGCTCACGGCGCCAACTAACGAGATCACCAGGTCCAGGCGAGGGATCAAAATTGCCACAGCACCTGAGAGAGAGAAGGTTTCTTTTACTTTATAAAATAAATAAATAGACACACCCATGTGGAAGAAGGAAAGCAAAACCAAAGAAGTCGCAGCATAAAACAGATAAAAGCAGAAAAGAGCAACCAAAATGATCAGGGGGCAAGAGCAACTGCCCTACGAGCAGCGGTTAAAACACTTAGGGCTGTTTAGCTTGGAAATAAGGCAGTTAAGGGGAGACATGATAAGAGGTCGATACAATTATGCATGGTATGGAGAGAGTGGACAGGGAGATGCTTTCTCCCTCTCTCATAATACTAGAACATGGGGTCATCTGCTGAAGCTGGAGGGTGAGAGATTCAAAACAGATAAAAGGAAGTATTTCTTCACACAACACATAGTTAAATTGTGGAACTCTCTGTCCCAGGATGTGATGGCTGCCCGCTTGGAGGGCTTAAAGAGGGGAGTGGACATATTCATGGAGGAGAGGGCTATTCATGGATACTAGTAGAAATGGATACTAGTCAAGATGCATAGCTAATCTCTCCAGGATCAGAGGAGCACGCCTATTACATTAGGTGCTTTGGAAAACAGGCAGGATAATGCTGCTGCAGTTGTTTTGTTTGGGGGCTTCCTAAAGGCAGCTGGTTGGCCATTGTGTGAACAGACTGCTGGACTTGATAGGACCTTGTTCTGATCCAGCATGGCTTTTCTTATGTTCTTACTGTCTGTCTGCCTATCTATCGTGCTGTCAAGTCACAGCTGACTTATGGCAAACCTGCAGGGGTTTCAAGGCAAGAGACGTTCAGGAATGGTTTGTTATTGCCTGCCTCCACGCTACGACTCTAGTATTCCTTGGAGGTCGCCCATCCAAATGCTAACCAGGACCGACCCCGCTTAGCTTCTGAGGTCTGCCAAGATCTGGCTAGCCTGGGGCTATCCAGGTCAGGGCTGATATATATTACCAACTATAAAAACATCATACCCTCACCTAGATGGCCCATATTAGCGTGATGTTGTCAGAACTCCGAAGCTACTTGGATATTACTTGGATGGAAGACCAGAAGCTACTGGATATTACTTGGATGGAAGACCACAAAGGAAGGCCAGGGCAGAGGAAGACAATGACACTGTGGCTCAGTGGTAGAGCATCTGCTTGGCGCGCAGAAGGTCCCAGGTTCAATCCCCAGCATCTCCAGTTAAAGGGACTAGGCAAGTAGGTGATGTGAAAGACCTCAGCCTGAGACCCTGGAGAGCCGCTGCCGGTCTGAGTAGACAATACTGACTTTGATGGACCAAGGCCCTGGTTCAGTATAAAGCAGCTTCATGTGTTCATGTGCTCACCCCTGTTTGTCCATTGCCTTGAAAACCCTATGTGGTCACCATAAGTTGGCTGCAACTTGATGACACTTTGTACGCACACATAAAATATCATGGCCTTTTCTGCTTGCAATGGATGAGTGCTCTCACGCATTCCCTGGTTCAAACCCTGGCGTTTCCAGCTGAGAAGATCTCCGCTAGCAGGTGTCAACAAAGACCACTGGACTGAGACCTGAGAGGGCTACTGCCTGCCAGAATAGGCAACAACTGCTCTAGATGGACGTGAAAAGCAAGTTCATTACGTTCAGATATCAAAAACTATTCTACTGCAGTCTCTATTACTGCTATAAAGGTGTCCGATGGTGCCTTTTGTTATCGTAACAAAGAAAGGAATCTCACCCCCAAACAGGGGAGGAGCTGTGGCTCCATGGTAGAGCACCTGCTTGGCATGCAGAAAGCTCCAGGTTCAATCCCCGGCATCTCCAGTTAGACACATTAGGTGGTAGATGATGTGAAAAGGCCTCTCTCTGAGACCCTGGAGAGCTGCTGACCACCACAGCAGACAATACTGATCTTGGTAGACCAGTGGTCTGACTCAGTAGAAGAAAGCTTCATGTGTCTGCAAACAGTTCAGGCAGACTTGAATCCTACAATGCAACACTAAACCAACTGACTTCAGTGGCATTTTAGGAGCTCAGGATTGAACTCCTATTGACCTAAGACAGTAAAAATTGAGTGTCCCCATCTGCCTGCATGTCCCCAGTTTTTCAGCTGTATAACCCCACTCAGACATTTATCTCCCCACACTCTCCATCAAAATCAAGGCAGCTTCTGACTACAACAAGGAAGAGGAGGAGGAGGACTTGGAGTTGGTTTTCATGAGTTGATTTTCTCTACCTTTCAAGGAGAATCAAACCAACGAGTTGAAATTAAATCAAAAGAGTTTCTGTCTAGACATTAGGAAGAATTTCTAACAGTTAGAGCAGTTCCTCAGTGGAACCGGCTTCCTCAGGAGGTGGTGAGCTCTCCTTCCTTGGAGGTTTTTAAGCGAAGGTTAGATGGCCATTTGTCAGCAATGCTGATTCTGTGACCTTAGGCAAATGATGAGAGGGAAGGCATCTTGGCCATCTTCTGGTCACTGTGTGTGTGTGTGGGGGGGAAGTAGTTGTGAGTTTCCTGCATTGTGCAGGGAGTTGGACTAGATGACCCTGGCGGTCCCTTCCAACTCTACGATTCTATGATTCTAAACCTGCTTACAATCCCCTTCCCGTCCCCTCCCCACAACAGACACCCTGTGAGGTAGGTGGGGCTGAGAGAGTGTGACTAGCCAAAGGTCACCCAGCTGGCTTCATGAGTAGGAGTGGGGAAACCAACCCGGTTCACCAGATTAGAGTCCACCGCTCATGTGGAGATCTACCGCTCCATACCACCACTCTTAAAACAGCCATTAACATTAAACTCTTAACCACTACACCCTGCTGGCTCTCTACATATACATATAACCTAGAGTAACCATTAAAAGCTTTAAAAACAGCCATTAATATTAGATTAACAGATATTAAATTAAACTTTAATATCTGAACAAATCCTCAACAGGAAGAACAAAAAGAGTTCAACACTACCAGCTATCAGAGGAAAACAATCCTCTCTGCCCATATGTGCAGTAAGTTAAAATGAAGACGATCAACTTAACATTTAAAGTTCCTTGTTTTATGTTATACCATCTGGAACCTTTTCTCTTTCAGTGGATCTCCGTAGCCAAGAGCCCCCGACAGATTCCCTATAAAATTTCTTGCAGTTTTTGTAAGGACACAGACGCTCAAACCCATTTTTTTGCAAAATCTTTGAAGAGTGGGAGGCAATAATTTTCACTGCTTTTGCCAAATTTGGGGTAACGGGGTTCAGACTGAGCAGAAGAGATCATCTTATACTAAAGTAACCCGTGAAAACACAGTGCAAACAAATGAAAAGTAGACCAGGCAAAATGTTATCTAGCATGTATTAAAAATCACGTTTCACATATTTTTCCCAGCAGAACTTCTGCTGGGCAGATTTTTTTTTTTTAAGTTTCTTTGGCAGCAGCTGCCACAACAGCACAAGAATCTTCACTGCGTGACTGAAGGTACTGATTAGCTTTAGCACGGGAGGCGGGGAGATTGTAGGAAGAAGCAGAAACTTTGTTGACGGTGATTTATTCCTAAAACGAAATATGTGGACGGATTTTGACGGGGAATACAGCCCTTTATTAAGTGCTGTACGTAGAATCCCTGTCTCAATTCTGCTTGCAGCTGAAATGTGGAAAGTGAATTGGGTAGCGCCAAGAAGGACGAGGCATGGAAGGGGAGCCATCCAAAGATGCGGCAACCCCAATGCCTGACGTGCACTGCGGAAAGGCTGGTTTGGCCGGCTCAGCCTCTTTTGGGCATGCGTAAAGAAAACAGAACTCAGCTGATAGAAAGATTACAGCAGTGGAGGCTAATCTGGTGAACTGGATTTGTTTCCCCGCTCCTCCACACGAAGCCAGCAGGGTGACAGGCTAGTCACACTCTCTCAGCCCCACCTACCTCACAGGGTGTCTGTTGTGGGGAGGGGAAGGGAAGGGGATTGTAAGCCGGATTGGGTCTGCCTTCGGTGGTAGAGAAAGTCGGCATATAAAAACCAACTCTTCTTCTTCTTCTCCCATCCATGCACTGAGTGTGGCCAACTGTTCTTAGCTCCCACATGATTTAAACCCCACATTCATCCAGGTACTGGTCCCTGGTTTTTGTTTTTAACTAAATGCGTGTTGATTCTGTCTTACGAGGAGTTGTATGTGAATTCATGGCAGCCTGTGAACAGGGCCAAAAATCGACCAGATGGAAGAGGTCATGCGCAAGATAAAGCTTTTGTACTGAATTGTGGGGGGGAGTAAAGGCTGACAACCAAAGCGAATGAAACAATCTTCTGTTTTGTATTTTACTCCTAAAGAACAGAATCCTTTCATCATCAAAACCAAGCAAAACATGATATGACAAGCAAGGTCAAAACTGTTCTGTTTCTTTTCCCGCCCAAAAACCATCCTTCTCCTTCTGTTTACGGCAGTTTTATCTTACATTAAGCCAAGGGTCAACCAAAGCAAGGATTGTAAAAAATAAAAATAAAAATGCAGCATTTCATTCGTTCCAGTTTGCAGAATCAAACAGCAAAGAGGCAGAAAACCATTTCTCAAGCACTGGGATGGATTAAAGTTTAAGAGAGAGAGAAAGGTGTGTTTTTTTCCCCCTTTTCACAATCCATTAAAACGTTAGACAAATGTAAATAAACAAAATGAAAACTGTCTTCCTATCTGGAAAGGTTCAAGGTGGGCGAAACGCTTGAGGGAAGAAAAGTCGGATGCTGCAAATGCTATGAAATGTCATTTTCAGTGGTCTAAACCTCAATTGGGCTTGGGATTTGACCCTTCCAAAAGAAAGGCCAGTTGTATAATGAAATGTTTAAGCAATTCATTAGCCCAAGGACAAAAAGACCTTTGCTAATAGTAGAAGTGCCTTTCAGAAGGCTCCAGGATCCTTCTGACCGACAAAGAGAGAAGAAAAACTGCCTGGCAACAGAGGAGTAAATGAGAATGGGTTTCCACTAACTAATAGGAGATATGGCTAGGAAGCAGAGCGAGGTAGTTAAGATTTGACAGATGAGGAATTCTGACATTTAGGAATTTGAGCGGAGTTTGGTGAAAAGGTAAGGTAACTCGGAGAGTGATGTAAGGGCCTGCAGGGTTGCCAATTTCCAGATGGTGGCTGGAGATCTCCTGGGATTACAACTGATCTCCAGGCAACAGAGATCAGTTCTCCTGGAGAAAATGGCCCCTTTGGAAGGTGGATTCTATGGCATTAGACCCCACTGAAGTCCCTCCCCTCCCCTAACTCCACCTTCCCCAGGCTCCACCCAAAAAAACTCCAGGTATTTCTCAACCCAGAGCTGACAACCCTAAAGAACAGGGTAGGGATTAGAATATTCATTTAGTCTTTTTATGCTCTCCTAGAACTGAAGGAAGAGCCCCGTGGCGCAGAGTGGTAAGCTGCAGTACTGCAGTCAAAAGCTCTGCTCGCGACCTGAGTTCGATCCTGACGGAAGTCGGTTTCAAGTAGCCGGCTCAAGGTTGACTCAGCCTTCCATCCTTCCGAGGTCAGTAAAATGAGTACCCAGCTTACCTAGGGGTAAAGCGTAGACGACTGGGGAAGGCAATGGCAAAGCACCCCGTAAACAGTCTGCCTAGTAAACGTCGGGATGTGACATCACCCCGTGGGTCAGGAATGACCCGGTTCTTGCACAGGGGACTACCTTTACCTTTTGAACTGAAGGAGCTATGGAGATGCAGCGAGGTGCTTTGTGTATTTGTGCCTGACCACGACTGTCTGAAAAAGGATTCCCTCCCAGACATGACCACTTCAAAACAGTGAAATCCTATCCTAGCTGTAAACATTTCCCTCAAATCTGCATTATTTTCCAATAAACTTACCAAGAACTTTGTATCTACTAGAATCCCTGACATAGTGGGGAAGGCAGGGAAGTTAACTGAGCCTGATATGATGAAGGGGTTTAAAAGGGACACCCCAGGGCATCCCAGCAGCATTTTACTATTGTTCAGGGAAACATTACATATATTTGAATACTTATTGGTGGTCTATAGCAATGTTAATCCTTTCAGATTTTATATTTCTATATATCCTTTTGTTTACAATGTGCTATTCTGTGGATGATGCTTTGTGAAGGCCTATGGCCACATACAAATAAAATGTTACTTATTATTCAATTCTTACTCAACCCCGTGGAATACATGCTTGGAGAACTAAGAACTAGACTGCAGTTCTATTTAAAATTGCAAGAACTCTCTGAATTTCACTGATAAAGAAACCATACCAGTCTTGTAACACCATGGTTAAGCATAATATGCGTTAATGAAAGAAGTCAGGAGTATGATGGAAAGTTGGATAAAACTGGGGCAGAGGCCAGATGCCCCTGGCCAATTGGCTGATCTTCCATAGATCAAAATTAAAATATGAAAGAATTCTCTTATATTTATCAACATTTATAAAGCTTAAAGCAGGTGTGTTGAACTCATTTGTTACGAGGGCCAGATATGACATAAATGTCACTTACTCGGGCTGGGCCATGTGTACCATAAAATTTAATGCCAGGTATCGGAGATACATACTTTATAGAAGACACAGGCAAAGCCAATTAATGATTTTTTTTTGTACTTGGAAAGCAAGCTGTAAACAATTACAAAATAAGATCTTAAATGAGGATTGGTGCTTAGTGTTTAAGGACGCAATCCGTAAATGTTCACCTCGCTTCTTCCAGATACACTTCCACAGAACTTTCTCCTTGCCAGACTATGGGGGTTACCGCATTATGTATTCCCAGCGATGTATTAAGAGTTTGAAAATGTTATAAAAAACATCGCTTTAAAAGCGTTTTTGGATGCAACGGCTAATAAATGGTTGGAAGACGTCTTCACAGCTAAAGGAGCCAAACAAAGTACGAACAGTATTTTTTATAACATTTTCAAACTCTTAATACATCGCTGGGAATACACAGAAAGTGCGAACAGTATTTTTTATAACATTTTCAAACTCTTAATACATCACTGGAATACATAATGCGGTAACCCCCTATTTCTGCTGGTTAGAAATTCATAAGTTCAGACAAACTTTCTTATTGGCGAAATGTAATGCCCTAGACTCAGCCGAGACACAACGGCGATACAATAAAATTACTGCGGAAGAACGAAAATGCCCATTTTGTCCGGATCAATTAGACTCCCTAGCCAACATTGTTTTAGCATGTCCACAAAATAATACTGCACGAAATAAATATATCACTCCCTGGATAAAACAGCTAAAGACACTTTCTGAAAAGTGGATACTGCGTTATCTGCTGTCAAATAGATCGGTCAATTGCGTGAGAGATGTGGCAACTTTTCTCTTTATAGGGTCAAGGAAAAATTAAATTAAATTTTCCTTTTTTAAAGTGTGAAGTGATTGATAAGTAGCCAGTGGCTGCTAAATCTAGGGAAAGGAAAGGATGTTCTTTTGTACATTATTTTTTACTTAAAATACAAAACATGTTTAAAACAATAACACACTTACAGCCAGGTCGGGAAGGGGAGGGTGGGGTGGCTGCCTCGGCTGGCTTGCGGGCCGGATAAGAGCTCTTAAGGGGCCAGATCTGGCCCCTCGGCCTTATGTTTGATACCCCTGGCCTAAAGGGTCTTAGATCCAGCACAGATTGAAGTAGCAAGTCCCACCTAGAGGTCTTCTAGCAAGAGTGTCCCTTGAGAGCATTTTTGGACAACATAGCAGATGATGTGGTACTGGGGGGGGGGCAGCCTTTTTCAGCCTGTGGGTGCCTTTGGAATTCTGTAGGGGGTGTGTGCAGCCACAAAAACACCTACCACAAGAAGCAAAGCCAGCCACAAAATGTCAGGGAGTGAGGTCATGCATAATTCTAATAGTATCTCTTCAACATTTCAGGCAGCTCTGTTTAGCATTCCAATCCAGTGCAAAAAGAGTGACTGTATGCAAATGAGTAATTAGGCGTAACTTGATTATAACTTTTGGCATATCTTCAAAGCAGCTGTTAAGTAGTAAACCACTGATAGAGTAACAGCCTTATCATTACCAGACAGCAGATAGATTAAGTTGTGGTCATGAGAACATACAGGAAAGTGTGAAATCAGTGGCGTAATCAAAGAAGATCTTATAGAAGAATATAATCACAACTGAATAAAAAATGGATAAGTGTTTCTGTCTTTGCCTTTCCACACGGGCAGTCTCTCTGTTCGACTGGGGTTTTCAAAAATCTGCCAGTTAATTCATTGAGGGGTAAGGCATTATGTCTGGCCAAGAAGACAAGCCTGCAAAATGTTGGAATGGTTAAGAATTCAAGATAATCTGGGAGCACCGGAAAAGATGGGGTGCTTTGTCCCCAGGAGGGTGCGCATTCCAGTATTAGACTTCCCACCTGCCATGCAAAGCGCTACAGCCTTAAGAAGGTCAGTGCCCTGCTTGCTGCCCTGCTTCCTTAGCCCATATGAATTGCTGGCCATGTAGGGCAGAAGTGTGACAAACTTTCTTTTTTTGCTGTGGTTCAGCTAAGGTTTCCATTGTAGGTGTGTTAAGCGAACAAACTCCTCAAGACAAGGTTTACTGTCTTCCACCAGCAATATGCAATTATGAGAAGAGGCAAGGAGTTTATGTCTGCGGGGGAGTTGCAGAGGCAGCAACATGAAGCTTTGACAGGCTGTCAAGAGTTCATACCCGAGGAATATTCTACTGTCTCACCGGCTCTAGGGAGACTGAGGCTCCACTGTTCCAGAGTCTCTCAAACTAATTTAATGGTGAACTTAACACTGCTCTCTCTTCCAGAGGGACACATTGGACTGGATCCAGGGGACATGTTTGCCGGGGCTGGTGGAGTGGCTCTCTTCCTCATCTTTCCCAAGCAGCCCAAACCTCCTCTCAGCATTGGGAAGCAAGCAAAATACACACCAAGATGGGTGCTGCTGGAACGAGTTTGAATTGGGTAGAATTGCCCCCTAGAATCATAGAGTTGGAAGGGACCTCCAGGGTCATCTAGTGTAACCCCCTGCCCAATGCAGGAAATTCACAACTATCTCCCCCCCATCACCCCCGGTGACTCCTACTCCATGTCCAGAAGATGGCCAAAAAAAAAAATCCTCCTGGATCACTGGCTGATCTGGCCTGGAGGAAAATTGCTTCCTGACCCAAAGTGGCGATCAGCATTACCCTGGACATGTAAGAAATGGCTACAAGAACCAAACACTGACGCAACCCTTCCTGCCCTCCCTCTCATGATCTGCCTAAGTTCACAGAATCAGCATTGCTGTCAGATGGCCGTCTAGCCTCTGCTTAAAAACCTCCAAAGAAGGAGAGTCCACCAACTCCTGAGAAAGCCTGTTCCGCTGAGGAACAGCTCTAACCGTCAGGAAGATATTCCAATTGTTTAGCTGAACATCCTCTTCCTTCTGAGGTTTGCATCGGCAGGGAAGGGAAGACAGGCAAATTTACCTTATTCCCCCCCGCTGCTGAGACACACCATCCTGCGAGAGTAGTTTCAGGGCGAATTGCAGGGTGCTTGGGAACAGCAGGGAAAGATCCCCTCTGCCAACTGTTTCCGTGAGCTCTTCTGCTGGATCTAGCCCATTAAGTACACCTCACTCAAAATCCATTTGCAGAGTCAGGCAAGTGTGAAATTTCATCAATGCAGCAGTCCCGAGAGAAACATGGCACCAATTTGGGCACTTGGCCCTATATTGCCAGGGTCCGTCTGTTAGCACTGAAACACTAAGTGTCAAGGAAGGAGAAAGATAATAAAGAACATCACCCTCTCTCCTAATGCAGGAGAAAGCCAAAGTTGCTTAAGAAATAAGCATCGTTAAGACGCTTATTGCCTAGGAAATAAGCATCATGATTGCCCATCCTAAGAAGCATTCAAAACAGTGGTTCCCAAACTGTGCTCCCCAGAGCACTTGGTGCTCCGCGAAGCATCTCCTAGTGCTCCGTGAAGAGATTGGAACGAAAAATACTACTGTAATTTGGTTTAGTATATAGGTGCTAGGTGAACATTCGTGCTCTGTGACGAATTTCTCTCCTGAAAAGTGCTCCATGACTCAAAAGGTTTGGGAACCACTGATTCAAGAGAAACACCAGAAATTTAGAAGAGCTCCTTTCGCCTTCTGGCAGAAGAGGTAACTTCCAAACCGCAGCTCGGCTTCTACCACATTTTCTGTAGAGGGAACCTATCCTTGTGCAGAAGAGTGGCTCGAAGGAGAGGCTGTGGCTCGGTGCGAAGAGCAACTGCTTGGCATGCTGAAGGTCCCCTGTTCGATCCCCGGCATCTCCAGTTAAAAAGGATTGCATAGCAGATGATGTGAAGGACATCTCCCTGAGATCCTAAAGGGCCGCTACCACTGAGCCACGGCCCCTCCTCCTCTTCTGTCACCAGTAGCGTAATGTACCTGTTGTCCCAAATACAAAATAAAATCAGCTGGGTATGTTTAGACTGAAGAGAAGACTGAGAAGGGATATGATAACCATCTTCAAGTACTTGAAGGGCTGTCATATGGAGGAGGGTGCTGAGTTGTCTTCTATTGCCCCAGAAGGTCGGACCAGAACCAACGGGTTGAAATTAAATCAAAAGAGTTTCCGTCTAGATAGACATTAGGAAGAATTTTCTAACAGAGTGGTTCCTCAGTGGAACAGACTTCCTCAGGAGGTGGTAAGCTCTCCTTCCCTGGAGGTTTTTAAGCAGAGGCTAAATGGCCATCTGTCAGCAATGCTGATTCTATGACCTCAGACAGTTCATGGGAGGGAGGGCATCTTGGCCATCTTCTGGGAATGGAGTAGGGGTCACTGGGGGTGTGTGGGGAAGGTAGTTTGGAATTTCCTGCATTGTGCAGGGGGTTGGACTAGATGACACTGCTGGCCCCTTCCAACTCTATGATTCTATAACTTGAACGTAGAGAAAATATTTTTACACATTTTTATCCCACCCATCTCTTTATTTGTTTTGGCCCTGCGGATTTACATATACGATGTGGTAAAATGCCATTTTGTCAATTTGCCTTTACTCACCCGTAACACGGGCAAGTTTCTGTTGGCTTTCATTTCCCCGTGTCTACAACAGAATCAAGAGATTCAAATGCTCTCATGGCCTGCCAATCACTTTGCCACCTAGAATTATAGGTATCAGTTTCCATGTACAGTCTCACTGCAGATTTCCTTTCATGACCACAGATCTATTTTTGTTTATTCCAGTCATTTCTACCTCACTCGCGATTCAAAGCATCTCACTATATATGTGTGTGTGTGTGTGTGTGTAACCCTTGCACAACACAATTTGTTATAAACAACTCCAATACATCCAAGATTAAAAACCATACAGCGTTGTACCAGGGTTTAGTATATAACAGCTGATTCAATTAAAATAAATCCTGATAGAACAGACACCCCTGGTGGGGGGGCATTCATCTCAGCCATGCCACAGATGTTGAGCTGGCTGGGCTACTTTTTCCTCTGGGCGTAATGTCCGTTCTTCCATTTTACGGCTCTCATCCCCTGGGATCAGAGGTGGGGAGGGGCCGTGACTCAGTGGTAGAGCATCTGCTTGGCACGCAGAAGGTCCCAGGTTCAATCCCCAGCATCTCCAGTTAAAGGGACTAGGCAAGTAGGTGATGCGGAAGACCTCAGCCTGAGACCCTGGAGAGCCGCTGCCTGTCAGAGCAGACAATACTGACTTTGATGGACCAAGGGGCTGATTCAGTATAAGACAGCTTCATGTGTTCATGGGATCAGGAATTTTTGATCTTTGTAAATATGTTCCATCAAAAAGGTAAAGGTCCCCTGTGTAAGCACCGGGTCATTCCTGACCCATGGGGTGACATCACATCCTGACATTTCCAAGGCAGACTTTGTTTGCGGGGTGGTTTGCCAGTACCTTCCCCAGTCATTTTCCCTTTACCCCCAGCAAGCTGGGTCCTCATTTCACCGACCCCGGAAGGATGGAAGGCTGAGTCAACCTTGAGCCAGCTACCTGAAACCAACTTCTGTCAGGATCAAACTCAGGTCGTGAGCAGAGCTTTTGACTGCAGTACTGCAGCTTAACACTCTGCGTTACGGGGCTCCTCATGTTCCATCAAGGGAACCCATAAAGAAGGTGGCCTCCTCTCAAACATATCTGCCCATTATCTCTTGCTGATGCTTATGCCCAGAGCACCTTTCTTGAACACTTATGCAGTAGCGCCACTTCTCTTTCAAATGTGCCCTCGAAAATCAGAGTTTTGTCATGCTAGTTGGTGGTGGAAAGTGCCGTCAAGTCACAGCTGACTCATGGAGACCCCGTAGGGTTTTCAAGGCAAGAGACGTTCAGAGGTGGTTTGCCATCGCCTGCCTCCCCATGGGCTGAGAGAGTTCTGAGAGAACTGTGACTTGCCCAAGGTCGCCCAGCAGGCTTCATGTGGAAGAGTGGGGAATCAAACCAATTTCTCCAGATTAGAGTCCACCGCTCTTAACCACTATGCCATGTTGGCTCTCTTCATGCTAGTTAAAGGTAAAGGTAGTCCGCTGTGCAAGCACCAGGTCATTCCTGACCCACGGGGTGACGTCACATCCCGACGTTTACTAGGCAGACTATGTTTACAGGGTGGTTTGCTATTGCCTTCCCCAGTCATCTTCCCTTTACCCCCAGCAAGCTGGGTACTCATTTTACCGACCTCGGAAGGATGGAAGGCTGAGTCAACCTTGAGACGGTTACCTGAAAGCAACTTCCGTCGGGATTGAACTCAGGTCGTGAGCAGAGCTTGGACTGAAGTACTGCAGTTTACCACCCTGCGCCACGGGGCTCTTTTATGCTAGTTACCAATCTTAAAAAACATCTGACTACACAGCATTGTTAGCTCTTGGGTTGCTGGTGAAATGGCTGCCCAAGATTATTTTTGGTCATTATAAATTGGATTAAGAAACTAGACAGGATGAGACTGATTTCTAGGAAGAGGATTGAACGCTGTAGACCTGGAGGAATCTGGGGGCTTCCTTTGTAATTCCATCAATGCCTTGTTGAAATTCAGATTTCTGCATCACGTTGCCATCCATGCCAAATGATAAATTAGTCTGGAGACCTGCTCTGAACAGAAAGAGATGGCTCTTTCCTTCTCTTTCATATCTCCTCTAGACAGCATTAAAATTGTGACTAAGGAGTAATTATACAGTTGGTGCCCTGAAGGAAGAGCCAGCTCAACCATAACTGGGAAGGCACAAAAAAAAAAAAAAAAAAAAAGACAATTTCCATGCATATCCAAACAAAGATTTAGCTTCCGGGTATTATTAATAAAAGCATCCAAACATGACATTTTAATGAAAACTTTCAGAACACAAACTTTTTTGCAACATGAGCTTCCAAACCAATGTCTGCAAATTTTTCAACTGGCACTAGAATTTTAGTTTAGCAGGGGGGGAAAGGGGAAGGGAAGTTCAGAGGTGGTATTACTTTAATAATAGACTGGCAGGTAACAAATGCAGCAAAACTGAGCCACCTATAGATAAGATTGAGGTTTCTGCATATAGAGTTATATTTTTGCCAAGTCATATTTACACAGTTCCTCAGCTTCCCAGGCATGCAGAAATATAAGGACTTTCCTAATTAACCAAAAGGGGGGTAGGGTTGCCAGGTCCCTCTTCAACACTAGCGGGAGGTTTTTGGGGCGGAGCCTGAGGAGGGCGGAATTTGGGGAAGGGGAGGGACTTCAATGCCATAGACTCCAATTGCCAAAGCGGCCATTTTCTCCAGGGGAAGTGATCTTTATCTGCTGGATATCAGTTGTAATAGCAGGCGATCTCCAGCTAATACCTGGAGGATGGCAACCCGGGGGGGAGAAGGTTGATGAGGACTAAATATGATCCAGGATTGACTGTTGGGACAGTCAATTAAAGGGGCGGGGAAAGGATAAACCGTCTATTAAGTGCACCGTTATCAGAAATGCTCAAGCCGCACCATTAAACTACCCACATTTTAAACCAAAACAGGAAAAGCACTTGGAGAAAGCAAAATAGCTAAATTGCCAAGAGGGCAGGTAGATTCTAAAGATATCGTAAAGCTTTTGCTTTATCTTGTCTAAATAGCTTCCCTACAGACCAGTTCCCTCTTCTGCGAGGCTAAAGTAAACACATGAAACAGAGTCTGAATGCAAATTAAGTCCCAGGATCAGCTGTCATTGTGATGTGCTCATAATCTCCACTATCCCCCCCAAATGCAAGCATCGTTATTACATAGACTCCAGTGGCATGAAACGTTTTAAAGAGGATAGTATTAAGTGAAGTTAGCTAAGTTTTCAAGGCTGCTGGCATTATACAAGGGATTCTCAATGCAGATGAAGATTTGTCTGGCATCAAAAGGGAAGCAGGTGAACATAACAAGTCCAGAGACATTTCAAGCTAAAAGTGGAAGCTTTGCAGAGAAAGGCAGTGGCAAACCGCCTCTGCTTCTCTCTTGCCTTGTGGGGTCGCCATATGTCAGTTGCTACTTGATGACACTTAATTAGTATATATTACGAAGGAAGTATTGGAAGAACACATGGAACACATGAAGATGCCTTATACTGAATCAGACCCTTGGTCCATCAAAGTCAGTATTGTCTACTCAGAACGGCAGCAGCTCTCCAGGGTCTCAGGCAGATGCTCTACCGCTGAGCTACGGCCCCTCTACCGCTGAGCTATGGTCAAGATCTCAACTGCTAGTCCCATCCCAAGCTCTGCATGCTCATAGTGAGAACACTACATTCAGACCATTTATGCATATGTTCTGTCCATGTCATCCGTATATGATTTAACAATATATGCAATGCTACAATTTTAACAATAAACGCCTTCATTTTTTTCTTCAATTATAATTAAACCTAGTCTTAGAAATGGGGCTGCAAGTTGGTGCACTCTAAGATTTTGTTCCTCAGTGGAACAGGCTTCCTCGGAAGGTGGTGAGCTCTCCTTCCCTGGAGGTTTTTAAGAAGAGGCTAGATGGCCATCTGTCAGCAATGCTGATTCTATGACCTTAGGCAGTTCATGAGAGAGAGGGCATCTTGGCCATCTTCTGGGCATAGAGTAGGGGTCACTGAGGGTGTGTGGGGGGGGAGGTAGTTTGGAATTCCCTGCATTGTGCAGGGAGTTGGACTAGATGACCTTGGTGGCCCTTCCAACTCTATGATGCTATGGTTTTTAAAGTATTCCTCAGTTTTTGTTAGTTCGGAAAATGAAACTGAGAGACAGAAACCATTGCCCTTACAGTTAAAAAAAAACCCAAAACCACTCAAGTTTTATAATCTGGGCTTAGAAACAACATGTAGACTGCAGCTTCATCAAGCAGAAACTAAAGAAATTCACTTTTCCACTAGAAACTCAGAAAATACAAGATCGTCTCATACAATTTAGAAGTAGAGAAAAACTCAAATATTCAGTTAAAATTTAGCATGGATCCCTGTTGTCACAGAGAATAAGGTGGACATTCTAGGAACACCTGCCCAGAAATATGCCCTGCTGAACTCCATGGGGCCTGCTCCCAAGTAAACATGCATAGGCTCAGACTGCTAAGCGAAGATAAAATTAGCAGTGAACTCATATTTGATTTGCACCTGGCTCCATCCCATTATTCCATCCCATCATTGGCATTAGCACGTTCCATGGGTGCTTTGAAGCACTCTGTTTATTTCACGGAACAGAAGATGGATGAACCCCAGGCAGGTAGAAGAAAAAGGGGGTCTGAGGCGGTATTGTACAAAGGCCTCATCGCCAGACCACCATTTATTGTATTAAGAACTGTTTTCTCTTTTTTTGTCAATATATATTTTATTTTATTTTATAGGGTGCAGAAATAAAAAAGAGGGAAAATTGAGAGAGAAAAGAATTGTGTCCAAGTTTCGTCAATGCACTACAGACGTACATCAAAAACCAATTTAACTTAAGAGTACCTGCTATAATTTTTATAGTTAATTATATTATGATGCCCCATATTACTTTTCTTTCTTACAAAATGAATGATATTTAATTTCTATAGACATTTCATGAGTACGCACTAATAGTTTCTCTAGTAATAATATAGATCCTCTATTAAAAACTAAAACTAGATGTATCTTCTTCATATTATATGTCAAGTTAATACACTTAAAAACAATTGGCAAAATTCAATGATGAAGCATGTTTATCATATAGTGGTTGCCATTTACATTTGAAGTCATCTAGTGGTTGTCTTTTTATCAAATAGATTAGTTTTGACATTGAAGCAAAAGCAAATAATTTATATATCATATAATTATGAATCCAATGTGAAGTAGAGCAACTCCTCCATTAGTACATTATTTTCCTCTCTGGCTACCTCACCAATTTCCTTCTTCATGTCAAGGACACCTTGAAAGTTTTGTTGGGGAGAAGGAAGCGATGATAGGTCATGATATTACTTTTTGATCCTGTATTTCCATCCAAAGTAATTTGGTAGAGGAGTTTATAGACACAGATGCAGCCAAAGAAGCACTAATTTGTCATTTACCTGAAGCATCTAAGGACAAACTAAATTGTGTAATGAAAGGGTACAGAAAGGCCAGTTTAATTAGCCCCCTCAAAGTCGATTCAAACCACCAATCGATTCACAATTGCAGAAAATGCCATGAAACGCACACGCACAAATGAGATGCAGCAGTCATAACGTCTACCAAAGTCAATTCTAGAAAACGTCTATCCTTTATTCCAGCTTCAAACACTAGCGTTCCTCTTGTCTAATTTAACAAAGCCTCGTCCCTTCAGAAACGTGTCTCAAGAACATGGTGATGCATTCAAATATCAGGGATGAAAAAGTTAAAGTTACACAAGTTTATAAATCAGGAGTGTCAAACTCATTTGTTACGAGGGTCGGATATGACATAAATGTCACTTGGTCAGGCTGGGCCACACCTCACCTCACCAGCCCAGATAAGAGAGGGGGGGCTGCCTTGGCTGGCAAGCCCACAGTGGGCTCATCAGCCCAGGATCGAGAGTGGTGGGGTGGCTGCCTTGACTGGCAGATCGGGACTGGGTGGCTGGCTGGTTCGTGGGCCAGATAACAGCTCTCAAGGATTCAGCCCGCGGGCCGTATGTTTGACACCCCTGTTATAAACTATTAGGTAGGAAGAGCCCCATGGCGCAGAGTGGTAAGCTGCAGTACTGCAGTCCAAGCTCTGCTCACGACCTGAGTTCTATCCCAACGGAAGTCGGTTTCAGGTAGCCAGCTCAAGATTGACTCAGCCTTCCATCCTTCCGAGGTCGGTAAAAGGAGTACCCAGCTTGCTGGGGGTAAAGGAAAGATGACTGGGGAAGGCACTGGCAAACAACCCCGTAAACAAAGTCTGCCTAGTAAATGTCGGGATGTGACATCACCCCATGGGTCAGGAATGACCCGGTGCTTGCACAGGGGACCTTTACCTTTTACTTAGGAAGAAACATTTCAGTTTTCATAGGGTTTCCAAATACTTCTATTTGCAGTTGAATTTGGACAGCTATGGCTGCAAACCAGGCCATAATCCGTGAAGCCAGCTCCCATTTTCATACAAAACCATACAAAAGAAGACTGCCTTCCTGATATCAGCAAAGATGCTTGCCAACATGGGAGTTATTCAGAACTTTTACCCCTTTCCTGAAGAAGAAGGAGTTGGTTTTTATATGCTCACTATCTCTAACACTTAAGGAAGAATCAAACCAGCTTACAATTACCTTCCCTTCCCCTCCCCAAAACAGACTCCCTGTGAAGTAGGTGGGGCTGAGAGAGCTCTAAGACAGCAGTGACTAGTCCAAGGTCACCTAGCTGGCCTCGTGTGTAGGAGTGGGGAAACAAATCCAGTTCACCAAATTAGCGTCCGCTGCTCATGTGGAGGTGTGGGGAATCAAACCTGGTTCTCCAGATTAGAGTCCACCGCTCCAAATCCACCGCTCTTAACCACTACACCACGCTGGCTCTCCTAGTGTGGGGAAAAGATGGGATCCCCACCCCCAGGCCTTTACATCTCTAATTGGTATGTAGGATTTTAAATAGCACCTCTTCCCTGTTTCCCTAAGCACTGTCAACTGCTGGTTGTGCAGACAGTAAATTAAAAATACAAGAGCAGCACGAATAATATCCACGTTTTTTTTAAATCCCTGCCTAGCCAAAGCAGCCATAAGAGCAGATAAATCTGCACTATTCATTGTGGTTTTAAAAGATGCAAACGAGCTTAGATTTCCATTTCCTCAGGCAAGTTAGTGAGGAAGAATTCTTTGTACTGGCTTATTTCAAAATAGTATAGATATGTAAAGCTCCCATCAATTCCTTTTAAGGTGATTAGCTTAGGTTTTTAAAGCAAGGCACTCATTTCCCCCTCCCCTGCCTTCCACATACAAAGCATCAATACTATTATCTTGAAGGCTTTCGTTCCATTTAATCAATCCTCTTCAGAAAGCCCTCCTTTCCATTTTGTTAAACTATTTGCTAAATAAAAAGAAAATATTCCCGAGTTGACCTCACTCATAACTCGTTTTTTGAAGACGACAACAATCTTTGGCCCCTTTAGTCCACATACCAAATTAACTGGGTGTATTAAGAGCCCTGGGACGTTATTTTATCCTCTGCATTCTGCGACAGGCCACCCAAGAGAAATTATCGCTTTCAGGGAGTTTACAAGAGGCCAGAGTTTTTTTGGCAACAAGCTCAGGGACAACACTTGAGATCATCAGGAGGCTATTTTATCACTGTCACTCCCCCCCACCCCGCTTGTCTTGTGACAGGTTCTACCACAGACAGACTCCTTCATTCAGAAGTATAGCACGTACCACGCTCCCAACAGAAATCTCCAACGGCTTCCCTAGTGTGAACGAAGAGATAAAAAGACACGTTAGGCTGTTTCTTACTGTAGTCGTAGAAAAGAGCAATAGTCCAGTAGCACCTTAAAGACTTAACAAAACTTCTGGCAGGGTATGAGCTTTCATGAGCCACAGCTCATAACTGCCAGAAATGTTGTTAGTCTTTAAGGTGCTCCTGGACTCTTGCTCTTTTCTACAACCACAGTAAGTTCTAGCAGGTTCTACAACCACAGTAAGTTCGCAGGGTACAAGCTTTCGTGAGCCACAGCTCACTTCTTCAGGTACCTTACGAAAGCTCACTTCTTCAGGTGACTCACGAAAGCTCATACCCTGCCAGAAATGTTGTTAGTCTTTAAGGTGCTACAGGACTCTTGCTCTTTTCTACTGATAGTGGAAGACTAACACGGCTACCCATTGTTATCTATCTTTCTGTAGTTGTTTACTAAGAGCAAATGGGGGGGTGCCCAGGTTGTCCTTAAGGAGGCAGCTCTATCCCGGAACAATTTGGATGCAGCAGAAAAGGACGAGAACATATAAATGGCCATCAGCCATTGACAGACTTCAACCCACTTCCTTTTCTCTAGGTGCTATCCCAGATCTTGCAGTTCCCCTGACCATTTCCCTGTTACCTTGCACCTGGCTTCCCACAGCTCAACTCTTAGGAAACAGACAAACTAAATAGCTCATCCTGGAAGAGGTGGTGAGTACTCTGTACAAGCACGTGCCATTTTGAATTCATCAACAGGACGGTGTCAGAAGCAGGAAACATCTGACTTCTCCTTACTTGGTTCTCAGGACACTGGGACCTCTTGCCTTTGGAGGAAGACGCTAAACCAGGGGTCTCAAAACTGCGGCTCCAGAGCCGCATGCGGCTCTTTGGCATGTTGAGTGCGGCTCTCCGAACTTGGTTCGGAGCCCCTGCTCTTGCACCCACTCGCGCCGGCAGCCGGGCTGCGGAGCCAGCGCGCCTGAGAGCGGGCGTGCTGTCTCTTCCCTCCCACCCCCCGCTGTAGAGAATGGCCGGGTCCCCCTTTCCCTTTCCCTCAATGGTTGGGAGGCTAAAGCCTCCCCTCCCCTCTAGCCGCGCGATTGCTGGGCGGGCGGCTCGGCGGTTCCTGCCCCCCCGCCTATCAGCTATTGGGCGGGGCAGGCTTCCTTTGGTAGACCTGGCCTCCGGCTGAGTCCTAGTGGGATGCCAGGTCTACCAATAGGCTTTTATGGCGGTAGACCAGGCCTCCAGACGAGGACTCCGGACGGGGAAATGGCAGGGACTTACAATTTAATTTTTATCAATAAATAAGATCACTATTAAGTATGATATCAAGTTTTATTCAGTGTACCTATAGTTTAATTAAGACTTAAAACTTTAATTAAAGTTTATTAAGTTAATAAACAGTGTACCTACCTATATAGTCTAAGTTTAAGAAATTTGGCTCTCAAAATAAATCTCAATCGTTGTACTGTTGATATTTGGCTCTTTTGACTAATGAGTTTGCCGACCCCTGCGCTAAACCATTCATTTCGCAATGGGAATCGAACAGGTGGAAAATAGTTTAGGTTGTACTTTTAAGGCGTTGGGAGCCATTTTGAGGACTGTAATTGAAATGGGGGGGGATAAATGGGCCACACTGCAGGCACTAAGAGATAAAAAATAAGGCCGAGGCCAATGGGTCAAGTAAAATAAAAATATATTTTATTACTCAGTTAAAATTCCCTACGCTGAATGTTATCTTTGGCACAACACATGCAGCTCGAGCTTTCAAGTTGTATGGGTTGTTTTTTGGTTTTTTTTTTTTTTGCTTGCTTGAAGAGGTTTCTTGAAGCAAAAATAGTAATTCATAGACAACTTGAAAGCAGGAGTGTTACTAATTTCCGCCGAAGCTCTTCAGCTACTGGTGCTGCCAATGTTTTCCAAGTGTTAAAACATGATATTGGCATTTGATGGTTGGCTTGTTTCTAATTACCACTGCGCTACATCTTTTAGCACTGCTAATTCCTGGTGGCTCTTGATGCTTTGAGTACTAACTAGACGTCGCAGATGTGAACGATAGGTACATTAGGGAAATCCAAAAGGAGAAACACCTTAACCTATATAATGAACAAGTGTTGAAACATATACACATATTGCAATACAATATATCACATATGAATATTAAATCTACAGCCATTAGTGTGAATTGTACTTTTTGAATAGTTCATATTTTGTCAATGACTGCAAATTGTATGGCCATTACAGTATATTTTACGCCTTATATGTCTCGCAGAGTTAATGTTCAGATATGTATAACTATGGTCGTTTATGCATGGGAGTTTTACCTGAGGTTTGTTGCTCGCTGGACCCACACTTTCCTGTTGGGAGTCTGTGCACCAGTAGTCTCCAAGCTTAAATCAGGAAGTATTTGAATCCCCGCCCCTTGAAATGCTGCTTCGTAATTGGCTGTAGTGAGATAAAAGTTCCCTCCCCCGAAACCCACCTGATGCATAAAAAAGCATTTTAAGAACATAAAAGAAAAAACGGAGCAATCTGAAAAGAAGGAGAGGGGGGGAATCCAAGCCTCAGTTTTAAAAAGCCTTTCTTCGGCTCAGAAAGAGCTCCAAGGAAGCAGGAAGTATTTGAATCCCCGCCTCTTTACACACTGCTTTGTAATTGGCTGTGAGCAAAACTAAGCTTGTGTGTCCCGCACTTTGCCTTATGCACAGAGATTTCACCCAGGCTGAGCTCAGGGGAGAGGGCAGAAGCGGGTTAACAGAGGAACGGGAAGGTCCAGGGTTTGTGAGGGCTGGCAGCGAGGTCATCTCTAAAGGAGGGAAAACACATGCATAACTACAAGGAACAACTGAGACATACCCGGGGGGGGGGCGTGTAAACATGAGTGAAAGTACCCATGCGTAAGTGACCTATGTGCATACGTTCAAGCTCAGTCCTGGTTAGTACCTAGCAGGGAGACCACCAAGGAAAACTCTGAGGAGGCAGAAAATGGCAAACCACAAATTGGCTGCGACTTGACAAAGCTTTCCACCACATATTTCAAACATGTATTCATTATATGGGTCTGGATGAGTACACCTATTCTTCACAATTGAGATCTCTAGCGCTCTTGCACTTGTTTTTTCCCCCCGTGTCTAGACAGGTTTCTCTCCCCTTTTCTTTATGCTTGCAGCCATTTTGTTATTTAACAGAATAAATCCTAGACTTTTGAGCGAAAAAGCTGGATAACACTCAAATGAATGGATGTTCTGCTAAGCTGTTGTTGGCCTTGGATGCTCCATTTTTCCCCTGACAAAGTAAGAGAAAACACTTGACAATGGGGAAAGTTGCTCCCTTGTCTACAGGCGGGGGTATGCAACAGGTGGCTATGGGGCAGGGGAGGGGGAGAAAGCTTAGGTGACAATAGGATTTCAATGGCCTTCCCATAACGAAGGATGGAAAGCTAAAGGAAATGAGGAAATATTAAGTTTTAGTTGGTTAGTCAGTGAGGACAGGCTTTAGATCAATATTGTGAATCAACGGCTCATTTGCTTTTTTTTTAAAGCAGCTACACTGGTTCTGCAAAGTAACTGTAGTAAGAAATGTAAGAGAATATTGAAGCTGACAATGAGCAATTTTGTGATTAAACTGCAAATTGATGTGTGTTTTTTAAAGGGGGACCTATATTCAGGTACTGATAACGTGCAAGTTGTAAGGTACTCGATCAATCTCTTGCCTCCTCAGAAATCAGCTAAATTTTTTATTGGTTGACAGCTGCCTTTGCTTCTACCATGTTTGAGTATAAGAACCCACATACACATGAACACATGAAGCTGCCTTATACTGAATCAGACCCTCAGTCCATCAAAGTCAGTATTGTCTACCCAGACCGGCAGTGGCTCTCCAGGGTCTCAAGCAGAGGTCTTTCATATCACCTACTTGCCTAGTCCCTTTAACTGGAGATGCCGGGGATTGAACCTGGGACCTTCTGCATGCCAAAATATGCAAAGTATACCCAGCAATACAGAATGCTGTGCTAAAATTGTCTCTCGCACACACACTATAACAGCACAACCACAATAATCCTTTAGCTAACATACCAAGACTCATTTTGAACCACTGCTTACCAGCATCATTGGGTTCTGAAACTGTTTTCTAGGATGAAGCTCAGTTGCGGAAGAAAACAAAATGTGACTGGCCTAAAGCCATCCAGCGAGCTTCCTTGGCACGAGTGGGGATTTGAACTGGATATCAGTCCCATGCTCTTAAACGCTACACCACACTGGGGCCATTTATGCAGGGTCAATTTTGATGCTCACTCAAAGCTTTTTTTCAAATGCAACCTTTAAAATGCCTATTCACTGTCCCCACGCAAAAGGAGAAATTCCATACACACCCCACTCGCCTGCTCCTTCCTTCCTTCCATTAGCAACCGCCGTTTGCATAGCTAACACACGGCTGTGATTTTGCATGCTTCCTTGAGGGGACTTTTCGAGGCGGGGGCGAAGCAAACACAAAAGGCCTCCTTAAAGGGGCTCTTAAGAAATGCGAAGAAGGTATGTGCTGGCTTTGCAGTCACTTCCTAAATGACAGTTCAGTGTGAAAAACTAAAAAAAAAAAATTAGGTCACTTTAGCCTGGAACACGCTGCTAATTACCAAGCATAAATGGCCTCTCTTGTATAAACCAGAGAGCCTGGCCCGCAACCACTATGGAGAAGAAGAGCCCCTTTGGTTGTGGAGACAGAAGGGGAAAGACTCCACAACTAAAGGGGTTAGAGACTTTAAAAAAAAAAAATGAAATCAGGGAATTCAGAGAAGCTGATAAGACATGTTATATACCGTTATTTAAAAAATGACATTCAACTGATATTTTTTCTAAGCCCAGCTTGGGTAGGGGGGCTGTTAGGACTGGGGCAAGGAAAATCATTGCTGTACAGGCAGGGCAAATCCTAACTTTCTTGACCATGCAGCATCCATCCAGGCTTTGCTGAGACGTTCCCCAAAATTTTACAGCAAAGATAGGAGAAAAGCCGGTGAAACCCCAGGAGGTGCACAAATGCCCCATGATGCTGTTGTGAAAAGGGTGGTGGTGGACACCCACTTCTCAACAGCCTAGAAGGCAGGGCGAATATTCCACGTGCGAAAAATCTAGACGCCGGCAGATGCCAATGATTCATTCCAAACCCCCCGCCCCCCAAACAGAAACACCAGGAAAGAAAAGCCTATTGTGGGCAGAGTGAAATGAATTAGATTATGCACTCAGGTTGTCACGCCACCGCACAACACGGCAATAATCCAATTAGTTGCCGCTAAAATCAGATGGATGAAGACAAAAGCCCAGCATGTTATCAAATATTTTAGCAAACAGTATGCCAAAAATATATAAGGAATTATTTAGGTATACAGTGACAGTGGCAAGAGTGGTTGGCGTTTGCAAGGAACTGGAAAGCAGATAGGGTTGCCAGGTCCCTCTTTGCTACCGGCGGGAGGTTTTGGGGGCGAAGCCTGAGGGGGGCGGGGTTTGGGGAGAGACTTCAATGCCAGAGAGTCCAATTGCCAAAAGTGGCCATTTTCTCCAGGGGAACGGATCTCTATCGGCTGGAGAACAGTTGTAATAAGCGGGAGATCTCCAGCCACTACCTGGTGGTTATCAACCCTATTCGTGGAAGCAAATGTGAAACAAGCCTCGCTGTTCCAGCTCAGGTTAGTTTGAATTTCACACATGCACACACACAACAAACTTTCCTTACAAGAATATACAGATCCACCAAAATTAGTCCTGATTTAAGGGTTGCTGCCTTCCAACATGGACACCATTCTACTCATGTGCCATGAATATTTTCTAGAAACAACGAGTTTTGAGAATTATTTTAGAAATTATTCAATGAATGCTTAAAATGATGTTTATATGTTTAAGACGATAGATGTTATTTTGATATGATGATATTTCCGGCTGTGTAAAGCTCGGAAGACGAAATAGGTTTGATCTTGTTCTCCTTATCCCTTTATCCCCTTTTCTTCTTTCTGTATCCCTTTATAAAAACAATAAAATCATATAATTTTTTAAAAAAGAATATACAGATCCGTCAAAATTAGTCCTGGTTTCAGAGTTGCTGCCTTCCAAACATGGACACTGTTTGCACACTGAATTCATAGCTGCAGGGAAAAACAACCAGCTGTGGCCCAATCCTGTCTTTTGGGACAACTGCTTATCCCTCTGCCGCTGTAGGCAGAGTTCCCGCTGTGCTGCAAAGGAACAGAGCTAAGGATACAAAGCCTTCTCTCCTGTAGAGTTAAGGGCTACGCGGACAGTGACTGTAAGGTACCCACCGCAGGCATAATAGGGAGAAGAGATTAGGCATAATAGGCATAATAACAGGGAGAAGCGATTAGGAGGTGAATACCGAGCCAGCTCAAACCAAGAAAAAAATAAGTCCAGAAAAATAGTACTAAGTATACTATTAGACTAGGCCTCTGGCATTGAATCAGTCACACAAGAGCAGGGCCGGTTCTCTCATTTGAATCTAACCGCATTTATTTCTGAAGGACGTTTCTTCTGAACCCAAAGCTTCTGACGACCACTGGCCTATAAACAAAGTGACAAGCTACATAACACTTATGGCGTATCTATTCAAGGGTGCCAGGAGATCACCATCTAGAACAAAGCTTCTTAAACTGTGGGTCGCAACCCCATATGGGGTCGGGTAACTAAATGTGGGAGTCGCAAACATTTTTAATAAATGGTAAAATCATATGTATACCAAATAATTATTTTAAAATAAACTTCTTTATGATTTATTATCAGTAAATGTTTTATTTGTGCACCTATTTTATATACCTATATACCCGGGGTCGCGTAAACATTTCTCGGGCCAAAAGGGGTCGCAAGTGGAAAATGGTTTAAGAAACCCTGATCTAGAAGATCAACTGATTTTTTAGGATGTCTATGTACTTTTAAACTATTTGCCTGTCTCTTAGAAACTAAGCGATGGTCAACAAAAATGGACCCTCCGTGCCCTTACTACAGCTAAACGACTTATACTACAAAAATGGAAAGATAAAAGCCCACCTCTGGAAAATCAATGGACTGAGGACCTTAGAAGTCTGTCAATATTTGAATGCATAGCATATAAACGGCAATTGCACATGGACTTGTTTTTAGATATTTGGAAACCATTTATAGAAATATGTCTAGATCCATCACCACTGTTATTATATTTCTGTCTTTACTTTATGTATATTCTTCTTAAGTTTTTTTTCCTGTTCTTTTTTAAAAAAGGAAATAGAAGGAGGAATTTTTTAAAAATCTGAGTCGACCCAAAAACAAGTTTTTCTTCTACAGATGAAATAGCCAAGGTAGACACTATGGGTAGGGTTGCCAACCTCCAGGTACTGTGTGAAATAATAGTATCAAGTTCTTGTAGGTTATCCGGGCTGTGTAACCGTGGTCTTGGAATTTTCTTTCCTGACGTTTCGCCAGCAGCTGTGGCAGGCATCTTCAGAGGAGTAACACTGAAGGACAGTGTCTCTCAGTGTCAAGTGTGTAGGAAGAGTCAGAGAGGGGTTGGGTTTGAGCTGAGTACTGTCCTGCAGAAGTAATGTGCTAATCATTGTCCTGTAAGTATCAAGATAATGTACTAATGAGGATGTGGTATGTTAATATGGAACCATTGTATCCTGAAGTGATCTGTTAATGTGTGAAATCCAAAGCTAATCTGCATGGCTATTGTTGACTGTAGCCTTTGTTAGTCTGGAGGTTTTTCAGGGCAGGAAGCCAAGCCTTATTCATTCTTAAACTCTCTTCTTTTCTGTTAAAGTTGTGCTGATGTCTACCGGAAACCAACTCACACAGATCGCTACTTACACAAAAACTCCAACCACCACCCCCGACAGAAAAGAGGAATAATCAAAACATTAATGGACCGTGCAAGACGGATCTGTGAACCACAGTTTCTCAAGGAAGAAACTAATCATTTAAATCACGCACTGCTAGCAAACGGCTATTCCAAGAATGAAATCAGAAGGGCCATTAAACCAAACAAAAATCAGAAAACTCAGGAAAAACAGTCCCCCATAGGAAAGGTATTCTTGCCATTTATTAAAGGAGTCACTGATAGGATGGAGAAACTTTTGAAAAAACATAACCTACAAACGGTGTTTAAACCCACCAAGAAAATACAACAAATGCTACGATCAGCAAAAGACAAAAGAGACCCCCTCACCTCTGCAGGAGTATATCGTATACCTTGCAGCTGTGGAGAAGTTTACATCGGGACCATAAAACGCAGCATACAAACAAGGATAAAAGAACATGAAAGATACTGCAGACTTGGCCAACCTGAGAAATCAGCAGTGGCTGAACATGGACTGACACAAACAGGGCACAGGGTCTTATTCCAAGACACTGAAAGACTGGACAATTCTACCAACTATTTTGTCAGATTGCACAGAGAAGCCATTGAAATTCATAAACATCAGCACAACTTTAACAGAAAAGAAGAGAGTTTAAGAATGAATAAGGCTTGGCTTCCTGCCCTGAAAAACCTCCAGACTAACAAAGGCTACAGTCAACAATAGCCATGCAGATTAGCTTTGGATTTCACACTTTAACAGATCACTTCAGGATACAATGGTTCCATATTAACATACCACATCCTCATTAGTACATTATCTTGATACTTACAGGACAATGATTAGCACATTACTTCTGCAGGACAGTACTCAGCTCAAACCCAACCCCTCTCTGACTCTTCCTACACACTTGACACTGAGAGACACTGTCCTTCAGTGTTACTCCTCTGAAGACGCCTGCCACAGCTGCTGGCGAAACGTCAGGAAAGAAAATTCCAAGACCACGGTTACACAGCCCGGATAACCTACAAGAACCAATGAACTCTGACCGTGAAAGCCTTCGACAATATTTTAATAGTATCAAGCTCACTAAGTTATATGCAAAAGTGTAATTATATTATATACAAGTGCAAGGAGCCAACAATGATAAGGATACATACATGAACATATATACAAAGAGAGAATGTAGTTAGCAAGCTACCAAACAAGATGGTCAGTTTCAACAATTTCAACAGTTTCAACAATTGTCTTTCAAAGGTAAGTACAATGACTTATTCGATATATTTCTTTCCAGGGAAGAAGATGGAGCCTGGAGCAGATAGAGGCACATCAAAGCGTATCTGCTCCAGGCTCCATCTTCTTCCCTGGAAAGAAATATATAGAATAAGTCATTGTACTTACCTTTGAAAGACAATTGTTGAAACTGTTGAAATTGTTGAAACTGACCATCTTGTTTGGTAGCTTGCTAGCTACATTCTATCTTTGTATATATGTTCATGTATGTATCCTTATCATTGTTGGCTCCTTGCATTTGTATATAATATAACACTTGTATATAATATAACACTTGTATAATATAACATTTGTATATAATATAACACTTTTGCATATAACTTAGTGAGTTTGATACTATTATTTCACACAGCTTGTCTATTTAGTATCGGTGCTTTATTTTTGCTAAACCTCCAGGTACTAGCTGGAGATCTCCTGCTGTTACAACTTATCTCCAGCCGACAGAGATCAGTCCCCCTGGAGAAAAGGGCCGCTTTGGCAATTGGACACTAAGGCATTGAAGTTCCTCCCCTCCCCAAACCCCGCCCTCCTCAGGCTCCACCCCCAAAAACCTCCCACCGGTGGCGAAGAGGGACCTGGCAACGCTAACTATGGGTTGGGGAGAAAGGCAGGGTATACATGAACTAAATAAAATCAAAATGAAAAGTCCCAGTATCTGGGCGGTAATCACTGTAGCATAAGAAGAGAGGTCACGGTCATTTCACAGAGTACGTGCAAAAGGCCCCAAATTCAAAAGACAGCCACAAACAGTCAGGGTAGGCAACTAGAGTCTGATGTTATTAGGCAGATTAAAACAATAATAAAATACATTTATATTTTCAAATATTAAAAGTAATCGTCGATTAACCAGGAACAGCACAAAAATAGTGTACGAAACCAAAGACAAAATAGCATACAATCAGTTTTGCGTGACATCTAACACAGAGAGCTCCAGTTTAGCACAAGGGGGGGATCATGAATTAAAAAAGAGGAAGTGTGCTGTGACTTATAAAAGCTCCCATTGAAAGAAGTGTTGTTAGTCTTTAGGGTGCCGCTGGATTTTTCGCTTTTACGATGAATTAAAACTGCCAACCCCTTTTTTTTGGCCGCTGTGAAACTTGGCACAACGGCATACCTTAGGAGCGCCGTCCCACCCTTTCCACTCAGAGGGCGTGAAAAAGATCGCCAGAATCAGAGACCGAAAAGCAAGGCCCATGTTCGGGCACCCCCTAGTGTTCCATTCTCGCAGGCAGCATGCATGCGCTCCCCTCCAGTAATGTCGCTGAAAGCAATGCAGATTGTGAAGCTGCAGGGAGCCTCTGCTACCAGTCCAGTAAAACTATTAGAGAGCAGACACGCTACAAAGCCATGGGTTGCAAACTGCATACCAACAAACAAGATCTGTTTTTTAAAAAGCTCCTCCTTGGGCTATTGCTCTGATTTCTCTCTCCCGTGCTTCACACTTGGTTCTCAGGGAGGCTAATTGTCAATCAAGGAGGCCATCTGCCAGGAGTATTCCTAAAGGGAATAATTGCCTCTTCTGAAATCCCAACACAAACATTACGATCCTTTTCTGGAACACTTGCAAAGTTTATCTTCTCTTATCTCTGAGAAAAGAGGAAGTTTAGTCATCTCACTGGGGTCTCCCCTCTGGCCCACCCAGGAGAGGGGAGACCCAAGCAGCTGCTTACACCAGATTCTCTATGCCTGGCTTGGTCCATTAAAAACTTATTACCTAATTGGCTCCTTGCCCTGACTTGGATGGCTCAGGCTAACCTGATCACCCACACTGCTTTAACCCTTTCTGGGGAAAATACATGGCTACTTTCCACCGGTACAGGCCAAATGAAAAGTCAGGAAGAATAATCACAGAACATCATGCAATGTGCAATCCTGTCCATCTGGTGTCAAGAGATTTGTCAAAAGAAATGGAGGTTTTATTTATTACTTGAAAAGGAAGTCTCTGTTAAACAGCTTTCCCTGACCTGGATGGCCCAGGCTAGCCCGATCTCATCAGATCTCAGAAGCTAAGCAGGGTCAGCCCTGGTAAGAACTTGGATGAAGACCACCAAGGAATAACCAGGGTCGCTATGGCAAACCACCTCTGAATGTCTCTTGCCTTGAAAACACACACAATTTGCTCTTTAGCAGCCTAGATAGCCTAGATAGCCTGCCTGAGTCTGCTTACAAAACAAAAACAAAACATTAAAAGAGGAATTAAAATCCAGCATTAAAATCTAACACTACAAAAAAACAGACCACTGACAGCTTAAAATGTGTTTCCACACTAAAATAGTACTAATGTCCAGAGTCAAGCTTCGACAAGAGGCCCATACTTGGCATTTAGGAAGAACAGGTCACTTGGATCTACCATAGCAAGTACTTAGCAACTTTCACCACCCCTGCATTATGGGATCCTAGTGGAAACTGGTTTTCTGAATCAACAGTCTTCAGCACCATCACAGAATTCCCCAGTATCCAAGCCTGGTTTGCATGAAAAACACTGACAGTGAAACGCACTGTGTCCAACAGAACTCTACAGGGCAGTCCTTCCATCCCACCCACAAGGATGGCCAGATTAGAGTCCGCTGCTCATGTGGAGGAGTGGGGAATCAAACTCGGCTCTCCAGATTAGAGTCCGCCACTCATGTGGAAGAGCAGGGAATCAAACCCGGTTCTCCAGATGAGAGTCCACCGCTCTTGACCACTACATCACGCTGGCTCTCTAAGGAAGCAAGCACATGGATATAGTTGCGTATGACTGGTGTATCATGAGCCAGATTTTCCAAACACTAACCAGAAAGCCAATATATGTATGAATTGGCCCCTTAGGGCACAACAGTCACTGCCAGAGAGAACACAGTGACTATTCACCAGCGATTGTATTAAATGCCGTTAATACCCAGCGGAGGATTTATTTTAAACCAACTGAATATAACAAAGCTGCAAGTTTACCCAGATGTACGAGAAGTTTAAAGACAAGCTAGTGATTTAAAGACCTCACCCCTGCAAAAAAAAAAAAGTAAGGATTTTGAAGTCACCTGAAATCATACCTGCTCGCAAAAGTGCACAAAACCTGTGTGCTCTGGATCTTTAACTTTTGCAAAATCCCTCCAAATAGGATTTTGCGGTCATCCTTATTTAAAAAACCAGAAAGCACAGCTTCAATCCTAAAATTCACCAAGTCTCAATACAATTTTATTTATTTAATTTAAAACATTTATTAGCTGCCTTTCTTCTTGCAATATAGATGAAATAAATAAAATTGTGCAAATTTTTTTTGATAAAACCAAAATTTAAAATTACAATTTAAGACTGCTTTAATCAAATGCAGTCCTAAATAAAACTGTCTTCATCTTTCTCCTAAAGAGTGAAAGTGAGGGGGCCAGGAGCACCTCCCTGAGGAGTTTGTTCCATAATCACAGAAAAATAGAGCTGGAAGGTACCTCAAGGGTCATCCAGTCCAACCCCAAGTACAACACAGGAAAGTCACAGCTACCTTCCCCCCACACTCCCCCAGGAGCCCCTGCTCTAATCGTGGGGCTGCCACTGAAAAGGCTCTCTCTTGCATACCCTCCTAACAAGCTTCTTTGATTGATGGGAGAGTCAGGAAGGCCTCTCCCTGTGATCTTAATTCCCAGGCAGGAAGATGAGTCTTCAGACACCCAGGTCCCAAGCCATATAGGGCTTTAATTTTCTGCGCTCCAAAAAGTTGTTCTGTGAAATAACACACTTCAGAATTGTCACCAGACCTACCTGCTTGAACTGCCTGCAGAATGGTACAGAAGCCCCCCCCCAAATCAATGTTTTGACTTACATGTTGAACAGACCAGGACCGTCCTCACTATCAGCTCATAGAACACTTTCCGCTTCTGCTGTACTCCTGACGTGATAGCTGGAATGATTATGTCGGCTGGAACGAAGAACTGAATTGCATAGGTCACAAAAATCCCAAAGGAGTAGAGAATCTTGACCAGCTGGTAGAGCCTGTGGAACGCATTTGGAGAGAACACGAGCTGGTCAGATTACAAAACACAAGTTTGTTTGCAAGACAAGGAAGTTGCCTGAATGAATGTTCGGCACACATCAATCAATGCTCTTTGCTTACAACTTCCATGAAAGCAGAATTTGCCTTGCTAAATTAGACCCAACAGCAATGCTCCTAGCTAGTAACTAGTCAGATGCCCCCAGATGCTCACCAGCAAAGCATAAACTCACCATCTGTTCATCACCAGCATTTGAATATGGGATGGTTCCATTTTTTTTTTATGGCCAGTGGCCCTTGAAATAAATTCATGGAGGACAGGTCCCAGATCTTTAGAACTTCCTCTGCTGATCCAGTTAAGTAACTCCACCAGTTGCATGAAGCAAGGATTTCTCCTGTACCCATGTGCCAATCCTCTAGTGTGATCAGAGTTCTCAGATGCCACAGTTCACAACTTCATAAGCTCATCCACATGAGCGGTGGACTCTAATCTGGAGAACCGGGTTCGATTCCCCACTCCTCCACATGAAGCTCGATGACCTTAGGCCAGTCGCAGTTCTCTCAGAACTCTCTCAGCCCAAGTGGAGGCAGGCAGTGGCAAACCACCTCTGAATGTCTCTTGCCTTGAAAACCCTATGGGGCGCCATAAATGAGCTGTGATTTGCCAGCATGTACGCATACACACAAACACACAATAATTTCAGTCTGTCCAGAAATGTGAAGTTCATCTGGTGTTAGCCTCCATCACATGTTGGGCAATAAGGCAGAGGGAGGGGGTAAGCAAAGCATCTTACCCCCTTCCACAGCAACGTTTTAAAATCAGGGGAAGGTCAGCTCAGATCTATTGCTATACGTTCCATCACAATCAAGCCCGTAAACAAAGAATTTGGAAGCAGCTCCTAAAGAATCACGCACGGTCCAGATTTCTGAAGGGAAAGGAGTTCTACAGTTGCAGAAAATATTTGGAACTGGGGAGATGGGGGGTTGAAAGCCCTATTAAAAGCCTTAATCCAAAAAAAAAAAGAGAGAATCGTTTCAACACCTTCAAAGCTTAACATAGAAAAGTAATTAATTAACTTCAAAGCAAGCTTTCTATACCAACGAGTAAGCAAGTCACCCGCACCGAAAGGACACTGAAGAATCTCTCGTTTTAAGAAACTATTTTAAGAAATACTCAGCGGTGCAGTTAGCTGACTGTTTCTGAACAAAATCTCCCCGTGCTATCTTTTAAAAATGTAATTTGTGATTTTGAGGAAGTAGCAGCAGTCTTAATCTCATTCTATCCTGAAGATGTTACATTGACAATTGGAACAATTGCTGCAGCCAGAAGAGATGCGGGGGGGGGGGGGGGGAGAAGGATTACAGATAATTATGTAGCACCAAACACACAATGACCACATTTTTGAAGAGTTGGAAACCCTAACTAAGTGTGGCAAAACACACTTTTTTGAACCGAATCCTGGATGTCCACGACACTAAGCACAAACTAATGTTAGCAAAAATGCTGAACTCATTCAAGAGGGTGCTTTTATAAAGGAAATAGGGTTGTAGTTTAGTATCTTGTTTTCTGCTGCATTTTTCTAATTCTTGTAATCCAGTTTTTGCATCATGTGCGACATGTGTCTTTATCCTTTTTATTGCACTTTTTTTCTAATTTGAGTTTCAGCAAGAAAAACAGAGTATGAAATAAATTTAAGTTTCAGCAAGTGTTACTGTACAACTTTCAAGCAGATTTACAGCCCATTCCTGACCTTTCGGTAGTTGTGGACAGCATGGCCGAGGAGTTGCAGTGGCGCCTCCAAAGCCGTTTCCTGGCCGCCAAAAGGCTTTAAAAAGACTTTAGCCAGCTTTTAAAATTTAAAATGGGGTATTTTTCCCCACTGAGAACAGCAAGGTGTGAATGCAAAAAACCAGGCGCAGCAACGCCGTTCTTCCCGCCGATGTGCCAGGCCGAAAGGAGACAGGAAGCTGCCTACCGGCAGCTCCGCCCCTCAACACACCCCAGGATGCCGGCGCGGGGCTTTGCGCTGGTGGGACACCAGTGGAAGGCCCAGCTGGTATCCCTGGGCAGCGCTGCCATGGCAGCGCCAAGAGACCAGCATTAAGCCTCCCGCCGGCATTGGGGCCATTCTGTGAGGTGTAAGTAGCCCAGGCACCGATGCAGGGGCCCCAAATGCCGGCACAGCCCCTTTTTGGCCTCCTAAGGGCTTTCGTCCTTGGAGGTCAGGAATGGGCTGTTAACGGGGTTACTTCAATACAAGTAGCAGAGGAACTACAACCACGGCTTCGTCCCACATTTTCACCGGTTAATCAAGAAGGCTATCGTGGGATAAAGAATCAGAAGTCAGCATTCAACTAGGCCATGATCACATAAGAACATAAGAAAAGACATGCTGGATCAGACCAAGGCCCATCAAGTCCAGCAGTCTCTTCACACAGTGGCCAACCAGGTGCCTCTAGGAAGCCCCCAAACAAGACAATTGCAGCAGCATCCTGCCTGTGTTCCAAAGCACCTAGAGAGAATAGGTATATATCATGACTAGTATCCATTTTGAGTAGTAGCCATTGATAGCCCTATCCTCCATTAACATGTCCACTCCCCTCTTAAAGCCTTCCAAGTTGGCAGCCACCATCCTGGGCCAAGGTGATCCAAAATTCAACTATGCGTTGTGTGAAGGAATACTTCCTTTTATCTGTTCTGAATCTCTCACCCTCCAGCTTCAGCAGATGACCCTGCATTCTGGTATTATGAGAGAGGGAGAAAACCACTCATTTGTAACTGTGACAGTTTTTAAAAAGTGGTCTGTTCTAAAAACCAATTTATGCTTATAGCAAAGGTCCAAAACAAAATTTAAATCAGACTTGTTAAACCCTTTTCTTCATCTTTTCCTTTCTGCTGCCTTATACATTCTACACTGTTTGGCAATTACCAAACAGGTCGCACTAATGCACGGCCAAGAAGATTGCTCCTAAGTGTATTGTTAAAAGCTCTCTTTAGACCAAATCACTCCCTCATGGAGGAGTCTGCCTGCTATGTCAATGAAAGAGTCCCTGCTCTGGCCTGGTCTCCCTGCTGTCAGAGATGAACTGCTTCACCATGTTCCTGCATTGGATGCGGTCAAGCGCTTTTGAGAAGCAGCAGACTCACCCAGCATCAACATCAGCTGCCTGTTGTGTCTCTGCATGCGTCAGTGCTCTGAGATTGCCCTTTTCCAATCAGGAAGCGCACCCAGAACAGAGCCTCATGGAGAAACAAAGGGGAGGGGGTTACATTATGAGTGGGAAAGGTTTACAAGCGAAAACTAAATAGTGGGCACAAAAGTAAAGCACGCCTCCAATTCTGTTCAGGAAGACGGCGCATCCTCTCTCGGAAAACCTGTCTACCATGCCTAGCTTTTCAAAACTTGCCCTTTTGCCTTAAGCCTCCCCTCTATCCACACACACAGCTGCGCAACAAATTCCGAACCGCATTTCAGAGAATGCTCTAGAGCAAAGCTTCTTCAACTGTGGGTCGCGACCCCATATGGGGTCACGTAACTGAATGTGGGGAGTCACAAAAAATTTGGCAACAGAATCGTTTTAAAATAAATTTGTTTATGATTTATTATCAGTAAATGTTTGGTTTGTATACTTATTTTATATACCCGGGGTTGCGTAAAAATTTCTCGGGCGAAAAGAGGTCTTGAGTGGAAAAAGCTTAAGAAGCCCTGCTCTAGAGGATCTAGAGAAAGACTGCCAGGGGCGTTGGGGTTATTTCGATCTGGCGTCCACTTACCATTTATTCTGTGGCAAGTTCAGAGTTATGCTGCCTTTGATTTCATTCCCGAAGCGCATATAGCCCAGGGTGGATAGAGAGATGTACAGGGTCATCACGACCCCCATGCCGATATTCAGAGCCTGCGGGAAGCGACTGGAATCCTTCATTCTATTCTCAAGTGGAAGCACCTGAAAGAGACACAACAGGCTTGTGTAAATGCTTATGGCTTCCTTTAGACCAGGGGTCCCCAACCTTTCTGAGCCTGCGGGCATATTTGGAATTCTAACGTGGCATGGTGGGCGCAGCAACAAAATGGCTGCCACAAAATGGCTGCCGCAGGAGGCGGAGCCAGCCACAAAATGATTGCCCCAGCTTCAGTAACACAGTGCAGATCCTTGTGCTGTTGTGGTAGCTGCTGCCAAAGCAGCATTTAAAAAATCTGCACTGCCAATCGAGGAGAGGGGGAGGGAGGAGGAGGAGGAGGAGGAGAAGAAGAAGGAGGAGAAGGAGGAGGAGGAGAAGAAGGAGGAGAAGGAGGAGAAGGAGGAGAAGAAGAAGAAGAAGAAGAGACTTTTTGAAAATGATAATCTGGCTATTTAAAAAATGAGTTGTAAAGGCAAGGGAGAAGCTTACTTTGGAAATCAACTTGCCGCCGATGCCTAATGACAAACCCAAAGCTTGCTGTCTGTAAACCGGTTCTTACTGAACAACTGTGTGATTATCTGTAATTCTAGGAGCCAGGATTCAAGAATTTAAAAAGAAGAAAAAAGATGAAGAAACAAGCTAAGGCGATGAGAAACTTTTATTTCCCCAGTTTCATGTCTGAAAGAAATGCTAGTTTTCCTTTTTTTGCTTAGCTAATCAAATCTACAGCACTTTTTTGGGGACAGGTGGACAGGGAAAAAAAACTACCAGCAGAAGTTGCTTTGCATAAGTAGGATACAAAAGAACACCACATTTTGCTTGCGCAGCACAAATCAATTATTTTCTCATTTCCGTACTTAAAAAGCACACTTTTAATCACCAGCTATGAAAAGAAGAGTGAAGCCGCCCCATGGCCATCTATGTGGGACACAACATTTTCTGCTACCGTATCTTTCAACATCAAATGCTTAGCTTCTGAAAAACGCGCTCATTAAGTTACTAATGAGGTTCCTGAATGGGTCTCCAATTAATAGATCCCAATTGAGGGCATCGGAAAAATTTCCAGGAAGTTCAGCAATCTGCCTCATTGCCTGGGTTTTTATGCCACAAAGAGCTAGACCCGTGACTCTACAAGTTGAGTAATGCAATCCTGTTGCAGGGTGGATTTTAAGGGGCTTAGACTGGGACAACTTTCCATAGGATTGCAGTGTAACGTAGGATTGCAATGGCATGCATCCAACCACGCATTTCCAAAGACTTAATAGCACGTAAGTCTTTAGAAGAGGGGGCAGATTTCCCCCTGCCATTGCAGGCCTTTATTTGGTTCCTGACAACACTTCTGCAGGTTTGTTGGCCACAGAAATGAAATTTCAGTGGGGGAGGCTCAGTAGATTTCAGGGAAGAAGTAAGAAGTGGGAAAGTCCAAAGATAGTTGGGCGTACCCCAAAGTTCAAATGGAACCCTCTCTACAAACACTTTCTAGAAGCCTGCCCCAATTCCTAGAAGAAGAAGAGTTGGTTTTCATATGCCGACTTTCTCTACCACTTAAGGCAGAATCAAACCGGCTTACAACTGCCTTCCTTTCCCGTCCCCACAACAGACACCCTGTGAAGTAGGCGGGACTGAGAGAGCGTGACTGGCCCAAGGTCACCCAACTGGCTTCATGTGGAGGAGTGGAGAAACAAATTCAGTTCACCAGATTAGCCTCTACCGCTCATGTGGAGGAGTGGGGAATCAAACCTGGTTCTCCAGATCACAGTCCACCACTCCAAACCACCGCTCTTAACCTCTACACCACGTTGGCTCTCCTAGCCATATTCCTAGCCATCAAGCTAAGATGTGACACATCTTATTGCTCCCCCCCATGTCCATTCCCTCCTTTCCAAGCCTGGAAAGAAAAGAACCTTGTCTTTGGACGTGACTACCTACCCTATAACTGCAGCCAGAATCTGTCACCAAATTGACATTTTGCCAGTATGGGGCTACCCCATCTTATGAGCAGCAGACTTGACAAATCCCCTTTAGATGCCTTTTGAACCAGCTGTCTCCAACAGGTAGCTCACAAGCTACCAGTAGCTCACTGACTGCTACAGAGTAGTGCGTACAGAAGATTAAGAAAAGACCACAAAAAGATCTGCTCTAGGCTTTTAAAGTTTTTATTTCATAGGATTTTTCTATGTCCTGCTTAGCTTCATTTCTAGTGCTGTTCCTAGTCCACATTGTTTTTCTAGGACACAACAAAACTTGGTATTATGCTGGGGGGGCGGGAGAGTAACTCAGGATATTTTCCATTACTCAGTAACTCTCATTAACAAAAAGGTTGGCAGGCACCATTTTGGACTACTTGTTACCCAGAGCCCTGCCTTGACATTCAGACTTTTTGCCCAGACCAGCATGGATGGCTTCTCTAGCCTGCTCTGCCTTCTGTATCTCTCCCCTTCCTACCTGAATGGATCTTTGAAGAAAAGGGTTTCTGGCTTGGGCTTGTAGTGTTGGGTGTTATTACTATGAATGGTTTTGTTTTTTGCTGACAGAGATTTCCGGCCAAGGTACTTGTAGGTCAGAGGTTCTCCTCTATGAACATCATCCTTGTTTTCAGTCTATCTGGATTGAGACCCCTTGTCATTTTGGTCATCAGGTCTCTTAATACTGCTGTGCTAGTCACTGCAAAATTTTGGCGCATCCCTTAAAGCAAGATGGAGAACATAAGCCAGCAGCTAGAAGGAGAAGAAGAGTTGTTTTTTATATGCCAATTTTCTCTACCTTTTTAAAGGAGAATCAAACCAACTTCCCTTCCTTTCCCCACAACAGATACCTTGTGAGGTAGGTGGGACTGAGAGAGTTCTGAGAGAACTGTGACTAGCCCAAGGTCACCCAGCAGGCTTCATGTGGAGGAATGGGGAATCAAACCTGATTCTCCAGATGAGTCCGCCACTCTCAACCACTACACCACACTGGCTTTCAATTAGGAAACGTGGCTACAAGAGGGTCTCCTTCCATATGCTCAGGCTGTTCAGTGTGGATTTTGCACACTTGTTGAAAAGTAGGCCCACCTTGGGTTCCTCAATTAGGCACAAAAACTTAAACTAAATGTGCCTAGAGTATAGGTAACTTCCTGGCCACCCATGACTCAGTCAAGTGGGGAAAAGCAGACCTGACCTAAACACAGTGCTAAAACTCATGTGACTTTGCACTCAAACATGTTTGGAAAACAACTACATGCACTTGGTTAATGTGCACAAGGCCCACAGCCTGGGGATGGAACTCCCCCCATGCACACGCACTGCACATAACAAGGTCCGGAAATCCTTTATCAACCAAAAAGAAAGTGAATTTTTAAGAAAAATGATATCGTACTTAGAGGCAGCGGCAGCCGCAAAAACTTACCACTCCTATTCCTTCGAAAGCAAATATAGCCGTGCCAAAGAAAAGTGGATACTTCTTCAAATCCGCAGCTAGAGGCAGCTTCTTTGAAGGCAGAGTTTTCAAACCCTGGTGAGAGAGAGGTCAGAATGAAGACATTTACTCCTTCAAGAGCAACGCCCTTCAGGAAGATGGCCCCCAGAGCCCACCAGAGCTACCCCACTCGAGCCAGCTCACAAAGCCAAGCCAGCATGGGGCAAGAGATCCCATGGGATTGAGCAGAGTTCGCTACGCATATCCTTCTGCTTTACTATGCAGAATCGCAACATATTTATCAATCATCATCATCCCATAAGAACAAAAGAAAGGCCATGCTGGATCAGACCGAGGTCCATCAAGTCCGGCAGTCTGTTCACATAGTGGCCAACCAGGTGCCTCTAGGAAGCCCACAAACAAGACAACTGCAGCAGCATTGTCCTGCCTGTGTTCCACAGCACCTAATATAATAGGCATGCTCCTCTCATCCTGGAGAGAATAGGTATGCTTCATGACTAGTATCCATTTTTACTAGTAGCCATGGATAGCCCTCTCTTCCATGTACATGTCCACTCCCCTCTTCAAGCCTTCCAAGTTAGCAGCCATCACCACATCCTGGGGCAAGGAGTTCCACAATTTAACCATATGTTGTGTGAAGAAATACTTCCTTTTATCTGTTTTGAATCTCTCACCCTCCAGCTTCAGCAGATGATCCCCAATTTTCCCCATATACATTGGCAGAGTATAGTGGATCAGAACCATGTTCAGCAGGTGGTTTCCAGCTCTTCCTTCCCTTCTCCAGCTAAGCCAACTTCACCCCCACCCCAGCATCAGTCACCTTTTCTAGAAGGGAGTGTGCAGAGAATCTGGCACACTGTCACACACGTACAGCCTGCTGTGACCCTATGAATCAATGTCCTCCAAAACGTCCTATCTTTGACAGCCTTGCTCAGATCTTGCAAACTGAGGGCTGTGACTTCCTTTATAGAGTTAATCCATCTCATGATGGGTCTTCCTCTTTTCCTGCTGTACTGCTTTAAATTTACAAGGGAAAGCTGAGATTCCTACATGATTCATCTGGTGACCACCTGAAATTCCACTGGTGAATGAAAAGGAACATTAGGAGATTGTCCCAGTCTCCTAAAGGGATGGTCATTCAGAGTAACTTTGTCATGAAGTAGCATCAGCTTTCTCTTGCTATTGTCACAAATCTCATTCTGGATGTTCTCTTCGACATACATCTACCCAACATATGACTGAGGTCTGGAAAGGTCTCAAGAATTCCTAGAAAGGTGCGGGGTTTGGAAGTAGGTTGATCATTTGCAGAAACCAACCCCCCCGTACAAACTCAGAAGGAGCTAAAGCTAAAACAGTTGATTGCAACGGTAAAAACCAAAAGAGAAGGGGGGAATTGTCTCTCTACTCACATGAATAATATATTGATAAATAACAACAAGGCTGACGGCCATGGATATATTCGCAAAGAATGAAAGCACAGACAGGGTCCGAAGGTCGCGGATGAACACCAAGACGATCACAAACGGAAGGAAACACAGCATGTACAGCCGCAGATCGATGGATTCTTTGTCCACCGGCCTGCTGGTTCCAGTGACATTCGCAACTGTTGATTCATGTTCCGAGGACCCTTCAAAAACCTGCAGAAAAAGCAGACGCAGTTGATCATTTAAGTTATAAATAGAATGATTTTTTTTAGTTCCATAAGTTTCAATACCTTCACACACGCTTAGCTCCTGAATGTCCTGTATGTAAGAGATATAATGTTCCCCAGCTAAAGGTATTCCCTGGAACTCAAAACGACACCCATGGAGGCAGGTGGAACATTGAATCAACGTGATCTTATGACCCCTGTAATGGGATATAAGAAATACAGGCTGTAAGAGGCCTGAAGATGTACAGAACTTGCCCAGCTCTAAGCCCTTGAAAAGAGGGTCTTGGAAACAGTCTCCCTTCTTGGATTGGCATGCCATGTCTTGGTATGGCCATCCAGAATTCATTGGGGAGGGGCTGTGGCTCAGTGGTAGAGCATCTGTTTGGCATGAAGAAGGTCCCAGTTCAGTCCCCGACATCTCCAATTAAAGAGGGACTAGGCAAGAAGATGATGTGAATGACCTCTGCCTGAGACCCTGGAGAGCCGCTGCCGGTCTGAGTAGACAATACTGACTTTGATGGACCAAGGGTCTGAATTTCCTGCATTGTGCAGGGGGTTGGACTAGATGACCCTGGTGGTCCCTTCCAACTCTATGAATCCATGATTCAGTATATTCTATGATTCAGTATAAGGCAGTTTAATGTGTTCAATAAGCTCAGTTTTAGAGGGGTCATGGCTCAGTGGTAGAGCATTTGCTTGGCCTGCAGAAGGTCCCAGGTTCAATGCCCGGCTTCTCCAGTTAAAGGGACTAGGCAAGTAGATGTGAAAGACCTCTGCCTGAGACCCTGGAGAGCCGCTGCCGGTCTGAGTAGACAATACTGACTTTGATGGACTGAGGGTCTGAATCAGTATAAGGCAGCTTCATGTGTTCATATTCTCTTTCTCAACTGAGTAAAACAAACACAAACAAGGAAGAGGGCTAATAAGAGTTAGTGAAGGAACCCCTAACAAAACAAAAGCCCTTACGGTTCTACCGAGGTAGTCAATGCTAAGGAATACACACAGGAATGTTCTAATCTTGATCTCCCAAAGACTCTTCCAGCTCAGCCCTATGTGCGTTTACCTCAAAGAGTACCCTCCCTCAAGTATTCTTACACGTACATTAGCTTGGCAGTCTTACAGTGCAATCCTATACAGAGATACTCCAGTCTAAGGCTACCAAAGTAGATGGGCTGAAGACTGCAGTAACACTGCCTCGGACTATACTGTTAATCCTAGACGCATGATCCACACCAGCGTTAAGGGCTGTTGCTCTGAACGAAATGTTGCTCGCCCACCCCGCCAAGAGATTTTATATAAGCCTAACATTTCCAACTATTCGCTTTGCAGGGACGCTGCTTTTTTTTAATACAAATATTTGAACAATGCTTTGAGGAGGATGCATTGAAGGAGAGCCTGGTTGCTTCTTTTGGCAGATGGAACAGAAAGGCTGTAAATCCTCTTAAATATTTATCTAGTTGTGACAGAAATACAGATGTAACCATTCGCATTGTTTCACTAAGTTTTCACCTCAGAAGACCCCAATGCAGTAACAGGCAATGCAGCGGGCTAGTACAGCATTTCCCCATCCTTTAGCTCACCTGACCCCAACTCATAACATCTCAACAATGGCTAATCTAACAAGGACAAGAGCTTTTCGTATCAACCTTATGCAAAAAGTAATAATAACAATAGAGGTGCTTCTCAGTGTCAGGGGGTTAGTTTTGTGGTTGCATCAAGACCTTTTGAGAGCCAGTGTGGTATAGTGGTTAAGAGCGGTGGTTTGGAGCAGTGGACTCTATTCTGGAGAACCGGGTTTGATTCCCCACTTCTCCGCATGAGCGGCGGAGGCTAATCTGGTGAACTGGGTTTGCTTCCCCACTCCTACACATGAAGCCAGCTGGGTGACCTTGGGCTAGTCACAGCTCTCTTAAGAGTTCTCTCAACCCCACCTACCTCACAGGGTGTCTGTTGTGGAGAGGGGAGGGAAGGCGATTGTAAGCCGGTTTGATTCTTCCTTAAGTGGTAGAGAAAGTCGGCATATAAAAACCAACTCTTCTTCTTCTTCAGAAAAGTGTCAGAAAAGCTTTCAATTTGACTGTCTTTTCAAAAGTTCAAAAAGCAATTATGTATTTTAGAAAACACAGGTATGTACTATCTCACCTGCAAAAAAATAACTAACCATCCTATAAAGGTTTGGGGGCAATATCCAAGGTCAGTTTCTGTTGGGGAGGGACAATTTCCTTTAGTTTCCCCCTCTCAGTCTTATGCTGCCCCCACAAGTTCTTTCCCCTTGAAGCAGCATTTCAGGGAGATTCGTGGGCTATACCAAAGGGTGGTGGAAGAGAAGAGGAAGCAGAAAGGTTCCTTTCATGGACGGAGCTGCATTCCATTAATGGAAACCAAGGGTTGGCTCCAGCCCATGAAATCTGAGTACACATCAGAGTCCAGATCCCACCCCCCAAAGAAAAAGTATTCTGCCACCTCCATACATAGCAATGTTCATACTGCTAAGAACATCTTTGAAACATCTATGGTTCACAGCAGGTCCGTAATACTTCTTAACACAAAGCTTACAATGCAAGACACTAGTTAAAAAAGAAATAATCAGCCAACCAGAAGGCCAACATGGGAGGACAAAAGTTGCCGCTTCAATTTTCTGTTCAGGAACAAAACGGCTGGGACAAAGCAACACGGGGGAACAGAAGAACAAAAGTTGCCATTTCAATTTGCTGTTCAGGGACAAAGCTGCTCTTGCAGCCAAAATAAGAAAAGAAGGTATGAAAACTTCCAACTTTTCAGACAATTGAACTATGGTGTATGTGTGCTATCAAGTCACAGCTGACGTATCGGAACCCCGAAGGGTTTTCAAGGCAAGTGACGTTCAGAGGTGGTTTGCCATTGCCTGCCTCCGCGTGGGCTGAGAGAGTTCCAAGAGAACTGTGACTGGCCCAAGGGGACCCAGCAGGCTTCAGGTGGAGGAGCAGGGAATCGAAGCCTGTTCCCCAGATTAGAACACACCACTCTTAACCATTACACCACACTGGCTCCTACTGTACGGTTTAAGCATCCAATCTGCTGGCTGCAGCTCGTGTGTAAAGTGCGGTCAAGTTGCAGCCGACTTACGGAGACCCCTCATGGGGTTTTCAAGGCAAGAGTCAAATAAAAGCGGTTTGCCATTGCCTGCCTGGGCGTAGCAATCCTGGACTTCCTTGGTGATCTCCCATCAAAGCACTAATAACCATGGCTGACCCTGCTTAGCTTCCCAGATCAGGCTAGCCTGGGCCATCCAGCTGCAGCTTAGCTAGAGCTAAAAACCCAGCATACCCCAAACGGTTAAGCACAAAACTGACTCAAGAAGTTAACAAAACCTTGAAAGGGTGGCACGCCTCCGATTCCACCCCCTCACACACATACTGTGTGGGGCACAGCAACAGTTGGCTGCAGCTCATGGTACTCTGGTCTGCCTCCGTGACTCATCTCTGACCTAACCCAGCCCTGCCTGTGCAGTGTCAGACTCTGTATCATCATCTGCTCCAGTCACTCGGCCACCACTGCTCTGAAGTGACAGACACTGCCCCCGATGTGTCACTACATGGAGTTAGTCATCTTGGGACAGGGCTGCCCCCGTGTCCTCTCTGCCGAGGAACTTGGCAAAACAAAAATCTCTGTCCCCGCTGTTATTTATCTTAAGCACTGCCATTTTCAACCTCATAACTTATTGCAAAGAAAGAAAAATCTGCACTCACAAAACTTACTTTTTTGATGTGAACAAATTCATTCCAGTTTTTTTACGTGTATCCATTTTCACCTATCGGCCAGTGTGGTTCACTACGTAAATTCCAAGCTTCGAAATCAAGCTCACCATAACTGCCGTTGTGTTTTTTTTTTTGAGAAACTCTGGTTTGTCTACCAAAGATATGCAACAAATCCCAGCGTGTATAAAACCCAGCTGGTTTGCTTCTTGCCTCTTCCTAACAAGCAGAACATTCTGTTTATATGACCTTCGTTATGGTCCAGTTTGTGGGAAACGTGGTCTGTTCAACAAACAGTGGTTTGTGAATTCCGATTTCACAGCCAAACGACAACCAGTACAAAGTTGTCACAGTAGGAACAAACCCTAAGCTTGAAAACCCAGCTTGGTAACCGCTGAACTCCAGTTTCTTGGATCGTCTGCATTCAGACGTCACAGGTCATCAGGACTGGATCAAACCCTGGTTTATCATGCTGTCTGGATACAGTTCTGAATACAGTCCTAAGACAAGGATGGGGTCTCTTAACTCCAACAGCAAAAGCGCAGAAATGGAAGCATCGGACTGTGTGCGAATGAGAACAACATCTTTGAGTAGGGGTCACTGGGGATGTGGGGGGAGGTAGTTGTGAATTTCCTGCATTGTGCAGGGTTAGATGACCCTGGTGTTCCCTTCCAACTCCATGATTCTTTCCCATATGCTCAATGGAAAATACTACTCTTAAAAAAAACCTAACTCCATGGTCAACCGAAGTGGAAGTTGCTAAGGCTCAAAACATCAAGCATATATGAAATAGACCCTTATTCTCTGGGGGAAGCTTTCGAGGTGGTTCACTTCAAAAAGACATGAGTCCTCACTGTTGTTATCCCACCCTTCCTCCAAGAAGGCTCAGGAATCATTCTTCATTCCCCAGTTTATCCTCACAACAGCCCTGTGAGGTAGGCAAGGCTGAGAAAGAGAGATAGGCCCAAGGCTATGCAGCAAGCTCCCAAGGCAAAGTAGTGACCTGAACCCAGGCCGCTCAGATTCTCATCTGGAACACTAGCCACAACACCACATTAATACAGGCAGCTACCAGCTCTAAAACAATGGTTTTAGCACAAGACACTTTTGCTTATACAACTGGGGAGGGGTCCTATTCTCTTCCACACAGTCCCCTGCACAGCACACCACTCAAGGGTCCTCTGAACCTAGGGTTGCCAGCTCCAGGTTGGGAAATACCTGGAGATTTGGGAGATGGAGCCTGAGGAGGGCAGGATTTGGAGAAGGGAGGGACTTCAATGTCATAGAGTCCAATGGCCAAAGCGTCCATTTTCTCCAGGTGCATTGATCTCTATCGGCTGGAGGTCAGTTGTAATAGCAGGAGATCTCCAGCTATCACCTGGAAGTAGGCAACACTATCTGAACTGCATTAAGGACGAGAAAGAACCCCCCCGCACACACACACATGGTTCTTTGGACCCAAGCCTTTAAATAAAGGCTGTGCAAGCACACCCGGTCATTACTGACCCATGGGGTGATGTCACATCACAATGCTTACTACGCAGTGTTTACGGGGTGGTTTGCCAGTGCCTTCCCCAGTCATCTACGCTTCATCCCCAGCAAGCTGGGTACTCATTTGACTGACCTCGGTAGGATGGAAGGCTGAGTCAACCTTGAGCCCTGAAACCAACTTCCGTCGGGATTGAACTTAGGTCGTGAGCAGAGCTTTTAACTGCAGTACTGCAGCTTACCACTCTGCACCACGGGGCTCCCACAAGCCTTTAAATACAGCAAGTTAAAACACATTCATACTTACTTAAAACACCTATTAACTGCCTTTCTACCTTACAGAACTCAAGGCAGCTTACAATGTAGATACAACTCAAAAAATAGAATACATTAACAAATTTAAAATCACAAATTTACGGCAGGGGGGTATTTTGGCGTTTGATAAAGTGTTGTGTGGGGGGGGAAACAGGAGCGAGCTTAAATGGTGGCAGCATCTTTGCGGCAGCCATTAGGATGCCGCCGCACCTAGTCTGGCTCTAAGACTGTGGCAGGAAGCATCATTAATTCTCTTCATGTGCCAGAGCGCAACGTGGAAGGAGGGCTGTGTTGTGAATTAAGGTTGGGAGGGAAGAAAGCAAGCGGAACTGTGATTTACAGCTTATTACCACAGGTAATTTCTCAGTGCACAGTTGTCAACCACAATAAAAGTGTTTCTCTGCCCCCCCCCTTCAGAAATAGCACTACGTCTGTAACGCGCCATCAAGTCTCAGCCAATTTACGGTAACCCCAGCAAGGAGCTTTCAAAACAAGTAAGAAGTAGAGGTGGTTTGCCATTGCTTTTTCTCTGCAGAGTCTTCCTTGGGGGGGGGGGTCTCCCTTCCAAGTACCGACCCAACTTAGATTCCGGGATCTGACAAGATTGGGCTATATACCATGCCCCCTTCCCACCCTGAACTAGCGTTACGGAAACAATAAATACCAATAGCTTTCCCTTTGGTGCCCCCTACAGGACAACCTGTACAATTAAACTGAACATAAGAACATAAGAAAAGCCATGCTGGATCAGACCAGGGCCCATCAAGTCCAGCAGTCTGTTCACACAGTGGCCGACCAGGAGCCTCTAGGAAGCCCACAAACAAGACGACTGCAGCAGCATTGTCCTGCCTGTGTTCCACAGCTCCTAATATAATAGGCATGCTCCTCTCATCCTGGAGAGAATAGGTATGCATCATGACTAGTATCCATTTTATCTTGTAGCCATGGATAGCCCTCTCCTCCGTGAACATGTCCACTCCCCTCTTAAAGCCTTCCCAGTTGGCAGCCATCACCCCATCCTTGGGCAGGGAGTTCCGCAATTTAACTATGCGTTGCGTGAAGAAATACTTCCTTTTATCAGTTTTGAATCGCTCACCCTCCAGCTTCAGCAGACGACCCCACGTTCTAGTATTATGAGAGAGGGAGAAAAACGTCTCCCTGTCCACTCTCTCCAAACCATGCATAATTTTATAGAACTCTATCATGTCTCCCCTTAGCCGCCTTCTTTCCAAGCTAAACAACCCTAACTGGAATCCCAATTCTATGAAGAGTTTTCTGAAATAGAATACATCTAGGTTGGTACGCACCAGCTACCTAAAAGGAGTCACTGATGCGCATCAAATCATTAATGCCAATTTGCCAAACCACTGGCAGATAAGGCGGCAGTTCTCTGCAGACTCATCAGTAAGTTCCATCGAACTCAGTGGGATTTAAAAGGTAAAGGTGCAAGCACCGGGTCATTACTGACCCATGGTGTGACGTCCCATCCCGACGTTTACTAGGCAGACTTTGTTTTTACGGGGTGGCTTGCCAGTGCCTTCCCCAGTCGCCAACACTTTACCCCCAGCGAGCTGGGTACTCATTTTACTGACCTCAGAAGGATGGAAGGCTGAGTCAACCTTGAGCCGACTCAGGACTGTCAGGATGTAACCTGCTACAGGCTCTTCTTCTGGCCCAGAAGGAACTGCTATCATGGGCAGCCTCAGACACATCACACTGTAAGAGTCTAGTCTGAAGCTCACAGAGGGGCAACAGCTAAAGGGGCACATCCAGGCTTATTTAAAAAAAAACCAGACAAATCAAATGAGATTAAATGTACGAATACCCCACCCACCCAGACTTCTCATTTCCAACACTTACTTACATGTTTTATATTTTCTGCTAAAAATACAATATAAACGCTGCAGAAGCCCAGCTGCGTAATCACCAAGAAGAAGTCAACAATGCACCTAAGAGGAAAGGAAAAAAACAGCTAAAGGTTAAGAGATGCCTGGCTTGTAGAGAGGCAGCCAGCTCAGAGGCAAAATCAAGTACACTGACGTTGTCCACAAGTAAATTGAGCCATTTCTGAAGAGCCCTGGAGGAGCTCTGTGAGCGTTTCTCTGTTAACAAGGCACTATTCAGAAATCCAAGTAGGAACCCAAGGCTTTACACTGTAAGACTTTCAAGACTCAGGGGAAGTGGAGGGAGATCAGTTTGATAACATCAACATCAGAATAAAAAGAAACAAAGGCTTTTAAAAGGGTATTGAATTCTTCCCTGAATAGGTAGTTGTGAAATGCCTGCATTGTGCAGGGGGCTGGACTAGATGACCCTTGAGGTACCTTCAAGCTCTATGTTTCTAAAGATATGTGGGAGTGCCTCTGTCGTATATTTGTCCCCATTACTAAATAGCTCTGGAAATAGGGGCAGGGGGAGAATAGGTACAGTCACCCTCCATCCAATCCAGAGTTCCGCAGGCCAAACTCCATTGACCTCAGTGGACTTAGATGGTGTATCTCTATTTAGGATCACACTGTTAGACTTGCGGCCTGTGTACTGATGGGTAGCCAGTTTATCACCATCAAAAGGGGACCTATCCCACAGAGAAAATCCCACACATTGGTATATCTCCTGTACTTACTGCTGTGCTACATTCTGATTCTAGGAACTGACATAAGAGGTTTACATTTGAACACATGAAGCTGCCTTATACTGAATCAGACCCTTGGTCCATCAATATCAGTGTTGTCTACTCAGACCGGCAGCGGCTCTCCAGGGTCTCAGGCAGAGGTCTTTCACATCATCTTACATGCCTGATCCCTTTAACTGGAGAAGCCGGGGATTGAACCTGGGACCTTCTGCATGCCAAGCAGATGCTCTACCCAGATTTGATCCTGAACATGCAAACTTGCAGGATTTTCTTTTTCCTGGATTGTCTGATTGCATTACGCTCACATCCTCTCATTTCTATGGGCACGCATCAAATTAATTGTCTGCGCTGAAGGTAACTGAACCAGGGCTGAAGAGGAGCTTACCTGCCCCAAGCGGGTCTTTTCTGGAGTGAGTCGAAGGGACCAACTTCCATCGCATAGCTCACTGTGTCACTGTACCCTAGGGAAGGCTTTTTCAATCTAAAAGGAAAGGGACAAAAGAAAGGAAGTGGGAAAGAGTAATCATATCCTCATTGAGAAGTGAGATACATCACAGTGGGTAGCCGTGTTAGTCTGTCTGTAGCAGTGGAGAAGAAGAAGAGTTGGTTTTCATATGCCAACTTTCTCTTTCCCCTCCCCACAACAGACACCCTGTGAGGTAGGTGGGGCTGAGAGAGTGCGACTAGCCCAAGTTCACCCAGCTGGTTTCGTGTGTAGGAGCGGGGAAACAAATCCAGTTTACCAGGTTAGCCTCCGCCACTTACGTGGAGGAGTGGGGAATCAAACCCGGTGCTCCAGATCAGAGACCACCGCTCCAAACCACCACTCTTAACCACTACACCATGCTGGCTCTCAGTCTTCAGACGGAAGAAGTGGGCTGTGCCTCACAAAAGCTCATACCCTACCAGAAACATTGTTAGCCTTTAAGGTGCTACTGGACTCTTGCTCTTTTCCACTCATTGAGAAGTATTTACCAAAAGGGAAGTTTGCACAAGAGGGGATTTTTTTGCCTTGCTTAGGAAAATTTGCTCACAACCAGCAAACAAAATAAGGTAGACGTCAATACATTTCAAATTAAGCAACTTAGTTGGGGCCAGATACATTGGGTGAAACACCATCACCACTTCCTAAGATCAGGTAAATCTCCAAGGGGGGAAACAAAACAGAACCCAGACACAAGCTCCCAAGCATACATCAGAAATGAGAGGGAAAGCAGGGGAATCGCTCACTGAAGCCTGGAAGAAAATGAAGAAGAACTGGTTTTTATACCCCGCTTTTCTCTACCTTTAAGGAGTCTCAAAGCGGCTTACAATCGGAAGGTGAGGCTGAGAGAGTTCTGAGAGAACTGTGACTAGCCCAAGGTCACCCAGCAAGCTTCATGTGGAGGAGTGGGGAATCAAATCTGGTTCTCCAGCTGAGAGTCCGCTGCTCATGTGGAGGAGTGGGGAATCAAACCTGGTTCTCCAGATTAGAGTCCACTGCTCCTAACCACTACACCACACTGACTGAGGAGGAATCTGGTTCCTCACCACCGCTTACCTTTGAGATAGATTATGGCTGCATCGAACCAAAATGTGCATGCAGTGAACAGATACAATTCCAATAAACACAAGGCTGATTGGTCCAAGCTGTATGAGGCAGTAATAAAAAACAGAATTAGAATCTGTAAACCTTAAGAAGAGTACTCTTAGCCTATATTGTGCCTGATACTCAGTATAAATTGATGGGGGGGGGGAGGGAAAGAATGTGATATTGGGTAGAGATTCCAGCTTTGGGAAAGTTTCCACTTTCAGCAGAGCATGCAAGTTTCTAACCCTTATTGTTTCGACAATATGTTCGGAAGTAAGTGGGCACCTGGATCTGAAGAGCCAGCTAGGTTGCTGATTAAATTTCCAGGAGGTTGGTCTCCAGTTCCTTTCGCCAACTCGTCACTAGCAAGACCTCAGCCCTATTCACAAGTCCCAGAGAACGCACATACAATCTGCGTACAGAACACACTTGATTTTTCTTTAAACAGGCATTGAGTAATTCTCGCGTTACATTCAGTGAATGTACAGCTGAACATGTGACTGAAGCCACATATTCCTCTAGGTAATGGCCCCCATCACATTGGCTCTTTCTTACAAACAGATGAACATGGGAACCACTGCTGTAGGAGATGCTACCTTCAGAGGTTCTCCCATTCCAACTGCCAGGCTGGACTACTCGGTTCCCCTTTTGCCCCGGCATGCCAAACGGAGGAGAGGGAAGCAGGGATTGGCTCTCTGACAAGAGAAGCCTGATGCAAAGGGAGGTGAAAAATTTACACTAGAGCTTTTGCTTCCATCCACTCTGGCTTCCCACATGCGCCATTTTGTTTCCACAAACTGCTACCGTACACGATCCAGCATCCTTTACCCTAATGCAAGGAATCTGATCACACCCGGCACTATTTATTTACTTGCTGATTCTGTGAACTCAGGCAGATCATGAGAGGGAGGGAAGGGATGAGTCAGTGCTCAGCTCTAGTGGCCCTTTCTTACATTTCCAGGATAATACTGATCGCCACTTTGGGGTCAGGAAGGAATTTTCCTCCAGAGTAGATTGGCCAGGGATCCTGGAGGTTTTTTTTCCTTCCTCTGGCCGTAGAGCAGGGGCCACTGGGGGAGGGGGTTAGTTATGCAAGGGGTTGGACTAGACGACCCTTGAGTACCTTCCAGCTCTATATTTCTACGTATAGCAAGCCTTTCTCGCCGAGAGTGAAGGAGGATTACAGGATAAAAGAAGTGCAGTAAGACAGCATACAACAACTGATGAACAAGGGCAACAGGTCAGGGATTACAGAATTTAGGAACAATGCAAACAAACTATCTAAGGCCAGTAAACTATAGGTAACTGCAGAAAGACGATTACAAGATAAAAATAATGCTGTGGAAGTAGGTGATAATTGTTGCAGGGGACTATTCCATTATAAGTCTGCCCTCTCCTGGGCTGTTCATTCTACTGCAGTTCAATCTCTTTTGCAAAAATCCCCTCCTGAACATTTCCACGGGACGCTAAAGGCTTGGGGGCCTTCCTGACCTCCCACGGAGGCCATTCCATAAAACGAGAGCCACCTCTGAGAATGCACACAAAGGGGCAGCTGCCAATCTTACCCACTTGCAGGGTGGCACCTGTAGAAGGACTGGCTCAGGCGGGCAAAGCGGTCGCAGGGGAACCCAGTGGTAGAAGCGGTCTTGCAGATGTTGATCCCCTTGTTCTGAAGAACAAGCTTTTGCCCCCTCAGAAGGGGGAAGGGAGGACATAAGGCGACCCTTAGAGCATGCCACCGCGAGAAGCCATTTCTGACACTTGTGAAGAAGAGCAGCTCCGTGCCCATACGAATGTCTCACTTTCCTCCCCGCCACATTTCAAGGGTGCAGGATGGGTCACAACAGACCACACACATTTTTGATCTCCAGAAGCACCATATGATGTAGGTCAGGTGGAGGGAACTTGTCCAGTGCCTTGGGAAAGTGCGTTTACCTCCAAGCAACATGAAGCCACCAATGACAAGATCTAAATTAACACACCAAGATGCCTTACGCACAAATAGGCCCCTGGGCCATCTTTCTCTGCACCATCTAGTCCAGTGATTCCCAACCTGGGGTACACATACCCCCAGGGGTACAAACCAGGACATTTAGGGGTGCGCGAAAAAAATTGAATAATGGCGGGAAAAGGCATTTAAATAACAGCAACTATATTAATTACAAACGTTTTGATAATTTGAGGGGTACAATGGATGAAAATGGGCTGCCAAGGAGTAAACAAGTGAAAAAAGAAGATGAAGAAGACGAAGAGTTGTTTTTTATAAGCCGACTTTCTCTACTACTTAAGGAAGAATCAAACTGGCTTACAATCACCTTCCCTTCCCCTCCCCACAACAGACACCATGTGAGGTAGGTGGGGCTGAGAGCTCTGAGCTGTGACTAGCCCAAGGTCACCCAGCTGGCTTCATATGTAGGAGAGGAGAAACCAACCCGGTTCTCCAGATTAGAGTGCACCACTCCAAACCACCACTCTTAACTACTACACCTCACTGGTTCTTTAAATAACAGCAACTATATTAATTACAAATGTTTTGATAATATGAGGGGTACAATTTACGAAAATGGCCCGCCAAGGGGTACCCAAGTGAAAAAAGGTTGGCAACCACTGATGTAGTTCAATCAGACAACTCTTCCCCAGAACCTCAGGTTATCAACTGCCTTCTTTGGATCTTCTAGCTGGAAACGGAAGGGATTGAACCCGGGACTTTCAGAACACAAAGCGGGTGGCTCCACTGCAAAACCGTGGCTTCACCCCCCAGCACCCACCAAACGGTTTCCCAGCAAATATTACTATAGGAAAGGGCTAGCACTTACCACGAGGCCTGCATTTTTTAATGCAAGTGGCAGTCCTAGAAGTCCAGTTCCAATGTTCCCTTTGAGGAGGTGAGTCAGCGTTTGTATGAACCTGGGGGAGGGGGGGATCAGACCACAGAATAGCATTTGTAAACTGAAAAATGGCTTCAATAAAATGTAAACAGATAAGCCTAAATACCCCAAAGGTGCATATCTAGGGTTGCCAGTAGGGTTGCCAGATCCCTCTTAGCAACTGGTGGGAGGTTTTTGGGGAGGAGCTTAAGGAGGGTGGGGTTTAGGGAGGGGAGGGACTTCAATGCCATAGAGTCCAATTGCCAACGCGGTCATTTTGTCCAGTTGAACTGATCTCTATCGGCTGGAGATCAGTTGTAATAGCAGGAGATCTCCAGCTAATACCTGGTGGCTGGCAACCCTAGTTGCCAGATCCCCCTTCGCCACTGGCAGGAGGTTTTTAGGGCGGACCCTGAGGACAGGGTTTGGACAGGGGAGGGACTTCCATGCTGTAGAGTCCAATTGCCAAAGTGGCCATTTTCTCCTGGTGAGCTGATCTCTATCGGCTGGAGATCAGTTGTAATAGCAGCAGATCTCCAGCTAGTACCTGGAGGTTGGCAACCCTATGCATATCTATGGCTGCCACAAGAGAAAATAGAAATAAATTGCTTTTTTAAAAAGTCTCCAAGGAGGAGTATGGTACACACGTAATGCCTTCTTCATCCTCAGGCTGGGGTTTCTTTTCTGCTGGCAGCAACTTCTTTTCTTCCTCGTTCTTTCCTTGTTCGTTCGTTCTTTCCTTGTTCTCTCCTTCCTCATTCTCTCCTTCCTCGTCCTCTCCTTCCTCGTCCTCTCCTTCCTCGTCAAGTAAAGGCTCCATTACTTCTAGGGCTATTAAAAAACAAACACTGCATTTTTACCATTATCGATTCATTACTATTTATAGCCACTGGAATGGGGGGTGCAGTCATTCATCCTGCCAGAAATCCTGTAATGCAAGTAATTATCAACCCAAATACAAGGCACTGATCATAGTCTAAAAGAGTTGTTCTTAGCCAATTTTTTTAACGTGTTACAAAGAACCATTGATCTTTATTGCCTTCCAAAGCTGAAAGTGGGAAACTTCAACTGCATCTTCTTCAACTCTAGGTCAGGACTGCAAGTGGGAGAATCGCATGGACTGTTGTTCAAACAAAATTCCCTGTACACAGAAAACCAGGGTGTCAGGGACACAGCTAGGCTAGAATGCTGCTCTCTGATTGCTTGGTTTTCTACATGCGAAGAATTTCCGTTTCTACAAGAGACTTCTACAAGTTTAGGCTTTCCAGCAGGCCAGAGAAAGTCATTCGAGTCTGGGTCTTTAATGGCAGCTTGTTATGCTGGAGTCAGCAGCACTTCGTAACATGGTATTACTACTTGCTAATGTTTACACTAGAGATGTTAATTTCCACACATTTCAAAGTCATTGGGGGCCTAAATGGTCCCACTCTCCTTTTGGGGGGCAGGAGGGAACAAACTCCAGGAGGCGGGGCATCAAAATAAGCAATTGTTTCCCCCCATCAAGTCTCAATATGTTTTACTGCTATAGCGACATAAATTCCATGAACTGTAGCATATTTCACATATAAAACCATACTTATTTGGCATATTTGTCAAACTTGCGGGACCGCCTCTCCTGGTAAGCCCCCCTAAAGAACTTTACGCTCTACCAATAGCAATCTGCTAGTGGTCCCCCAGCCCGACGAGAGTGCGGCTGAACTCTACAAGGGCCTCGGCTTCCTCTGCCTGATGGAATAGTAGGGTCGCCAAACTCCAGGTAATTACTGGGAAATGGACACCACTGTGCATATATCACTGGGATTTGGAAATCAGCACAGGAGCGAATGTTATAGCAAAGTGCAAAAAAGTGTATTTAAATGCTACGCAGTTATACAATGAACTTAACTATAACTATTTATTGCTAATACTAGATCTATCCTAAATTAATGTGCAAACAAATTTACTTCCATAACAATAAAGTCTATACAATACAAAGTTATAATAAGAGAAGATACCTCTTGGAAGGATCTTTGTGAATGAAAATAAGAAGAACAAATAGTTACATCAGCATAGAACTTTACCAGCGTGGATATTATTAACTTCCTTACCTGTGTAGATACCATTAACTTTGTATTGTATAGACTTTATTGTTACGGAAGTAAATTTGTTTACACATTAGTTTAGGATAGATATAGTATTAGCAATAGATCGTTATAGTTAAGTTCATTGTATAACTGCGTAGCATTTAAACACTTTTTTGCACTTTTTTGTTATAACATTCGCTCCTGTGCTGATTTCCAAACCTCCAGGTAATAGATGGAGATCTCCTGCTATTACAACTGATCTCCAGCCGATAGAGATCAGTTCACTTTCCCCAATACTCAAAAACAAACAACACACACCCCCTGCAAAATGCTATACACTATGCTACTGTAGACATGTATCTTAGTTTTTGCCCCAAAGACCTTTTCCAAATTTTGTACTGGATAAATTAAAAGCTTTAGGGAGCATTAGCATTTTTCTCTTTTGGAATGAGTAAAGCGCTTTTTAAAACAAGGTTTTACTTACTTGCTGTATAATAGACCTCACATTAAAAAATCTTCATACAGAGCGCTAAGCAATTTTGTGCATACTACAGGCATAAAATATTTCCAGCGATGGTGTTCACACAGGTTTAATTTTGATTAATCACAATTAATATGCTATAATGTGCATGATGTTGTTAGAGCTCAGTGTTTTTAACTTCCTGTCCAAATATGCTGCTAATCCTATTGTACCTATATGAGACATTCTACCCGAATAACACATTTTGTATAGTTAACTACAAAAATTAGTAGCATCTGTTTTCTAGCTATATTTTTCCTGCCTTTCAGGCAGCAAGTTTTCCTACAGGGGAAAAAAATTGAAGTTTTGAGTAACCCTGAATTTTTTCTTCTCCAGCTAGTTGCTGGATTCCACCCACACCCCCACGACTTTTATGTTTTTAGTTAACACCAGGGATCTATAACATTGACACCTTTCCTGGCATTTGCCAAGTAGGGTTGCCAACCTCCAGGTGGTGGGCAAAACTAACAGTAAAGGGCTCAAAGATACTATTATAATAAACAGTTCAAACAAAACATACAATGATGTAACAAATAGTTTACTGTGAAACAACAACCAACTCTACAAATGTGTAACGTGAAACGCGTACTGTATAAACAAGTCAACATACAAACATACATAAACAGAAACTTCTTCAGGTAAGTATTTACAAAAAAATTATTTCAGCCTTATTGGCTGAAGTTCTAATCATGTATTTTCTCCGTAGGTGTCTTCATATGTCAATTGATATTGATGGAATATATCAGCATGGAATCTCATCCAATAAATTATGACAGCATGGGAGCGTTCTCTGGATTAACTATCACGCTTTCACCACAATAGCGGCTTCTTCAGCCAATACTAAAAATGAGAATAACAGTCTCACAATCTCATATAGCAGTTGGTTTTGTAATTTATATTAATAAAATGTCTGGTAGTGAACATACCTTGATGGTTTTCTTAAATAAATTTTTTAAGGATCTTTACGCGCCGCAATGGCTGCTCTCTCCTTAGAGAACTTCCGAAGGTTGATTACCCTCTATGTGCTCAATAGGAATCGGGTGTAAGTTATACCCGTAAGCCGGAAACTGGCCTCCGGAATCAAATTAAAGATATATGCCAAGCAACAATGTAGACCCAAAGTTTGATGTCAAGGAAATTAGATATGCCATGTCGTTTTGTTTAAATAAAGCAAGATAAATCAAGCTCGTTATTCAAACCAAAAGGGGAAATTGAATTAAAAAGATGTATAAATTTCATTTCTTGTCTCAAGAGTATTTTTTGAGCATTTATTGTGTCAAACTGGTTACCCTTGTATACCCACAGTACAAAAATGCGGAGATCGTTTTCATTGTGCTTTTTTTCTACAAAGTGGGTAACGAGGGGAGCATCGAGCATGCGGGCCCTGATTCGTGATCTGTGTTCCCCAATGTGGACCTTTACTGGTCACATAGTGCATCCTATGTAAAGTAAAGAGCAACTGCATGTAATCACATAAACGACCCGGCTCGAGGAGCAATTGGAGAATTGTGTTTATATGTTGACTTGTTTATACACATACTTGTTTGTATGTTGACTTGTTTATACACATACTTGTTTGTATGTTGACTTGTTTATACACAGATCAGTACGCGTTTCACATTACACATTTGTAGAGTTGGTTGTTGTTTCACAGTAAACTATTCGTTATATCATTGTGATTGTTTGAACTGTTTATTATAATAGTATCTTTGAGCCCTTTGCCCAGTATTCTATGTACAGTATTGGTGAATATTTTGCTTGCTTAACCTCCAGGTGGTGGCTGAAGATCTCCTGCTATTACCACTGATCTCCAGATGACAGAAATCAGTTCCCCTGGAGAAAATGACGGCAATTGGACTCTGTGGCATTGAAATCCCTCCCCACTCCAAACCCGGCCCTCTTCAGGCTCCATCCCCAAAATATTCCCCAACCTGGAGCTGGCAACCCTAGCGCATACTGGGAGGAAATGTAGAGGTTTGACAGTGTACAAATATTTATATGTGAGAGCTCTACAGTTGGTCAGGCAAGAGGACAACAAAGAAGACTCACTTGCCAAACTAGTTTAAAGCTCATGTCTGATATACATCTCTGTGAACCAGCTGACAGCTTAAAAAGCTTAAAACTATTTGCCTAGAGACAACTGGGTAATGCTCTTGCAAACAATCAAATCATACAACAGGCTTAAAGTTTTCAGCAAGATTGCTGCTTTTGAGCAGCGGTAGGTCTGTTAAACTCGATCAAACAGGCAGGCAGTGGGAAACAAGATGAAATCAGTGAAAAAATTTTTTCCCCCTTAGTCCAAATGAAATACACTGATACTTTGTGCGTATGTGTGTGTGTTAAGTGCCATCAAGTCATTTCTGACTCATGGCGACCCTATGAATCAATGTCCTCCAAAACCTCTACATGTCTTTTGACAGCCTTGCTCAGGTCTTGCAAATTGAGGGCCGTGGCTTCCTTTATTGAGTCAATCCGTCTCTTGTTGGGTCTTCCTCTTTTCCTGCAGCCTTCAACTTTTCCTAGCACGATTGTCTTTTCCAGTGACTCTTGTCTGCTCATAGTGTGAGCAAAGTACGATAGCCTCAGTTAGTCATTTTAGCTCAGGGGTGGGGAACCTTTTTTCTGCCAAGGGCCATTTGGGTATTTATAACATCATTTGCGGGCCATACAAAATTATCAACTTAAAAATTAGCCTGCTATATTTGGTCAAACATATAGTCGAGAGGCACAACCGGAGATGGCTCCGAGTGTCTGCCACATACAGCAACTCACTTTTGAGCTCTGCCGTCCACAGCTGGGCCCAAGAGATTCAGGCAGGGCAGCAAACACAAGACGGAGTGAGCAACAAGCCGCTCGGGGCTTGTAGGCGAAGGAGCCCGGTCCAGTAACACCCCAATCTGGCACTTTCCGGCCCTACATGTCTTTTGCAGGACTTAGAAGAGAAAGAACCAGAAGGGAGAGGGGGTACCAACCAAGCCCCAAGCAGACAGCTGCCCAGATGACCACCACCCCCACCCCCGGTGCGGGCAGGCAGGCAGTGTATCCTTCCTGTGTTCCACAGCACCTAATATAATAGGCATGCTCCTCTGATCCTGGAGAGAATAGGTATGCATCAAGACTAGTATCCATTTTGACTCGTTGCCATGAATAGCCCTCTCCTCCATAAACATACCCATTCCCCTCTTAAAACCTTCCAAGTTGGCAGCCACCACCACATCCTGGGGCAGGGAGTTCCACAATTTAATTAAGCGTTGTGTGAAAAAGACTTTGTTTTATCTGCTTTTTAAAATTATTATTGCATTTCTACCCCGCTCTCCCCAACCCGAAGGTCAGGCTCAGAGCCGAATCAATGTGGCTTGTCTTGAAAATTAAAGCTAACCATTTGGGCTCCCCCGCCCCCAACATTTCATATTTCAGACTATTTAACAGGTTTGCCTTCTTTCTTCTCACTCTATCACCTCTCCTGCAAGACTGAACGGTCAGGTCCGAGGAACTGCAGCTAAATGACATCACAGTCTCAAGTATTCTTGCGTGCAAATAATCCACACGGATCTTACTTCCACATAAGTGTGCTTCAGGCTTAGCAGCTGGGCGCACCATTTCCTCTTCAAAGTCAGAAACCTGTGCAGATTTAGCAGCCACCGCTCCTATCACTGGGGTGGGAAGGGGGAGTCGGTGATGTGGCCCGTTCACGGGAATGCACAGGCACATCACAACTGAGTTAGCAAGACCACCGTTGCTTGGGGGTCCTCTTTGCTCTCCCTACACCTCAAAGCCGTTCCAGGAGGCTGCAACCTAAAGAGGGAGCATTCAACGCACGTCATCCAGCCAGCATAAATGTGCATTTCTCCCTACTGGTGCCAGCCAGCCAGCCAGCATAAATGTGCATTTCTCCCTACTGGTGCCAGCCAGCCAGCCAAAATAAATGTGCATTTCTCCCTACTGGTGCCAGCCAGCCAGCCAAAATAAATGTGCATTTCTCCCTACTGGTGCCAGCCAGCCAGCTAAAATAAATGTGCATTTCTCCCTACTGGTGCCAGCCAGCCAGCTAAAATAAATGTGCATTTCTCCCTACTGGTGCCAGCCAGCCAGCCAAAATAAATGTGCATTTCTCCCTACTGGTGCCAGCCAGCCAGCCAAAATAAATGTGCATTTCTCCCTACATACACAGACAGTGGGACGGATCTTTTCCATCTGGGGTTGCATTCCTGAGCACCCCAGACATTTCAACTGCGAATTCCTGCTATCGCGCTACGCTAGCCTAATATCCAGTGATCTCTCGATGCACTGGTTTGAATCCACCGACTGTCAAACTGTAGTTTTCGGCCGCCACCATCTTCCATTCCCTCTCGCCAGCCTTTTCTTAGCGAAAAGGAAATCTCAGTAACAGAAACTGGAAAAAAAAACTCAGCTATAGTTATTAGGCCACAATGCCCCGTCTTGTAAAACGCATGCATTTCCGCACATATATGCATATCTTAAAAGACTAACAAAAATATTTTCTGCCAGAAAATATTTTTGTGAGTCTTTAAGGTGCTACTGGACTCTTGCTCTTTTCTGCTATTGCAGACAGACTAACACGGCCACCCACTGTGAATTATATATGCGTATCTGAAATAGAGATGGTCTTTTCACAACTTTAAGCCGAGACGAAATACTGCACGCATCCAGGAGTCCTCACATATGCGCACACCCGCCCTTTCTTTCCAAAACCAGCCGCTGCAAGTAGAGAATGCAGCCGATTCTGCAAGCTTTGCAGGGGATGCGAGGAAGGGGCAAAACTGGCTTCCCCCCCCCCCCAATTTCAAGATGGTTTATCCGACTCCTAGGCTACGGTCAACTTTATGGAACGAACCATTCCTTTTCGGGGGGGGTGCCTAACAGGGGCGCTTAGGGCATCCGCTCCCACTTCTTCAATATAACCCCCACCCCTCGCCAGAGGGGCTTGCATCCCTCCCAATGGTGCGGGTCTCCATTCACGCCACCTCTTTGCACGCCCCTTCCAGAGGACGGTACCTAATTCTTCTCTCCGCGCCTTCTTCATCTCTCGCTCTATGGTTCCCTCCGTCCGCCCTTCCGCCAATGTGGAGCCGGAGCGCCACAAGGAGCGACTGCGCCTGCGCAGTCAGGCGGCTTCGTTTCGGTCCCCCGGCCGAGCGTACCATAGACGACAAGGCAGGGTGCTAGAGGGGCAAGAGGAAGCCATTGCCCTGTGGGGAATTCTGTGAGCGGCCGTTGCTATGTGGGGAAATCTCCGTAGCAACCAAGCCTTCGAAGCCGGATTGCCAGTTCCGGGTTGGGAAATACCTGGAGGTTTTGGGGGTGGAGCCTGAGGAGGGCGGGGCTTGGGGAGGGGAGGAAGTTCAGTGGGGTATAATGCAATAGAGTCCACCTTGCAAAGTGCCCGTTTTTTCCAGGTGCATGGTCTAGGTCATCTAAAGATAGGGTTGCCAACCTCCAGGCACTGGGGGAGAAATAGACACCACTGTACTAGTATTGGGGAAATTAGGAAATCAGTACAGGAGCGAAATCAAATTTGTAGTGCAAAAAATATCTTTATATGCTACTGTGTCTAACCTTATGCATCAATATTCTAAGTCACCTGTAAAATATATACAACACACAAATACAACAATAATACACCAAACATACAATCACCTAAAAGGTGAAGGAAGAAAGGGAACAGTTCATATATGACGTGTCTCAGAGAGTACAAACATCATTCTTCTGCACACTTCTCAATGCAGGTAAGTAGGAGAATATCAATATTCAATGAGGAAAAGTTCATGGAGGATACGGCCGTTTCAAATTCTTTGAATATGAATTCTTCATCAGTCCTTCAATAAAGTTCCTCTTATATTGCACATCTAATAATATTTCAAGGTGCTGGATACATGTTACTTCCCACAAGGGGTAAGTTTCAAAAGTGTGTGTTTGTACTCTCTGAGACACGTCATATATGAACTGTTCCCTTTCTTCCTTCACCTTTTAGGTGAATCTATGTTTGGTGTATTATTGTTGTATTGGTGTGTTGTATATATTTTATAGGTGACTTAGAATATTGATGTATAAGGTTAGACACAGTAGCATATAAAGATATTTTTGCACTTTAAATTTGATTTTGCTCCTGTACTGATTTCCTAACCTCCAGGTACTAGCTGGAGATCTCCTGCTATTACAACTGATCTCCAGCAGATAGAGCTCGGTCCACCTGGAGAAAATGGCCACTTTGGCAATTGGACTCTATGGCACTGAAGTCCCTCCCCAAACCCTGCCCTGGCTCCGCCCCAAAAACCTCCCACCGGTTGCCAAGGGGGACCTGGCAACCTTATATGGAGATCAGTTGTAATAGTGGGCTATTTCCAGCCACCACCTGGAGATTGTAAACCCTACTTGGAACTAAACCCCTGAAGGATGTGTGTACACAACAAAAGCACTCTCCCCTCTCGTTCAGGCTCTTCAACTCAAGGACCCTCAGTATTTCTTTCTGCCCTCTTGTTTGGTTTTTAAAAACATGCCTCATTCTCCCCTAAGCGCCTAGAGAAACTTTGCACCGTAAGAAAGAAAGAAAACCAAATTAAAGTCAAAAAATGCCTATCCAAGAAGCTTTAACATCATCCAACCAGTGTTATCAATATTTAGTAATCAACTGGGGATGGGGGGAGGAGAGAATCAGAATGTTACGAGACAGCTTAATTCCTGGTTACCTTCCATAAGAAAAAAAAATCCTCTAACCGTATTAAAGATAAATTTTCCGTCCTGTGAAACTGTGTTCTTACTATCAAACGCCCCCACCCCCAGCTAGAAAACCCTTTACAGCAAATGCAAAGTTTTTCCCATAGTGCAATTTATCACCTTATCTAGTTAGAGAGAGGAAAACCCCTTTTGTAGACAGTCCTGGAGACATAGAGATCAAACTCTCCTTGGCAATACTGACCAAAGGTTTATCATCAGTTTGGGAGTTTCAGCCGCAAAAATACTAACACTGCAGAGATTTAAAATTATATTTATTTATTTAAAACATTTTTATGCCACCTTTCCATCCAATCAGGGTCTACAAGGTGGCTAGCATTAAAACACTTAAAATACAGTTTTGAATATATAATTCAATTTAAACACATCAACAATGGGGGCCCAAAACGGCGAACGCCATTCTCTTCCATTTTATTCTCACAAATCTGTGAGGTAGGTTGGGCTGAGAGAGTGTGACTGGCCTAAAATCATCCAGCGAGCTTCCATGGAATGAGTGGGGAATTGAACTGGATATTAGTCCCACACTCTCAACCGCCACACCACACTGGCTGTATAAACCACAGAGGCTGGCCCAAAACCACTATGGAGAAGAAGAGCCCCTTTGGTTGTGGAGATAGAAGGGGAAAGATGTATCTCCACAACTAAAGGGGTTAGAGACTTTTTTTAAAAAAATGAAATCGGGGAATTCAGAGAAACTGATAGACATGTTATATACCATTATAAAAATGACATTCAACTAGTATTGCCAACCTCCAGGTAGTAGCTGGAGATCTGCTGCTATTACAACTGATCTCCAGCCGATAAGAGATCAGTTCACCTGGAGAAAATGGCAGCTTTGGCAATTGGACTCTATGGCATCAAAGTCCTCCCCTCCCCAAACGCCACCCTCATCAGGCTCTGCCCCAAAATCTCCCGCCGGTGGCGAAGAGGGACCTGGAGAATGCGGTCAAGGTATGTTAGTGCCCAAACCTGATCAGGCAGTTTACAATGCAATCCTAAACAGAGTTACAACATTCTTAATCCGTTGAAGTCAATGGGTTAAGAAAGGTGCAACTCTTCTTGGGAAGGCATTACGGGAATGATGGTGTTTTTTACCCCGAGTAGCATTTAAAAACCAAACATTCTACACAAGTCAGAAGGGGGTGCCATCATGATCGGGGAGCACCAAGAACTCCTGGGGCCACAAGGCCAAACATTTATTTCATTCCAACCTACTCTGAAACTGGCTGTTCCTTTGGCAGTGCTTTATACTAAGGATCTTCCAGGGAAAATATCTAGTCCAGCTTCTTGAATCCAAATGTCAACCCTCGAGATTAAAATCACTGAAGATAATAGTTCAGCCAATCTTCTCAAATTAACTCAGCTTTTAAAGCAGATAAATATCAATTCCAATTTTCTCCCAATTACAAGGTAAGTACGAATGATTCTGGAGTAATGGTGTGAATGGCAAAATTAGAGGAGGTGGGAATCCTCTTTCTAAAGTGGCAGTGATGTTAAATGTCCCCTTCAGCATAGCTGATTTACCTGTAGCCCATATCAGCGTTTGAAGCCTGCATTTGCCAGGGACTCAAAGCTGTTTGTGTTTCCAGCAAATGCACTCTGTACTGACAAGCCCGAGTCCTTCTGGGCCAATCAATGTAAACTGCAGGATGAAGTAAATATGTGAATCCACTAGTGCGATTCTTCGCAAATCAGGGTGGACTTTAGGAAGAGCCTTGCTGAATCAGACCAAAGGGCTTCCTAGACTAGTATCCCACTTTCCGCTAGGGTTGCCAACTCTGGGTTGGGAAATTCCTGGAGATTTGGGGTGGAGCCTGGGGAGTATGGGATTTGGAGAGGGGAGCAACCTCAGCAGGGTATAATGCCGTGGAGTCCACCTAGGGTTGGCAACCTCTATGCGGTGGCTGGAGCTCTCCTGGAATTACAATTGATCTCCATGCGACAGAGAGATCAGTTCACCTCAGTTCACCACCTTCCACTTTCTATGATCGAAATTGTGATTGAATATTGGGGGGAGGGGATGAACATGCTTTTACTCAAATAGCCCAAAGTAATTCGCAGGATCATCCACCTGTGCTCATGTCTTAGATTCATAGAGTTGGAAGGAACCACCAGGGTCATCTAGTCCAACCCCCTGCACAATGCAGGAAATTCAGAACTACCTCCCCCACACACCCCAGTGACACATGAACACATGAAGCTGCCTTATACTGAATCAGACCATTGGTCCATCAGACGGGCAGTGGCTCTCCACGGTCTCAGGCAGGGGTCTTTCATAACACCTTCTTGCCTAGTCCCTTTAACTGGAGATGCCGGGGATTGAACCTGGGACCTTCTGCATGCCAAGCACATGCTTTACCACTGAGCCATGGCCCCACCCATGCTGACCCCTACTCCATGGCCAGAAGATGGTCGAGATGCCCTCCCTCTCATGATCTGCCTAAGGTCATAGAATCAATATTGCTGACAGATGGTCATCCAGCCTCTGCTTAAAAAACTTGCAAGGAAGGTATATTTATTTTTACAAAATTGCTGATACTCCAGATGGAGGTACCCAGTGGTGATGAACCTTGGTTAAACCTAGAAGTGAAGGGGATGAAGAGCCACTTCTTCGGTGGCTGGAGTGCCATCAGCAGAAATTCCACCATTTTTCTCTCGAGAAGTTCATTCTTTCTGTGCCGTATTTTTTGAACTTCCTAGCCTCTTCATGCTCACCTCCTACACTGTCCAAGAATGTCAGCAATCAGGTTAGCTTGCTTGCTTACGTGTAGATGTTAAAGGCCAGTTATATAAGCTCTTTGGTGTGGAGATGGAGAGGGGATAGGGTTGCCAGGTCCCTCTTCGTAACCAGCGGGAGGTTTTTGGGGTGGAGCCTGAGGAAGGCAGGGTTTGGAGAGGGGAGGGATCTCTGGCGGTGTATCCATAAACAAAAGGTTTTCCGGATCGTCAGGGCTGGTAGCCCGTTAGCGCCTGACCTCTGTGCACCGTTTCGCACGTTGCGCTAAGGGACTCGGATTTGCCCCCAGGTGAGCCTATCCTGCTTTTGGGGGGTGGGGAGCTGTGGCTCAGTTTGTAGAACATCTGCTTGGCATGCAGAAGGTCCCAGGATCAATCCCCGGCATCTCCAGTTAAAGGGACTAGGCAAGTAGGTGATGTGAAAGACCCCTGCCTGAGACCCTTGGAGAGCCGCTGCCGGTCTGAGTAGACAATACTGACTTTGATGGACCAAGGGATTCAGTAGGGGAAGGGCCATAGCTCTGTGGCAGAGCATCTGCTGGACATGCAGAAGGTCCCAGGTTCAATCCCTGGCATCTCCAGTTGAAGGTACCGGGCAAGTGGGTGGTGTGAAAGACCTCTGTCTGAGACCCTGGAGAGCCGCTGCCGGTCTGAGTACACAATACTGACTTTGATGGACCAAGGGTCTGATTCAGTACAAGGCAGCTTCATGTGTTCATGTATGTGACTTGAATGCCATGGAGTCCAAATGCCAAAGCAGCCATTTTCTCCAGGGGAACTGATCTCTATTGGCTGGAGATCAGTTGTAATAGCAAGAGATCTCCAGCTAGTACCTGGAGGTTGGCAATCTTATGCAGTGGTTAGAGTTGGACTAGGAGTGGAAGACCAGTTTTCCCGAAGCTCTCTTCAAATGCCTTAAAGCTCTCTGCCATGAACTTTGTTATCAGCGGTTTTCTCTCAGCCTTGCCTAACTTAGAGGGTTGTTGTAAGGGTAAAATGGGGAAGGGCATGACCGTGTAACGCTGCCCTGCATGACTGACTGGAGGAGGAAATGAGAGAAAAATGCAATAGTTAAAATCAAAACTTATCCAAGCGACACAAAATATAAAGAAGAGATTTCTTTAACCTTTTTTCCCTTTCTAGTTGACCTTTAGATCGATTCTTGCACAAGCATAATGACAAGCATAATGACATTCAGATGAAAAAACGTGACTGGGAGGTTAATAAAAACCATAACGGTTGCTGGGCATGCATATGGTATGAAGATGCCTTTAATAGGGTTCCTAGCAAAATGAAAGGAATAATTTTACTCAGAGGTGTCCCATAGAGTTAGGGAGCAAGCTGCTTTAGCCCTTTGGAGGGTTTTCTGAGTCAGAAGAAATTGACTCAATTTCAGCCTGAATATGAAGTTAACCAATCTAATTAGTAACAATTACCAAGTCTGGGTTCAGTGGGATTATAATGAGAAACGTAGGATCAATAGCTATTATCCTTTTGTCGATTGTCACAGATTGAAGGAGAGATTGGTTTTTCAAAAATCATAAGACCATGATGGCACACGAGAGGCTTTGTGAGGTACAAATTTAAAACAGCAGATTTTATTAAAACAGCAATGTAGGACGAAGTTAAGAACAGGCAAGCTAGGTTTCAGAAAAGGTATTTTCACAGACACAGACAAATAAAGAGAAGCAACTTGGATCCCCAAGGTGACCAACATAAAAAATATTATTGTTCTATGAGGGTGTTGCCTAATCAAAAGCTGAATATTTTTCTTTGATGGATGTTCATGACCAGAACCCACTTGATTAAACAAACACTAATGATTCAAATGGCACCACTGCTTATAAAGGGAAAACATACTGGTGGTCATGGATCTCCTAGAGAGTCGTTTGGTTTGCCCCTTGCGATTCATATCCTTCCTTACAGGCACAAATACCGTGGACTGTCAGTTTCACAGAAAGCTTAACTCTAACTCTTTTATTTTTGTATCCTTTGGTTTTGTTTGTGAACCGGTTCATTCAGCAACTGGGATGGACCCATTGGTAAAAGTCTACTTCTGCCTTATGCCCAAACATATACAAATTGGCCATGCTTGAAGCCAAGCGTGGCCCCCTTAGTGTGCCAATATAATTTGTCATTAAATGAGAAAGAATTCTTTAGAAACATTCCTCTGCCTGTGAAAGCAAAAATGTGTTAGAGAGGGTTCTTTTTATCCGTCTTGTTAAAGGCACGTACTGTAATGGCCAATGCCATTGTCTTGAGGACTACGCTCTTCTTTGAACTAGCCTGTTCACTGAGATCTGCCCAGGTGACCCTTCTTCTGGGTTCATTCCCCGCTACTGTAAGACACTGTATATGGGGTCCCTCCACAGCCCATTTATTTTGCACAGAACACATTACTCGTATGTTGAAACAACTTCATCAGTGGCCTGTTTGTTTCCAAACTCAATTTAAGATAGTAGAAAAGGGCAAGAGTCCAGTAGCGCCTTAAAGACTAACAAAAATATTTTCTGGTAGGGTATGAGCTTTCGTGAGCCACAGCTCACTTCTTCAGATACAGCTAGAATGTGAATCCATCTGTCTTTAAGTAGAGGAGAGTGAATTCAGACAAGCATTAGTATGTAAATGTTAACAGTATGTAAATGTGAATAGCAGGCATGATGGAATTAGGTGTGGTATGCAGAAGAGTCTGTGATGTCCAGGGGAGAGATGGGTGTGGAGAAATCAGCATTGGTAATGAGCCATGAATGCAAGGTCTTTATTCAGCCCAGGTAAATGCATTGACTTTAGTTTGAATATCAACTGTAATTCAGCAGTTTCTCTTTCCAATCTCCCTTTGAAATTCCTTTGTAAGAGAACTGCTACTCAATTTAAGATGTTTGCTCTTACCTTTAGGGACCTTTATGAGCTTGGACCCCCGTGAGAAGATTCTTTCATACAGAAGCCTCCTTGAACGCACTCTTTATATGGAGTCAGACCACAATCTGACTGTTTCTTCAACTGGTTCTCCTAATTCCTACAATAAAACATGTGTGAGATTGGGTTGCCAGGTCCCTCTTTGCCACCGGCAGGATATTTTTTGGGGGGGAGAGCCTGAGGAGGGTGGGGTTTGGGGAGGGGAGGGACTTCAATGCCATAGAGTCCAATTGCCAAAGCAGCCATTGGTGCTGGGTAGGTTTTACAGACCCGAAAATAAACCCGAAAAAAGGCATTCCTGCTTTTTCCTGGTTTATTTGGGGCCCAATACTGAAATAGAAAATAAAGCCTACTTAGCGGGGGGGTGGGGGTGAAGGGGAGCTGTGCAGAATTACGACTTATCTTCAAGTTCCCTTGAAGAAAAAAGCAGTTTGTAGGGTGGGTAGGCTCTGCGGTATTACGCCCTGCTGAGATCCCTCCCCTCCCCAAACCCTAAGCTCCACCCCCAAATCTCCAGGCATTTCCCAGCTCAGAGAGTTGGCAACCCTAATGGTAAGTGCACCCTCATGCTTCATGCTGCTATACTTTATCTGCATTTCCTCACAAACATGCTCGTTCACAAATACACCGTACCTTTCAACTTCTCTGAAGTCGGTGAGCCAGCGGTAAAAGAAGCCAGAGAACCACAGCTCCACTATCCTCCAGGATCTGTCCAACTAGGAAATAAGAGAGAGTTCCAGAGGCCACTGTGACATCACAAGACACCGGCCCTGCCTGAAGCCCCTATGACATCACAATCTATCTTTTCTTGGCAGGAGATTCGCTTAGAGGCAGCAGAGGGGAACTTGCATGAGACATAGGGTTGCCAACCTCCAGGTACTAGCTGGAGATGTCCTGCTATTAAAACTGATCTCCGGCCGATAGAAATCAGTTCACCGGGGGAAAAGGGCCGCTTTGGCAACTGGACTCTATGGCATTGAAGTCCTTCCCCTCTCCAAACCCCACCCTCCCCAGGCTCTGCCGCAAAAACCTCCCACCGGTGGCAAAGAGGGACCTGGCAACACTAATGAGACAAAATATTGTCGAAGGCTTTCACTGTCAGAGTTCATTGGTTCTTGTGGGTTATCCAGGCTGTATCTTGGTATTTTCTTTCCTGACGTTTCACCATCTGAAGATGCTTGCCACAGCTGCTGGCGAAACTTCAGGAAAGAAAATACCAAGACCACGGTTACACAGCCCGGATAACCCACAAGAACTAATGAGACAATTGGGTTACCGGGTCCCTCTTCTTCTAATAGGGAACGCGACTTATATCTCAGTCAATGTGATAGCATTTTCTTCCCTATGGGAATTGACATCGCTGGATTTTTATGGGGAATGTGTCAGTTTCAATTCTGCAGAATACCTAAAAGGGATGCCTGCAAAATGGACAGCACAGTAAAATGGTCCTAGTGTGGAAGCAGCTCCAATCCCATCATTTGAAAATATTATAATCCTGCAAAACTTTGCCTCTGGCCTCTTCTATGAAAGGCGGCACAAGGGAGAATGACTCCCAGGAGAGATTTGTGCTCATGTTTTCCAGTGCTGATGGAAATCTGACAAGCCATGCTGCAACGAAACAAGCAGAGACTGACACATATTGACAGTTAAAGGAATTAATTCACAGTGGTCGTTTATGCATGGGTACTTTCACTCGCGATAGTCCCCGGTCTGTCTCGGTGGTTCCTTGGAGTTATGCATGAGTTTTCCATCCATTAGAGGTGACCTCACTGCCAGCCCTCACAAATCCTGGGACTTCCTGTACCTCTGTTAACCCAGTTGTTCCCTCTCCCCTGAGCTCAGCCTGGGTGAAATCCCCATGCACAACACAAAGTGCAGGACACGCAAGCTTGGTTTCTCTCACAGCCAATTACAAAGCAGAGTGTAAAGAGGCAGGGATTCAAATGCTTCCTGCTTCCTCGGAGCTCTTTCTGAGCAGAACAAAGTCTTTTAAAAACCGAGGCTTGGATTTACCATGCATAAACAACCAGTGTGGTCCTATGCAGAGTTCTCAATCCATTGAGTTAATGGGCTTAGAAAGGCATAACTCTGGTTAGGATGGCAAGATTAGAAGATCCATTTTTGGACGGTTGGTCATTCTTGTGAAAGTTAAATGTTTCTTCCCTGGAATGTCATTTCTTTTGAGAAAGAACTCATCATGACTATTATGCATAAACAAACTCTGCAACTATAGAAAAGTGTTCAGCTTTTATTTGCATTTGGGATGGTCTCTTACTATAGACTCTGCTGCCACCATGTGGAATGCAATATAATTTCTACTTGCATTTGAGGTCATTTGTCACAGATGTATCATTACTATTACGACTATTATTTATTCCAAATAGAAAGCCAAAACACTGAGTGAGTGAGTGAGTGAGTGAGTGAGTGAGTGAGTGAGTGAGTGAGTGAGCGAGCGAGCGAGCGAGCGAGCGAGCCTTACGGTACAATTTCTTTACACACTGAGCATTGGTCATGTAATCACTGTGCAGGCATTTATTTGTCTTGTCTTGTTTTCTGTTGCCCCAGAAGGTTGGACCAGAACCAACGGGTTGAAATTAAATCAAAAGAGTTTTCGTCTAGACATTAGGAAGAATTTTCTAACAGTTAGAGCGGTTCCTCAGTGGAAAAGGCTTCCTCGGGAGGTGGTAAGCTCTCCTTCCCTGGAGGTTTTTAAGCAGAGGCTAGATGGCCATCTGTCAGCAATGCTGATTCTTTGAACTTGGGCAGATAATGAGAGGGAGGGCATCTTGGCCATCTTCCAGGCATGGAGTGGGGGTCACTGGGGGGTGGGTGGGAGGGGAGGTAGTTGTCAGTTTCCTGCATTGTGCAGGGGGTTGGACTAGATGAGCCTGGTGGTCCCTTCCAACTCTATGATTCTATATGAGTTCACATTGGAAGGAACCAGAAAAAATTGTGGTCAGCTTGCAAGTAAATATCCTCAACTTATATAATTTATAATATGTATGCACGTATTTATTTATTTTTGATATTTGTAAAAGCTATGGATGTTATATTTATGCACAACAGCCATATACAGTCCATCAGCAATTTCTGAGGAAGACGTTTTGTCAAAACAGGTGGATACCAGAGCCCTGTAAAAAGAAAAGAGATAAGATGGGCGTGGCAATTTAAACTGAATTGAAATATTAGCCACAGGTTTGGCACAAGGGGCCAACTGGCAATCTGAGTCAGATAAGGATTCAGTCCATTTCAAGGACTTGTTGTTCTGGAATTGTTTTCAGCTTGTTCTTTATTTTTTGTGAATGTAATTTTTGACGTACATATTGTTGTTGGATTCTTTAATGTGAACATAATTTTTGTCATTGGTAGATAATGGCCTGGATTGCTGTTATTTTTACAAACCTCTAGGTGGTGGCTGGAGATCTCCTGGGATCACAACTGATCTCTAGGCGACAGAGATCAGTTCACCTGGAGAAAATGGCCACTTTGGAAGATGGACTCTATGGCATTATAGCCCATTGAAGTCCCTCCCCTCCTCAAACCCCACCCTCCTCAGGCTCCACCAGGCTCCAACCCGGAGCCGGCAGCCCTACCTCTGTACTGCAATTCCAGGGCTGTGTAACCTTTCGCTGCTTTTATTCTCCATCCCGGGGAAAAACCCAGCGTGTGAGGGGGTAAAAGCAGCTTGGCAGTGGCGATTTTCATCTTTGAAAAATATAACTGGAATCTGCCTACCTGTGTGACCTATTTACAGGTAACTGCTGACACCGAAAAGACTGTATTTTAACTCTGCACCTGGAAAAAATCAGATTGCGTGCACCATCCAGGTTCTTTCAACCTTTGGGAGGCCAAATAGAACTATGATGTATCTGTCACAGATTCTCCTTGTTGATCATCACCTTGCTGACTACTTCTCTTTTCAGCATTTAGAAATGCTTCTTTTAATGAGGAGCCGACACCTCTCCACTTTCTAAGGTGTGCAACCTCTGGGTCAGGAGTCGCTTCACGCTTCATTTCCCCCATTTAAGGAAATTTTTACGTCACTATTTTTAAATTTTATTTGATTTCTGCCCCGCCCTTTCCCAGCACAAGCTGGGCTACTTCTATTGCTGTTTAAAGATGAGGAAATGATGAACCGCACTGTTGTTGCGCGTATCATAGCTCTGTGGTGTGTTCTTTAAAAAAAAAAAACTTTGAAACTGGCAGAGTCTGTGTTGTCTGTATTATTGAGCAAATATGTATTGGCAGTAGAGTTGGGGGAGGAAGCACATACAAACTCTGAATACCTTGGAAAATATTTTTAAAATAGAAAAAGAAATTTTTAAAATGGAAAAAGAAATAATATCTGTTGAACAATAAAAAAGCAAGGGTTTGAGAAAGGTGAGTGCTGCTCCCCAGGCTTATTAACAGCCTGTGGTCACAAGCAGATAGGCTAGGGTTGCCAGGTCCTTCTTTGCCACCGGCGGGAGATTTTTGGGGTGGAGCCTGAGGAGGGCGGAGTTTGGGGAGAGGAGGGACTTCAATGCCATAGAGTCCAATCAGGGTGAGAGACTCACTCAAAGCCTCAGGTTGTGAGAACCAATGCCCAAAAGCTGTCGCCCTTTGGCTCGCGGCAAAAGGTTTGTGCCTGTGGCCGTTCCCACGCTTAAATACCTGTAACCAGAAGGGCAATAGAAGCTCAGCCCAGGTTTTATCACATGATGGCAAACATTTTCCAAAGAATTCCCTTCCAATATCAGGAAGCAGCATTAGAGATTACATTTCTTGTGCAGCAGTCGCTTCTGAGAGTTCATGAGACTTCATCCCCAAACTTTCAAGCATACCTTTGCTATCATTAAGCCTGAAAAGCTGTGTTTTAAAAAAACGAGGGCCTTTTCAGTGAGGCAAATCCAACACCCTGTGCCACGTGTTTTTATTTTATTTATTTAATTAATTCATTTGTACCCTGCCTTTCTTCCAAATGGGGACCCAAAGCAGTAGTGTTGCCAGGTTGTAGCTGGAGATCTCCTGCTATTACAAGTGATCTCCAGCCGATCGAGATCAGTTGCCCTGGAGAAAATGGCCACTTTGGCAATTGGACTCTATGGCAACGAAGTCCCTCCCCAAACCCCGTCCTCCTCAGGCTCCATCCCAAAAACCTCCCACTGGTGGTGAAGAGGGACCTGGCAACCCTACAAAGCAGCTTACATCATTCTCCTCTCTTCCATTTTATCCTCACAACAACCCTGTGAGGTAGGTTAGGCTGAGAGAGTATGACTGGCCCAAGGTCACATCGTGAGCTTCCATGGCATGAGTGGGGATTTAAACCTGGGTCTGCCAGATACCAATCCCGCACTACCCAGTACACCACACTGGCTCTCACACAATAGCGGGACATGTACAGTTTGTCTACTGAACAGCTTCAGCACCCTATCCAATGTGTGCTCACAGAGAGTTGTAGGAACAGGGAATGTACGAGTGACTCTATTTGAGACTTCACAGCAAATCCAACCCAGGAATTGGGTGGGTTCATTGGCCGTTTATGCAGGGTCGATTTTGATGCTCGCTCAAAGCTCCTTTACCTATTCACGGTCCCGATGCAAGAGGAGAAAGTCAAACAAATTCCACTCCCCCACTCACCTGCTCCTTCGTTCCTTCATTTGCATAGCCATTAGCAATCGTTGTTTGCATAGCTAACCCAGTGGCTGTGATTCTTCATGCTTCCTTGAGTGAATGCTTTGAGGTGGGGACGGAGCAAAGAAAAAAGGTCGCGTTAAAGGGGCTCTTAAGTAATGTGAAGCAGGTATGCACTGGCTTTGCAGTGACTTCCGGAATGACGGTTCAACGTGAAGAACTCAAAAAAATATGCAGGGCACTTCAGCCTAGAACACGCTGCTAATTACCAAGCATAAATGGCCATCACCTCACCTCTTCAGAAATGAGCATTGTTGGTGCAAAGGCATTATCCAATTCAATGAAATTCTGGACCTACGATTATCTGCATTCCTCGCTGTTTCCTTTGTTTGAGACGCCCACAAAGAAGCCAGCCGTTCCACAATGATAAGCTTGTGATCTGTGGGAAGGAACTCTGAAGTTTGTTATAGAGACTTAGGGGAGAAATAAGCTAATGTTTCAATCTGTAGGAAACTTTCCCCCTCTTTCATAGAAACGGAAACTGATAGAATCTTTAATCGAAGCGGAGCGGTTTTATTAGAAGGGCAGCAGACAAGAAAACAGCAGGACGCCTGGAAATGAAGAAGAAACCAAATCCCCAGCCTTGAGCTCATCTCCCTTTGCTGTTACCATCAGTGGTTTCTTTCTAAAGACCTCTGCGCGAGGAGATAAAAATCATCTCTGTCGCTTGCAGAAATAATTAGGATGCCCCCAGGGTTCTGACAGTTTGGAGCACCGGAGTTTCAGATTCTTTATTTCATCAACAAATAACCCAGAAGCAAAGAGCTACCATTGACAGAGAGCCCATTCTGTCAACCATTCTACCACCTATCTTCATTCTACCACACATCTGCATGTGTGGTGCGGCAAAATCCTCCTTAAGTCAATGCATTTACCTGGGCTGAATAAAGACCTTGCATTCATGGCTCATTACCAATGCTGATTTCTCCACACCCATCTCTCCCCTGGACATCACAGACTCTTCTGCATACCACACCTAATCCCATCACGCCTGCTATTCACATTTACATACTGTTAACATTTACATACTAATGCTTGTCTGAATTCACTCTCCTCTATTTAAAGACAGATGGATTCACATTCTAGCTGTATCTGAAGAAGTGAGCTGTGGCTCACGAAAGCTCATACCCTACCAGAAAATATTTTTGTTAGTCTTTAAGGTGCTACTGGACTCTTGCCCTTTTCTACTACTGCAGACAAACACGGCTACCCACTGTGAATTAAAATCCTCCTTGTCACCCACCAGGATGACAAAAATGACCAAGACTGCCTAGAAATGATGAGAACTCACCCCAAGGAGGTGTGTGTAGTAGAATTCTGGTAGTAGAATTCTGTAGCGATTAAAGCATCAGACTAGGATCTGGGAGACCCAGTGCCAAATTCCCATCCTTGGCATGAAGCTCCATGGGCCAGTCATGCTCTCTCAGCCTAACCTACCTCACAGGGTTGTTGCAAAGATAAAATGGTGGTGTTAAGGTAGGATTGCCAACCTCCAGGTAGTGGCTGGAGATCTCCTGCTATTACAACTGATCTCCAGCTGCTATAAATCAGTTCCTCTGGAGAAAATGGATGCTTTGGCAATTGGACTCTATGGCATTGAAGTCCCTCCCCTCTCCAAACCCTGCCCTCCTCAGGCTCCACCCACCCCCCAAAACTCCAGGTGATTCCCAACCCAGTGCTGGCAAGTCTGTGTTAAGGCCCCAGATTCAAATGTTGTCATTTCTGTTTAAAAAGATCTCATGTGCTAGACAATGGGAAAACTTCTGCTTGAGACTTTGGTAGAGCTACTCTTGATGATAGCAGCTAATATCAGACTTGGTGGAATAATGATTTGACTGTGCATCTTCATGTGTTCATAAATCCCTAATATCAGCTCCTTGCGTAGGGTTGCCAACTCCAGCTTGGGAAATCCCAGGAGATTTGGGGGAGGGGGTGGAGGCTGGGGAGGGCAGGGTTTGGAGAGGGGAGGGGAAGGACCTCAGCAGGGCATATAATGCCCTAGAATTCACCCTCCAAAGCAGTCACTTTCTCTGGGGGAACTGATCTCTGTCATCTGAAAATGAACTGTAAATCTGGGAGATCGGCAGAACCCACGTGGAGGCTGGCAATGTTATCACATCCTGAAGGACGATCCCCATTAACAACCCAGAGGGAGGGGAAAGGACTATTCTGCAGTCACCTTTGTGTAAAAAAAAGAGTTTCATGCCAGGTTTTCATAAAGTTGGATGCTTTTTTTGGTTAGAGGCAAATATTTTCTTCAAAAGTTAAGATTTTTTTCTCCCTGTCAGGCTTTCATCTGAAAGGCTGAAAAGAATTCCCAGTAGGTAGTTTTTGCAGCATTATTTTAGCTTTTTCTCATCTCTAGGTCCAAGTTTCATGGTCTGCTATAATTGCTTAGCCGTAGTGGCTTAGGGATGGCTGGGGACAAATGGCAAGAGGATTAGAGCTTTTCCTTAACAAAGTTGCACTTGTATCAAAAAGAGGGCATCTTTGTGTGGTACTAAGATTTGGTTTCCTTGGGCACAGTGATAATGAGCACAGTGCAACCCAGGGAGTAAAGACCTGGGCAGCAAGACAGACAAATCCTGTTGAAAACACAAGAACCTGTTTGCCTCAGCTGTTCCGAAGTTTCTTGCGGCGCCCAAGAAGGTCAAAGGAGTGTGCGTTTAATGCAAATATTGAAGTGTTCCATATTCAAGTCCCCACTCAGCATGAAGTTCATCAATACTCATTCTAACCTGTCCCACAGGGTTGTTGTGAAGCAAAACTCATAACAGAAAAACAGTCCACAATAGCCATGCGGATTAGCTTTGGATTTCACACATTAACAGATCACTTCAGGATACAATGGTTCCATATTAACCTACCACACCCTCATTAGCACATTATCTTGATACTTACAGGACAATGGTTAGCACATTACCTTTGATACTTTTGCAGGACAATGACTCAGCTCAAACCCAACCCCTTTCTGACTATATATTACTCTTCCTACACACTTGACACCGAGAGACACTGTCCTTCAGTGTTGCTCCTCTGAAGATGAAGGACGAAAACTGAAAGAATACCCAGTAAAACAAAACCAGAAGTGGCATATTTATGCATTCCTGAGTGGGGTTGACTCAGTGGTAGAGTTCATTGGTTCTTGTAGGTTATCCGGGCTGTGTGACCGTGGTCTTGGTATTTTCTTTCCTGACGTTTCGCCAGCAGCTGTGGCAGGCATCTTCAGAGGAGGAACATTTCAGAGGAGTTACTCCTTCAGTGTGACTCCTCTGAAGGTGCCTGCCACAGCTGCTGGCGAAACGTCAGGAAAGAAAATACCAAGACCACGGTCACACAGCCCGGATAACCTACAAGAACCAATATTACAATTATTATTACAAATTATATTATTATTACAATTCTATATGATGCAAATAATTGTACTGGCTTGCTAATGATTTATGATTGCAAATAATTGTAATAATATAATTTTATTGTAGCCCTCAGTGCTTGTTTGGTTTTTGTTTTAGCACCTGGCAGGTTGGCAACCCTAACAACCGCACAGACTGGAAACCAACGGCAGCCTGCTCAGCGCGGCGTGGTTGTTTGTCAACAACCCTCCTCCGCCCTCCGATTGGGCCAGAGCCTGCCCGGGCCTCCCCCCGCCCAACCGTCGTCCCGGCTGGGCCTTCCAGGCCGCCCGGTTGCCCTGGCAACGGGAGAAGCCCGCAGGCCGCTCCTGCAACCGCCGCCGCCGCCTCCTTTGCACGGGGCGAGGAGGGCGGGCATGGGGAGAGGCGGCCGCCGTGGCGGGAGGGGAAGAGGCCGTCGGGGCTGCCGGGCGCTCTCCCCACCTCACTGAGCAGCAGCCCGGCCTGGGGGAAGGAAGAGCCCAGCGCGCCCGGCAGGTAATCCCGCCCCCCCTTCCGTCCGTCCACCCCCCCCCCGGGTTTAGTGTCTGAACGGAGAGGTTCCGGGGTTCATCGTGCATCCCTGGGAGCTGCACCCCCCCCGAACCCCCCTGCACCCCACTGCAAGCCCCTGCAACCCCCCCCCCGCTCTGAAGCCCCAGCTGAAGTGCAAAAGTTGGCTGTGGTTCTTCAGCAGCCAGAGGATGCTGAGATGAACACGTGGAGCTGCCTTATCCTGTATCAGACCCTCGGTCCATCCAAGTCAGTCTTGTCTGCTCAGCCAGGCAGCGGCTCTCCAGGGTCTCAGGCTGAGGTCTTTCCCATCGCCTACTTGCCTGGTCCCTTTAACTGGAGATGCTGGGGATGGAACCTGGGGCCTTCTGCATGCCAAGCAGATGCTCTACCTCTGAGCCACAGCCCCTCCCAAAAACACATGAACACCTGGAGCTGCCTTATACTGCATCAGACCCTCGGTCCATCCAAGTCAGTATTGTCTGCTCAGCCCGACAGCGGCTCTCCAGGGTCTCAGGCAGGGGTCTTTCACATCACCAATACTTGCCTGGTTCCTTTAACTGGAGATGCCGGGGATTGAACCTGGGGCCTTCTGCATGCCAAGCAGATGCTCTACCTCTGAGCCACAGCCCCTCCCCTAAATATGAAGCTGCCTTATACTGAATCAGACCCTTGGCCCATCAAAGTCAATATTATCTACTCAGACTGGCAGTGGCTCTCCAGGGTCTCAGGCTGAGGTCTTTCCCATCCGGGGATTGAACCTGGGACCTTCTGCATGCCAAGCAGACACTCTACAAACTGAGCCACAGCCCCTTCCCAAAAAGGGTGAGTTGTCACACAGGATGCAAGTTTCGGTCTGACTTCATGAACACACGAAGCTGCCTTATACTGAATCAGACTCCTGGTCCATCAAAGTCAGTACTTACTCAGACCCGCAGCGGCTCTCCAGGGTCTCAGGCAGAGAGGTCTTTCACATCACCTACTTGCCTAGTCCTTGTAACTGGAGATGCCAGGGATTGAACCTGGGACCTCCTGCATGCCGAGCAGAGGCTCTACCACTGAGCCACAGCCCCTCCCCAAATTAGAGTCCCCCAAACAATGAACACATGAGCACATGAAGCTGCCTTACACTGAATCAGACTCTTGGTCCATCCAAGTCAGTATTGTCTGCTCAAGCCCGACAGTGGCTCTCCAGTGTCTCAGGCAGAGGTCTTTCACGTCACCTCCTTGCCTAGTCCCTTTAACTGGAGATGCTGGGGATTGAACCTGGGACCTCCTGCATGCCAAGCAGAGGCTCTACCACTGAGCCATGGCCCTGCTCAACTCCTTCGCGTGTGTTCAGAGGCACTCTTTCTCTATCCTGGTGCTCTGCTCTGGCAATGAACTTTATACATTTATTTTACTGAGAAGAGGTTTTAGGGTTTAAATGTAGCCTAGTGGAACTCCCCACCACCACCTCTTTCTCCTTTTGCGTGTTAAGTGCCGTCAAGTCACTTGCGACTCATGGCGACCCTATGAATCAAAGACCTCGAAATTGTCCTATCTTTGACAGGCTTGCTCAGCTCTTGCAAATTGGGGGCTTCCTTTATAGAGTCAATCCGTCTCTTGTTGGGTCTTCCTCTTTTCCTGCTGCCCTCAACCTTTCCTAGCATGATTGTGTTTTCCAGTGACTCCTGTCTTCTCATAATGTGACCAAAAGACGATAGCATCAGTTTAGTCATTTTAGCTTCTAGAGTCAGTTCAGGCTTGATTTGATCTATAACCCACTGATTTGTTTTTTTTGGCAGTCCACGGAATCCGTAACACTCTCCTCCAACACCACATTTCAAAGGAATCTACTTTCTTCCTATCAGCTTTCTTCACTGTCCAGCTCTCCCACCCTTACATACTAATAGGGAATACGATGGCATGAATTAACTTAATCTTTGCGGCTGGTGACACATCTTTACACTTCAGAATCTTTTCTAGCTCCTTCATGGCTGCCCTTCCCAATCTCAATCTCTGTCTGATTTATTGGCTGCAGTCTCCCTTTTGGTTGATGATGAAGCCAAGGAATAGAAAGTCTTCAACAATTTCAATTTCCTCATTGTCTACCTTAAAGTTGTGTAATTCTCCTGTAGTCATTACTTTTGTCTTCTTGATGTTTAGCTGTAGTCCTAATTTGGCACTTTCCCTTTTAATTTTCAGCAGTAGTCATTTCAAGTCTTCGCTATTTTCTGCCAGTAATGTAGTATCATCGGCATATCTCAAATTGTTAATGTTCCTCCCTCCAATTTTCACTCCACCTTCACCTAAATCTAATCCAGCTTTCCTAATTATAATATTCTGCATATAGATTGAAGAGCTTCTCCTTTTAGCCCCTAGTATTCTTTAAACTAGAATAGCCTGAACTGACCCCAGAAGCTAAATTGACTTAACTGAGGCTGTCGTACTTTGATCACTGTATGAGAAGACAAGAGGCACTGGAAAAGACAATAATGCTAGGAAAAGTTGAAGGCAGCAGGAAAAGAGGAAGACCCAACATGAGATGGATTGACTCTATAAAGGAAGCCACGGCCCTCAATTTGGAAGACCTGAGCAAGGCTGTTAATGATAGGATGTTTTGGAGGATATTGATTCATAGGTTTGCCGTGAGTCGGAAGCAACTTGACAGCACTTAATACACACACATCCTTTAAAAGCATTGTAGAAGAGCAATAGAAAAAAGCAAGAGTCCTTGCTTTTTCTGGCAGGGTATGAGCTTTCGTGAGCCACACAGCTCACTTCTTCAGATACAGTTAGAATGTGAGTCCGTCTATTCTTAAGTCGAAGGGCAAATGGGTGATAAGAGTGTTGCAGCAAAAACACTACCGAGTTTGGGGGCACTGTAGATTTGCTGCGGCATAAACTTTCCTGGACCAAAGCACACAGTGACATCTGCAGAAACCGCAGTGGGCAAGACTCTATTCTAGTTCCTTATTAGTCCTATACACATTTCTGTAAGGCACACTGAATGCAGCGGGACTGACTTTGGGGGTAAGTGTGCCTAGGATTGCATTGTAAGTCACTCATTATATAAAATAATGCATAATATTAGTATAGCAAATAGAAGGGGGGATGTCTTTAGAAAAGGAAGATGCAAGTGTCAGCTCAGTGCTAGAGCATCCACTTTGCATTGCGAAGGTTCCGAGCTCATGGCCCATTATCTCTAATTAAAAGTCTCAAATCATAGATGATGTGAAAAGCACGAATGGAAATGAGACCAAGTCCAAGAATTACATAAGAGGTGCCCTGCTGGTCCATGTAGCCCAGCAACCTATAAAAGATCTGGTCAGAGTGGGTGAGACCCACTCTGTTACTGACTGGTAACAAATTAGCAGTAGGAGATGAATAGTGCACATTGATGCCTTGAGCAGTAAACAAGATGAAATCTAGATTCTGAACCTGCAGGTAACTCTTCCTTATCCTAATATAATCCCACCTCCGTATCCAAAAATTACTTTGAACAAGGAGCAGAGAGAGGGCAGGGAACAATATTGTGGCCAATATTGTGATTTATTCCTCGCGAGCAGCAGAGAATGCTGCCACGTGCCATTTTCTCGTTGCTCCTTTTCTCCTACATGCCAGATCCAGAAGTAGCAAAAATATATGCAAGGAGATAAGCGTATGTAGAAGATCAATCTATTTTCTAGGCAAAAAAAAAGTAATGCTTAATAAAATAGGATAACTACTAGCTCTGGTTTCTTTCTACAATCACACACACAAACACACAAATTGGAACACTGCTGAACCACCCTGGTTGAAAGTACCAAAAGGGTCTTTAAATGTATCAGACGAATTCATTGGTGTGTTAAGTGATCTTGAATATTTTGCTTTGTATAATTTCTTTCCTGTCTGTTCTGCCAGATGAAGCCATGGTAACTTGAAAGCTTACATATACATACTCTAAGGTATAAAGATAAATTCAACCTTTCCTGCTTTCTTTTTATTATTTGTCTGTGCCAAAGAAAGGGTGTGCTATGGTGGTTTAAGTCTGCTGTTTTCCGGTATGAAAAGCTATGGCTTCTAAAGAATTCTGGGAATTGCAATTTGGTGAGGCTGCTGAGAATTACGTTAAAACAAAAACAAAAAATCTTTTGGCACTTTGAATGCTAACAGATTTATTGTGGCAGAAGCTTTCCATCAGAAACATGATGTGTGTCCTCAGTTGGCAAAGATATATATGTATATACGCAACACTCACTGGCAGTTGAAGGGGGAAATTGTAAAAGCTAGGGTGAAAAGAATATGGAAAGCAAGAAATATACACTAAGACCTTTTCTGCACACTGGAGTTACCCTTGATTTTCTTGGAAGTCGATCCAAAAGCACTGGAATCAGTTTGGGCAGGGTTCTTCTGCACGTCAGCCCCCCTGTGCATTTTTACAATCGTGGAGTCGGTGTCTTTTCTTCCAAACATGACCGAAATAATGAGAATTTTCAAGGGAGGGTGCTTTTGTTATCGACGGCGTTATTGGTGGCGTCAGAGCTCTACTCCCTGCCCTCTCCCCATCTTGTGGAAATCCAAATCCCAGGTTTCCTCAAGGAGTAACTATTGAACCAACTTAAGTCTTAAGTCTTCAGTTCAGGGGACCTCAACCTTTTTGAGACTGGGGACACCTTTGGCTCTTTGAGAGGTGGTGGTGAGCACCACCCCATAAATGTTTCCTTCGTGAGGCAGAGCCAAACCCAAAATGGCTGCCACAGGAGGTGGAGCCAAATTAAATACATCCTTCCTCACATGTGCATGTGCCGTCAAATCACAGCTGACTTATGGCGTCCTGGTAGGGTTTTCAAGGTAAGAGACGTTGGGAGGTGGTTTGCCATTGCCTGTCTCTACTGGGGCTGAGAGAGTTCTGAGAGAACTGCGACTGGCCCAAGGTCACCCAGCAGGCTTCTTGTGGAGGAGTGGGGATACCAACCCAGTTCTCCAGATTAGAGTCTGCCGCTCTTTACCACTACACCACGCTGGCTCCTAGCAGAAATTTGGTCAATGGCTGTCATTTGCTGTGAGCAGAGAGATGATGATGGTAGGATAAATCGCTCTATTCCCACACCACGGATCCATGTCTCCAGAAAGCTTCTGCTGTTAATTCTGCCTGCTGCATAAGTAGTAAATTAAAAAGCTTTCCCCCCCTCTTGTTTAAATAGATTGAATAAATCCTGAAATGGAGAAGAAATTAGAGGTTCTGCGGGAACAAATTATGGCTAGGTAGGTACTCTTATCTGCCGTTCTTTATGTGTGTGTGTGTGTGTGTGTGTGTGTGTGTGTGTGTGTGTGTGTGTGTGTTCAAAACAGTTCAGCACTTTTTGCTTCAACATGTCACACGGACCATGTCACATGAACACATGAAGCGTCCTTATACTGAATTAGACCATTGGTCCATCAAGGTCAGTATTGTATACCCAGACTGGCAGCATCTCTCCAGGGTGTTAGGTAGCGGTCTTTCACATCACCTATTACCTGATCCTTTTACTGGAGATGTCAGATGTCAAAGTTCTTGAGCTTTTGACCATAGATTCATAGAGCTGGAAGGGACCACCAGGCTCATCTAGTCCAACCCCCTGCACAGTGCAGGAAATTCCAAACTACCTCCCCCCCCACACACACACACACACCAGTGACCCCTACTCCATGCCCAGAAGATGGTCAAGGTGCCCTCCCTCTCATGATCTGCCCAAGTTCATAAAATCAGCATTGCTGACAGATGGCCATCTAGTCTCTGCTTAAAAACGTCCAGGGAAAGAGAGCTTACCACCTCCCGAGGAAGCCTGTTCCACTGAGGAGCCGCTCTAGCTGTTAGCAAATTCTTCCTAATGTCTAGATGGAAACTCTTTTGATTTAATTTCAACCCGTTGGTTCTGGTCTGACCTTCTGGGGCAATAGAAAACAACTCGGCACTATCCTCTATATGAAAGCCCTTCAAGTACTTGAAGATGGTTATCATATCCCCTCTCAGACTTCTTTTCAGGCTAAACATACCCAGCTCCTTCAACCTTTCCTCATAGGACTTGGTCTCCAGACCCCTCACCATCTTTGTTGCCCTCTTCTGGACACGTTCCAGCTTGTCTACATCTATCTTAAATTGCGGTGTCTAAAACCAAACACAGTACTCTAGGTGAGGACTGAGCAGAGCAGAGTAAAGTGATACCACCACTTCGTGTGATCTGGACACTTCATTGCTGCATGCGCAAACACCAAGGGCGAAAACGCATGGTCGCTTTAGCCTCCTTTATTCTCACAGGATATGTTTTAGATCTTGGGAAAACTGGAGCTTTTACCAAAATTAAAAAGCGCATTAAAGAGCTCGATTATAACAGCGCTATTTTTCGTGCTCGTCGCATCTGTTCATCCCAGTTCTTCGGAATACCCCCTCCACGTGGTCTGCCTGCCTATACATATTATCTGACAACTCCTCGTCTCTGTAGAGCTTTTTGCTTGGCTAGATTGAATGCTAACCCTTCTATGGTAATGCAGGGCAGAATTCTGAATATACCATACTCAGACAGGATCTGCCCTTGCTCTTCTGCTCTATTGACTCATTAGCCCATGCCCTTTTGGAATGCCGCTTTTACGAGGAACTTCGATCGCGCTATATTTCCCCCCTTTTAATATACAAATCCAATGCCTCTGTGACTGACATAATGCCTTTTTTACTAAGTGACAGGGACCCCAAGGCCACATTGTCAGTGGCAAGATTTGTTTCAGTTCTTATATCCCTCCAACACTAGATATATGCTGCTCAAGATCAATTGATCAAGGAGCTTCTAGGGATAAAAGGAAAATAAGGATGAACACACATTCGGCGAAACGCATGTGATTGATCCTGGCTGAATCCCGGCTAAAACAGGGATTAAAGGAGGCTAAAGTGACCATGCGTTCTCATCCCAAGTTTGTACAACTCAGGGGGCCGTTTTCTACAAAGGGGGGCTGGCTCTGTTCTCCAGTCCAAATCTCCAGGAGATTTGAGGGACGGGCAGAAGAGTCTTTTACTGCACAATCCAAACCAGCAGTCAGATTTCGTTACAGTTGGTGTCATTTAGTATACAAAGGCTTCATTGCTGGAATGCAGTGACTTTCAAGCTCGCCATCTTCAGGGAACTCTTTCTGCCGAGGAACTGCTGAGCCGAATGAGCGCTGTGAGGGAAATAAATCCAGTTCACCAGATTAGCGTCCGCCGCTCACGTGGAGGAGCGGGGAATCAAACCCGGTTCTCCAGATTAGAGTCCACCGCTCCAAGCCACCACTCTTAACCACTACACCGCGCCAGCTCTCAAAAGTGGCCCAGGAGGCTGAATAAAATTAAATATGCACACTTCTATAGATTAAATCTAACCTGGCTTCTCACCGTCTGCAATCTTATTAACCTCAGTGGCATGGCATTAGGGTTGCCAGGTCCCTCTTCACCACCAGTTTTTGGGGCGGAGCCTGAGAAGGGCAGGGTTTAGGGAGGGGAGGGACTTCAGTGCCATAGAGTCCAATTGCCAAAGCAGCCATTTTCTCCAGGGGAACTGATCTCTGTCGGCTGGAGATCAGTTGTAATAGCAGGAGATCTCCAGCCACCACCTGGGGGTTGGCAGCCCTACATGGCATAGGTGAAGCTCCTGTCTGAAAAAAGCGTAACAGGCATGACGGAGAGGAGAATGTGAAACAGCTGTATGTATGGACCTCAAGCATCAGCTTGAGGGAGGGGCTGTGGCTCAGTGGTAGAGCATCTGCTTGGCATGCAGAAGGTCCCAGGTTCAATCCCTGGCATCTCCAGTTAAAGGGACTAGGCAGGGTAGGTGATGTGAAAGACCTCATCCTGAGACCCTGGAGAGCCACTACTGGTCTGAGTAGACATTACTGACTTCGATGGACCAAGGGTCTGATTCAGTATAAGGCAGCTTCATGCGTTCATGTGTTTGTATGAAGATGTGGGCGTAGTGGAGCAGTTCCCGAAGACCAGAAGGAAAGAACATCAAGACACTGTTTCAAAGGGATAAGTGACATCTATTAACGACAGCCGTGACACTTGACACTGACGAGCTAACGATCTGGTCTATTAGTCTAACTGAGAAGCAATAATGCGACTGGCTGCTCGTAATGAAGAGGGCGCCCTTAATTGACCCACATGACTGGTTGAAATTGCATTACATCCAGCGCAGTCTGAGCAGCCGAGGCATCTTTTGTTTAATTTCTTTAGCATGAGTAACCTTCTTAATTAGGAAATGTTACTATCTGGAAATTGCACAGTAAAGCACTCCCCCCTCCAGGTCAGAAGAATCTTGTGGGTTTTTTAAAATTACTTAATTGAAATTAAATCAGACGCCTTAAAGCAAACAGAGTAAAATGAGTGGGGGGGTCCACGCGGAATTGTCGGGGATGGAAAATCCTATTCCCCCCCCCCAAAAAAAACCCTTCGGCTTTTCTTCCTCCCTCTGTCCGCCACCAGCCACAGCTTCTCCCCCTCTAGGGTTGCCAACCTACAGGTAATAGCAGAAAATCTCCTGCTATTACAGCTGATCTCCAGCCGATAGAGATCAGTTCACCTGGAGAAAACGGCCGATTTGGCAATTGGACTCTATGGCATTGAAGTCCCTCCCCTCCCCAAACCCTGCCCTCCTCAGGCTCCACCCCAAAAACCTCCCGCCGGTGGCAAAGAGGGACCTGGCAAATCTATCCCCCTCCCACAGCCGCTGGTTCTCGCACCTTTCCCCTTCCCCAGCCTCCAGCTCCTTTTTCCTTCCTTGGCCTGTTGGCCGTCACTGTGGCCTAGGGTTGCCAGGTCCCTCTTGGCCACCAGCGGGAGGTTTCTGGGGCAGAGTCTGAGGAGGGTGGGGTTTGGGGAGGGGAGGGACTGCAATGCCATAGAGGCCAATTGCTGAAGCAGCCATTTTCTCCAGGGGAAACTGATCTCTATCGGCCGGAGATCAGTTGTAATAGCAGGAGATCTCCAGCTAGCACCTGGAGGTTGGCAACCCTATTGTGGCCTCATCCTGGTCCCCAGGACAGTTTTCATGCAGCCCGAACTCTGGCGGCCTGTTTTTCCTGACATCTGTATATGCACGTACATAGTTTGTTACTCCCCAATAATCTTTGTTCCCCAGACAGTAAGATTTCCACACACACCCCACAAACCCAGGGATTTCCTCAGGCTTCCAGAACCCTGTGTCATAGCCGTGGTTAGCTCCATTGTGTGGATTTGGCTATCTGCAGATGGTAGGGTTGCCAAGCTCCAGGTGGTGGCTTGAGAGCTCCTGCTATTACAACTGACCTCTAGGCGGCAAAGATCAGTCCCCCTGGGGGAAATGGCCGCTCTGGAGGGTGGACTATATGGCAATAAACCCCATTGAAGTCCCTCCCCTCCCCAAACCCCGCTCTCCTCAGGCTCCACCCCAAAGTCTCCAGGTATTTTCCCAAACTAGCAGAGGGGCCAGCCCTTTATGGGTAGATATAGCAATGCAAGGATCATAAAGGTGACACTTTGTCATGCCTGAGGATTTTTTTATCATATTGATTTTGTTTAGAGGTAAATCTTGCTGCTGTATGTTTTGTTCTGTTTTGTTACATTTGTAATTTTATTAATATTTTTAGCTACGTAGCATGGTCCTGCTCCTATTTACTTACTTATAAACTTAGTTATAAACATGGGTCTCCCGTAACTTGCTTAGGTCTGGCTGCTTAGAATCCTTCATTCCCCCATGTATCAAAATGTATGATGGCAGACAAATCCTTGTGGGAAGCAAGAAACCTCAGCAAAGAAAAAATAATATTTCCAGTGATTTATTTTTGAAGTAGAAGGTCAACTCGTTTAAGAAACAAACGCTGTGACCTGAATATTTTCTGTATGCTGTACTTAAAAAAAAAAAAAAGACAACCCTCAATTGTCCTTATATTTTTAGATCTGCCCCGTGTGATGCTGAGCTTCAAGAACTAATGCTTCAGATTGACATAATGGTAAACAACAGGAAACGAGAATGGGAAAAGAAGATGGAGGCTTTAGAAGTCAGGATGACTATCAAGGATCAAGAACTGGCAAGTGCCCAAAGCAAGCTAGATCAGAAAGGTCAAGAGGTACCGTAGACTGTCTCCTCTGAATGCACTCCTGAATTGCTGGGGTTGGTTAATTGGTTATTCTTTGTAAATGGGCTTGTTCAGGTGTAATCCTAAAGTCACTTTCCTGGGGAATAAGCTGCACTGAAGGAGCCCCCGTGGCGCAGAATGGTAAGCTGCTGTACTGCAGTCCAAGCTCTGCTCACGACCTGAGTTCGATCCCGACGGAAGTCGGTTTCAGGTAGCCGGCTCAAGGTGGACTCAGTTTTCTATCCTTCCGAGGTCGGTAAAATGAGTACCCAGCTTGCTGGGGGTAAAGGGAAGATGACTGGGGAAGGCACTGACAAACCACCCCATAAACAAAGGGCGAAAACGCATGGTCGCTTTAGCCTCCTTTATTCCCTGTTTCAGCCAGGATTCAGCCAGGATTGAACACACGTTCTGTAAAACGCATGCGTTCAATCCTGGCTGAATCCTGACTGAAACAGGGAATAAAGGAGGCTAAAACGACCATACTTTTTCACCCAAAGTCTGCCTAGAAAACGTCGGGATGTGACGTCACCCCATGGGTCAGGAATGACCCGGTGCTTGCACAGGGGACCTTTACCTTTAAGCTGCATTGAACAACATGAGACTGATGTCTGAGTAGACCTGTTTAGGAGTTGTCTCTTAAGTTGATTGAAGTGCCCTGAACATTCCATATCTCCTACAGCATGTCCTGTCCTCATCAGGCTGGTTTTCACGCTTTTTCTTCTCATTAATTTATTATTAATTTATTCTATATCCCCAGGGAGTTCCCCCCAAGGGTACAGATCCCACCTTTGCCTGTGAGCGTCTTGGTTATGTGATTGGCGTGAGGCCTAGCCACTTTACTTTTAGTTATATTGATACATATTGCAGGCAAGGAGGGCAAACAGGCAGAATTGTCTTCGGTCCAACAGAACAAATGCAGCCATCAATGAACAAATGCACTCACCAGTAGTTGGGCTGCACAAGCATGTTTTATATTGTCATTTCAATTGTGAGCTGCCTTGAGCAGAACTCTGAAGAGGCTGCAGAAAAACATTCTGCATAAAAATCCGATAATGAGCTGTTTGGCACAGAAGGGAGACCTGAATCCATCCCCTGGCTTTTTTGTCTGGTCTGTTTTCTCTCTCTCTGTCTCGTGTGTGTGTGTAAAGTGCTGTCAAGTCACAGCCGACTTATGGCGACCCCTTATGGGGTTTCATGGCAAGAGACTAACAGGTAGTTTGCCAGTGCTTTCCTCTGCATAGCAACCCTGGTATTCCTTGGTGGTCTCCCATCCAAATACTAACCAGGGCTGACCCTGCTTAGCTTCCGAGATCTGACGAGATCGGACTGTACCATGCTGCGTTCCCTCCCTCTCTGTCTCATACTCACAGCCAATTAGTGAGATTTCAATTTACGGTACTTTGCGTAAACTGTGACAGTAACCACCAGTAGGGCTGTCAATTCGGTTCGGCCTGAACTGAAAATCAGCCGAATTTCCCTTGATTCGGCGGTTTTTAGTTCGGGAGGAACTGAACTCAAAACTGGCGGGCAACCGGGGGGGCCGAATTCAGCGAGTTCGGGAGTTCGCGAATAAATTCGGCCAATTCGGGGCCCGTCAGTAAGCAGCATAACCTTCAGTAAGCAGCATTCTCCTCCCCCGGCCAATCGGTGGCCAAGCTGGGTCTTCTTCTGGCCAATCAGTCAGGATTGAGTACTGGAGGAATCAGCTGATGTGCGGCCGGCCGGAGAAAGAGATAGAGAGAGGGAAATCCTCATGTGTGTGTGAGGGGGTGCTTGTGCACATTCGCTCCTTTCCGTGGCTGCAGGAGGCGCATTTTTTGGGGTACAGACCCCAAACTTTCAGGGGATATTCAGACAGGTTTTCTTAAGAGACCACCCAAGTTTTGTAAACATTGGGTCAGGGGGTCCCAAGATATGGGCTCCCCCCTTTTTCTTTCCATGGCTGCAGAGGGCGCATTTTTGGGTGTGCCGACCCCAAACTTTCAGCGGAGCATCAGACAAGGCTTCTTAAGATACCCCCCAAGTTTTGTAAACATTGGGTCAGGGGGTCCCGAGATATGGGCTCCACCCTTTTTTCCTCTCCCCCTTTTCCATTTTCGTGGCTGCAGGGGGCGCTTTTTTGGGGGTGCAGCCCCCAAACTTTTATCATAGCTTCAGACAATCCCTCTTAAGAGACCACCCAAGTTTTGTAAAGATGGGTTCAGTGGGGGCTGAAATATCGGCTCCCCCCTTTTCTCTTTCCGTGGCTGCAGGGGGCGCATTTTTGGGTGTGCCGACCCCAAACTTTCAGCGGAGCTTCAGACAAGGCTTTTTAAGAGACCACCCAAGTTTTGTAAACATTGGGTCAGGGCCCCCCGAGATATGGGCTTTCCCCTTTTCCCTATTGGGATGAATGGATCACCCTCGAGAGATGCATACATATGGATCTTATATTGGATACAAATGGAATCATATTGGATTACCCAGCCTCCCAGCCCCTCCTGCTGGAACAGAAGACAGCCACAGTAAGACCCCTTTGGGGGCTTTAATCTATAATTTTTCTTTTCTGTGTGTGTGGGGGGGGGAAAGCAGAGTCTGTGTGTGTATGTGTGTGGGGAGGGAGCAGTTTCTGTGGGTGGGTGGGGGAAGCCAAAGGGGGCTTTTGCCGGTTCTGCCTGGTGTGTGTGTTCCCCCTCCAGTCTCTCTCTCCCTGGTTTGAGGGGGGGCTTCATTTTTATTCTTCAGGTTTTTCCTCATGCATAAGATCAGTTAGGTTATTTTGATGCTTGCTCAAAACTGGTTTTCAAATGGTGACTTAAAGAATGCATCTGCCTGGTCCCAAGTCCAATGCAAAAGGAGAAATTCCACCCCCTCCTGCTCATTATGCATAGCTAGCTGCCTCTGTCCCTTTCCATGGTATGCAAACTCCCAGGTGTCAGGTGTTGCTTTGCACTGTTGCAAAGGTGTTGCATTGCGTGCTTGTGTTGCTTTGCAGTTGTATTGTTTTGCAAAATTCTTCACACCTGCCCCGCCCTTTGCATGTTTGCAAAGGTGTTGCTTTTCAGTTGTGTTGCTTTGCAGAGTTCTTAGCACCTGCCCCGCCCTTGCTCTCATCAGCTGTTTGTCGGGGCTGGGAGCTTTGTGCATGGGCGGCAAGCTCTGCTGAGAGATGCACATTAAGGGTGGGGGGACCCCTTTCAGGGCCCATATCTCAGCCCCCCCTGACCCAATCTTTACAAAACTTGGGGAGTCTTTCAATATACGTCCTTTGAAGCTCTGCTGAAAGTTTGGGACCTCTAAGCCCAAAAATGCCCCCCCCAGAGCCACGGAAAGGCGCGATTGTGTTTTTAATGGCTTTATTCGGCCGATTTTTTTTCCCGAACTTTGAATTCCCGCCGAATTGAACGGATCCGAAGTGGGGGAGTTCGGACTTCGGCACGTACCGAACCCACAAGGGCCAAATTCGGCCAAATCCGAACTGTACCGAATTTTGTTTTTTTTGACAGCCCTAACCACCAGTGGGTTGGTATGGTTGAGGTATTGGAGCCCGTTGAACCATGTGAAGGTTGCAGGATGATCACCTGAGGGTTAGCAATTTATATATATTTATATATATATACAATATATCTGATCTGAAGAACCAGGTTTGATTCCCCACTCCTCCACATGAGTGGTGGAGGCTAATCTAGTGAACTGGATTTGTTTCCCCACTCCTACACATGAAGCCAGCTGGGTGACCTTGGGCTAGTCACACTCTCTCAGCCCCACCTACCTCACAAGGTGTCTGTTGAGGGGAGGGGAAGGGGAGGTGATTGTAAGCTGGTTTGATTCTTGCTTAAGTGGTAGAGAAATTCGGCATATAAAAGCCAACTCTTCTTCTTCCAGCCAGTGTGGTGTAGTGGTTAAGAGCAGTGGTTTGGAGCGGTGGATTCTGCTCTGGTGAACCGGGTTGGTTTCCCCACTCCTCCACATGAAGCCAGCTGGGTGACCTTGGGCAAGTTACAGCTCTCTTAGAGCTCTTTCAGCCCTTCCTATCTCACAGGGTGTCTGTAGTAAGAGGGGGAAGGGAAGGTGATTGTAAGACGGTTTTATTCTCCAGCTCCTCCTCCTCCTCCTCCTCCTCCTCCTTCTTCTATAAAATACTCATATCTCTGCTTATGAAGTGAAGGATCCTCATTCTGTAACCAGACAGGAAACTACTGAAAATCCAAATGGTTACATGTACTAAACCAGAAGTCCCCATTGTGGTGCCCGTGGGTGCCATGGTGCCCGCCAGCATCTTTTCTGGTGCCTGCCAAGTATTTCTAGTACCGGTAAGTGAGTGGAGCCAGATAGGGCTTTTGCCCAGCAAGGCTTCTGATTTACTGCTGGAGATTTGATTGTCCATGCAGGTTTTAAAAAACGTTATTTTGGCAGCAACTGCCACCAGAGCACGAGGATCTGTACTGAGTTACTGAAGTTAATCTGTGGTAGCCATATTGTGGCTGGCTCTGCCTCCTCCGGCAACCACAAAATGGTTGCCCGTTTTGTTGCTGCGCCCACCATGAAATCCAAGTGTGCCCGCAGGCTCAAAAAGGTTGGAAACCCTTACACTCAACTATTAGTATATGGGTCCCAATTTAACAATAATGCAAGTTAGTTCTTTGTCTTCTTTTTTAACAAATGAAATTATTTGTGTTATTAATGTGCACCTTATTTTTTTTTACTTACTTAGATATTTAAACCCTGCTTTTCTCCCCAATGGGGGACCCAAAGCAGCTTACAGTTGTTTAACGGTGATATATTGTGTGACTGTTGTGACTGTTCAGTATATCCCCGTTGTGGTCATTTCCTAAACAGGTTGGGCTGCTAAAACAGAAGTTAGACAGTTTGCACAAGAATGAATGTGAGATGGTTCAGCATTTTGATGTGCAGCTTCGGGGCCTGAAAACTCAAGTAAGGAAAAAGTCAGATTCCTATTTTACACTGCTTGCAATATTTCAAGGTTAGTTTAGCAGATTTTGGATTGTTTTGTAACTAACTTTCATGATTATTTATATATTGCAATGCTGTAGGTTTTTAGGGGCAGGGTGGACTCTAATCTGGAGAACCGGGTTTGACTCCCCACTCATCCACATGAGCGTCGGACTCTAATCTGATGAACCGGGTTGGTTTCCCCACTGCTACACATGAAGCCTACTGGGTGACCTTGGGCTAGTCGCAGTTCTCTCTGAACTCTCTCAGCCCCACCTACCTCACAGGGTGTCTGTTGGGGGGGGGGAAGGGAAGGTGATTGTAAGCCGGTTTGAATCTTCCTTAAGTAGTAGAGAAAGTCTTAAGAACATAAGAAAGGCCTTGCTGGATCAGACCAAGGCCCATCAAGTCCAGCAGTCTGTTCACACAGTGGCCAACCAGGTGCCTCTAGGAAGCCCACAACCAAGACAACTGCAGCAGCATTCTCCTTCCTGTGTTCCACAGCACCTAATATAATAGGCATGCTCCTCTGATCCTGGAGAGAATAGGTATGCATCATGACTAGTATCCATTTTTACTAGTAGCCATGGATAGCCCTCTCCTCCATGAACATGGCCACTCCCCTCTTAAAGCCTTCCAAGTTGGCAGCCATCACCACATCCTGGGGAAGGAAGTTCCACAATTTAACTATGCGCTGTGTGAAAAAAATACTTCCTTTTATCTGTTTTGAATCTCTCACCCTCCAGCTTCAGCAGATGACCCCGCATTCTGGTATTATGAGAGAGGGAGAACAGTTTCTCCTTGTCCACCCTCTCCATACCATGCATAACATAACTAAGATAACAGCCAGGAGCTGCTGCGGTGAGGCAAACAGCTATTGCAGGGGTTCCCAGTGTGCTGCCTGTGGGCACTGACATTTTTCCTGGCACCCACTAAGTGTTTTTAGAAAGTGGGCATGACCAGGTGGGGCTCCTGCCCAGCAGGGCTTCCGATTAACCCATGGAGATCTGATTGGCTGTGCAAATTAAACTAATGTTGTTTCGGCAGCATCCATCAAAAGGCCATAGGTAGCAGAGCTGGGAGCTTCCTTGAGCCATGTCACCTGGAACGAAGAGGAAAGGCTGTGATATAAGTGTTTCAATAAAAGTAATTTAATAAAATAAAAACTGAGTTCTTTTCAAAGATGGCAAAGAACAGTGTTTTTTTACAAAAAAAATTGTTGCCATGAAGTCACAGCTGAGTTACGGCGACCGGGTAGGGTTTTCAAGGCAAGAGACGTTCAGAGGTGGTTTGCCATTGGCTTCCTCTGCATAGCGACCCTGGACTTCCTTGGTGGTCATCCATCCAAATACTGACTGGGGAGGTCATCCATCCACATACTGGTTCCTTCATAAGAACCCAGGAATCAATCCGCTGGCTCACAGGGCTCCCGCCTGTTGCTTGATTCAGAATCATCCCTAGTTGACAAATATGCCATCACTCTTGAAGATCTTCTGACTGACTTGGGCAGAAGGGGATATTGGCGTAGGCCCTGCTCCTGTGTTAGGCTGAACCAGGCGGGCAGGGGGCAGGACCCAGTGCCTTCGGTCCCACTTTGCTTTATACACGTCCCGAAAAAACAAATGTCCGTCAGGTTTACAGGGCTTGTGTTACAAACAGAAGACTCTCCTGATTTTTGAGGCAGAGGGCTTCCCAGCCAGCAGATTTCCAAGGGCTTTTAACAGCAGCTCAAAGGCAGTTCACATAGGCCTTTTATGCAGGTGACTTTCAAAACTCGGAATTCGAATTGTCCAAGCCCAGAGGTGAATCTGAAACTACAACATGCAAATATGATTCATATTTTGAAATCTTAGCTTCCGGAATAATAACGACAGCTACATTGAGACATCACCCTAAGCTAGGGTTGCCAGGTCCCTCTTTGCCACTGGTGGAAGATTTGGGGGGCGGAGCCTGAGGAGGGCAGGGTTTGGGGAGGGGAGGGACTTTACTGCCATAGAGTCCAGTGGTCAAAGTAGCCATTTACTTCAGGTGAACTGATCTCTATTGGCTGGAGATCAGTTGTAATAGCAGGAGATCTCCAGCTAGTACCTGGTAGTTGGTAACCCTACCCTAAGCTGGAATTAAATTTAAGCTTGACACAGTGGGCATGAGTGTGGATTTCTTTGTCATACCAACAAACCTTTAGTTCTCCATCCTCCCTTTAATGTACCAAGCGTGGAAATAATCTACGGCCTTTTATGCAGGGACATTTCCCCGTGGTCACCCCTGCCAACTGCTTCGGGGCTTCCTTTTGATTATGCATGCCTTTTCCGCCCGTCAGAGGTCGCCTCGCTCTCTCCACACGTTTTGCCCATATTTTCCGAATGCTGTTTTAGCCAGAATCTGGAAAACGCGGGCAAAACGTGCGGGGGAGAGCAAGGCGACCTCAGATCGGCGGAAAAGGCCTGCGTAATCAAAAGGAAGCCCTGAAGCAGTCGGGGGGTGACTGCGGGGAAACGTCCCTGCATAAAAGGCCATAGGAAGCAAAGCTGGGAGTTTCCTTGAGCCATGTCACCTGGAACCAAGAGGAAAGGCCGGGATATAAGTGTTTCAATACAATTAGTTTAATAAAATAAAAACTCAGAACAGTGTTTGTTTGTTTTTAAAATTGTTGCCATGAAGTCACAGCTGACTTATGGCGGCTGGGTAGGGTTTTCAAGGCAAGAGACGTTCAGAGGTTTGCCATTGGCTTCCTCTGCATAGTGACCCTGGACTTCCTTGAGGGTCTCCCATCCAAAAACTGACCAGGGCTAACCCTGCTTAGCTTCTGTCAAGATTGGGCTAGCCTGGGCCATCCAGATCAGTGTACAGAACAGTGTAGGTAAAGTTTATTCCACTTTAAAGAGGAACATGTTTTTCCTGTGGCTGGCCCAGGAGTGGAGCTCTAATCAGCGCACCATTTCTAGTTCTTTATTATTACAGTCCATGTCCAGTAGGTATACAAAGAAAACATTAATTACAGGAAGAATAAAATTTATATACAAATGATCTTGTTAAACACAAGATAGTCCTAATAGATACCAGTTAAAACTACAACTGTCTGTCAGCAATTTAACACTTTGACATTTCTCCTGGGCAAATACTAGAGATTAAGTCATTTCAGGAACCAAAAACTCTGCCAGAACGCACCATTTACTTATTTCATTTATGTCCCACCTATCTCTACAGTGGGGACCCAAAGCGGTTTCCGTCGTTCTCCCCTCTTCCATCTTTATCCTCACAGCAACCCTGTGAGGTGGGTTAGGCTGAGTTTGTGTGACTGGCTCAAGGTCACCAAGTAAGCTTCCATGGGGGAGTAGGGATTCGAACTTGCGGGTCTGGTACAAACAGCCTCAGTGGTTTCTGAGATACGTCATAAGCCGGCATAAATGCATCCTGTTAACGTCCATATCATTTCAGATCATTTTATGGTATCGCAAGAAGGTCAGTCCATGACAGTTCACCTCAAGCTCTCCAGCCTCTCTGTGACCTTTCTTATGCCCCCCTCCTTCCACAAAAACATATCATGCCTTGAACAGTCTCACTATGCATTTTCACAGTCTTCCTTTGGTGCTTTATGAACCCAAAGTAACAAAGCTCTCGCATCACTAACATTGGTCGTTTATGCATGAGTACTGTCATTCATGTTCGCCCCCGGTCTGAATCAGTTGTTCCTTGGAGTTATGCATGGGTTTTCCGTCCATTAGAGATGACCTCACTGCCAGCCCTCGCAGTGTCCGTGTCTTCCCTTTCCTCTGTTAACCCAACTCTTCCACCTTCCCTGATCAAAGCCCGGGTGAAATCCTCATGCATAAGGCAAAGGGCGGGGCACGCAAGCTCAGTTTGTCTCACAGCCAATTACAAAGCAGCATGTCCAGAGGCGGGGATTGAAATACTTACCGTGTTTCCCCGAAAATAAGACATACCCATAAAATAAGCCGTAGAAGGATTTCTAACCATTTGCTCAATATAAGCCATACCCCGAAAATAAGACATGGTGATAGGCGTGGCTATGCAGCGTACCAAGACTTCCCGCCAGTTCACTGTTCCTGGAGAGTTTCCTTGGCCTCAGACCACTCATCCTGTAGCCCCGCCCGTTTCCCCCTGCCTCGTTCCAGCGGGCAGGGAGCCCGAGTCGGCGCTGAAGAGGCGGCGGGGCAGGCAGGGAAATGCTGCCCCTTGGAAGCGGCCGCTGGAAGGAGGCTCCTCGCCTGTTGCCCGCACCCGGCCGCCATTCCCGCCCATGGAGGGGCCGCCGTGTCCGGCCTGAGCTCGGCGGCGGCGGCTGAAGCGAGAGGGACGAGGCGGCGCGGCTCCCCGCTGGGCCAGCACAGCATGGGTAAGGGGGGGGCTGGGGCTGGGTTGGCAGGATGGGAAGAGAGACCCCCCCCCGACCCCCAAATAGGCTGTGTGAAAGCGCCCTTCAAAAAGCCTTTGGACGGGTCGCGCCTTCGTTGATCCGGCCGCCGTGGCCGCGCAGGCCTCCCTCCCCCTCCATGCCCAGCCCTGAGACGCAGGCCCGGCCCGGCCCCAACTCCCAGCCCGGCCCCCCCACGGCCACTCCCCTCAGGCAGCCCCAGGCCATACTTAATAAAAATAAGACATCCCCTGAAAATAAGCCATAGTGTGTCTTCTTTAGGAAAAATAAATATAAGACAGTGTCTTATTTTCGGGGAAACACGGTACTGCTTCCTCGGAGCTCGTTCTGAGCAGAAGAAAATCTTTTTAAAACCAAGCCTTGGATTTCTCCCCCCTGCCTCCTTTCAGATTGCTCTGGGGTTTTTTGTTTGCTTGTTCTTAAAATGTCTTTTTATGCAGCAATTGGGTTTGGGGGGGATTTTCTCTCACAGTAAGCACTACAAGCTTGCTGGGGGTAAAGTGATGATGACTGGGGAAGGCACTGGCAAACCACCCCATTGTAAGCAAAGTCTGCCTAGTCAACATCGGGATGTGACGTCACCCCATGGGTCAGGAATGACCCGGTACTTGCACAGGGGACTACCTTTACCTTTAAGCACTACAAGTAAGCCCATTACAAAGCAGCATTTAAAGGGGCAGGACTTGATTTGAGTTTGGAGACTGCTGGTGCAGAGCTTCCCAACAGGAAGGTGCGGGTCCAGCGAGCAACAGACCTCAGGTAAAACTCCCATGCATAAACGACCAAAAAACTCCATTTTCACTATGCCTGCTCCTCTCAGTCCAGACAAGGCCCCTATGAGTTAGGCAAACAGTAAACCGGTTGCTCGCGCTCTTTCGTTTTGAAGAGCCGTTAAAACCGTCAACACAAGATGGCACTAAACAAATGCAAAACCACGTATCCAAACACTGGGTGAGGAAACCCTGCTCGAAACAGCCATCCAGTCAATCTGTGCTTAACCGTGCAGTTAATTAACACTACCAGTTGTATGAAAGCTCAGCCGTGTTCATCCTTAACCATTTAGTTGTAAAAGCGGGCGCTTTGTCACTGAGGCTGGCTAATTAGAATGTTTCAGCCCGGCTGCCTTTGCCAATTATGACTTCGGTACAAAATCTGCTAAGGAAGAAATCAGATATTCCCAATATTTGTTTCTTTTCTTTTTTCTTTTAGTGTGCCAAGCTGACACACAGCTACGAAAAGCTACAGCTGCACCAATTAAGACAAAATAAAGCTCATGGGAAGGGACAAGGTACAGAAAGCCAAGAAACGCCATTTCAGCTAAAGAGTTTAAATCAGAAATTGGAGGTAAGCATAAGGAAGCCGTCTTCCTCACATGAACACATGAAGCTGCCTTATACTGAATCAGACCCTTGGTCCATCAAAGTCAGTATTGTCTACTCAGACCCGCAGCGGCTCTCCGGGGTCTCAGGCAGAGGTCTTTCACATCACCGACTTGCCTAGTCCCTTTAACTGGAGATGCCAGGGATTGAACCAATCAGATGTTCTACCACTGAGCCACGGCCCCTCCCCTCCCGTGTGTTCCCTCTCATACTTATTCTGAAGAGTGCCTTTTGCCATCCGAAGTGTGGCATATAACCCTGAGGCTTCGGGTCTTTTCAGTTGTGGCACCCTACCCTATCCAACGCTGTGCTCAGAGAGGCCATCGCAAAATGGTGAAGATGGCAGGCACTGTTTAATGGAATATCCTGGTCAGTCCTGAAACAAGTTAATGGTGTCTAAATTTTTAATAGTTTCAGTCTGGATGGTCGTAAAGGTCTGGATTTGAGAATCAAGTTTAAAAACAAAATAAAGATATAGTAAAGTAACCGGGAAAAGGCGGGTAGCAGCAGCCCAACAGCAGTCAGTCATAAAACAGACGAAAGCAGCCCCCTCCAATAAAGCATCAATGCAATCATAAAGGTAGTACAGCCTAGTAGTTAATAGCAGAGTGAAAACTGGGGATCCAGTTGCTATAAGCTACTTTCTTCACATATAGTTAAATTGTGGAACTACCTGCCCCAGGATGTGGTGAGGGCTGCCAACTTGGAAGGCTTTAAGAGGGGTTCATGGAGGAGAGGGCTATTCACGCTCGTGGAGGAGAGGGCTATTCATGGCTACTAGTAAAAATGGATACTAGTCGTGATGCATTCCTATTCTCTCCAGGATCAGAGGAGCATGCCTATTATAGCAGGTGCTGGGGAACACAGGCAGGACTCTGCTGCAGTCGTCTTTGTGGCCTTCCTAGAATAGTTTTGGAATGCTCAGGCATCTCTGCCTGCTTGGGCAGAAGGAGCTAAGTCAAATGGCCTTTTCAAAGGTAGCATCTTCCACCCACATTGCTTCAAGAGAAGAACATGGGGGATAGCCACTGTGTTATTACTTAGCCTGCAAACAAGGCAGAACAGAGCAGTAGTTTACTTCCCTCCGAAGTGGTTATGGAACAGTACAGATGTGAGTTAAATGATGGTGAGAATTAATGTAGGAGTATGTTACTTCTATGTTATTGCAAACACAAGTTTCATCCTCACCCTGGGGGCCGCCTTCAGATGTCACATATAACTGCAGCTAAGGAAAAATGTGAATCAACCCAGATTCTTGTCAGGCACATATGTGCTCCTCAATTCTCCTTTCTCACACCAAGAATCACACTTATTATAATAATAATAAGAAGAAGAGTTGGTTTTTATACGCTGACTTTGTCTACCACTTAAGGAAGAATCAAATCGGTTTACAATCACCTTCCCCTCCCCACAACAGACACCCTGTGAGGTAGGTGGGGCTGAGAGAGCTGTGACTAACCCAAGGTCACCCAGCTGGCTTCATGTGTAGGAGTGGGGAAACAAATCCAGTTCACCAGATTAGCCTCCCCCGCTCATCTGGAGGAGTGGGGAAAGCAAACTCGGTTCTCCGGATCAGAGTCCACCGCTCCAAACCACAACACCACACATAACAACAACAACTTTTATTTATATCCCGCCCTTCACTTGTGACATACAAATGCAGATGCGTACATTAACCAGAATTCATTTTCTCCACAATGTACAGCATCTGAAACCCAGGGTTTAATCCCTGTTTAGAATCCCAGTTAGTAGAGGGGAAAGTAATGGTGGTTAACTTGCTTGTCTGTATTCCTGTGTCCCGGGTAATCAGAATTAGTGTTGAGCTGTGATTCTTCTCACAGGAAGGGAGAGGAAAAGACATGCACATAAACCTGGCAGCAACCCAATTTTGGATGACCACACATTTTTCCATCACCACCATTTTATGTGATGTCTCAATGCGCCGCCTGAATTTTATGGGATATACTGATTAGAATTACCTCTCATTGCGAGTAATAAATGTGTTTTGTTAAGTAACAAAAAGGGTGTTCTACTTGAAATTTTTACTACTACTTCTCCTTCACAGAACGTATGATGAGAACGTAGATGATATGTATCGAGATTCATTTCGTTGCTCTTCCCCCTTATTTTAGGAATTTAAAGCTAAATCAAAAGAATGGGATAAACAAGAAACACTGTATCAAAACCGTCTAGTTTCTTTAGATGCTCAGGGAAAATTGTTGACTGAGAAATGCAGTCTGTTTCAGGTAACTGTTCTTTTCTGTTTTCAAAAAGAAATGAGAGCTGAATGAATCATGAGATCTGGGCCACCATTTAAGTCAAAATCACTCATTTATTCAGTTGTTTGGATTGTTCAGTCACAGGGATATAGCGATTTATTTTTTTTGCCATCAAGTCACAGCTGACTTAAGGCGGCTTCATGGGGTTTTCAGGGCAAGAGATGGTTTGCCATTGCCTGCCTCTGTGCGAAGTAACTGTGGACTTCCTTGATGGTCTCCCATCCAAGTACTAACCAGGCTGACCCTGCTTAGATTTTGAGATCTGATGAGATCCGGCTAGCCTGGGCCATCCAGGTCAAGAAAATTGCCTGCTTTCAGAGGCAGCACCTCCAGAACAGTGACTTGCATAGAGACACGGGAGGTGGCTTCTCTGAGGGCAGGTACCGTTTTAAAGTTCCACCCGTTCTGATGAAAAACCTGCCTCTAATTTTAATTCAACAAAAAAGAAGAAGAGTTGGTTTTTATATGCCAACTTTATCACTTAGGAAGAATCAAACCGGCTTACAATCACCTTCCCTTTCCCTCCCCACGACAGACACTTTGTGAGGTAGGTGGGGCTGAGAGAGTTCTGAGAGAGCTGTGACTAGCCCAAGGTCACCCAGCAGGCTTAATGTGGAGGAGTGGGGAAACCAACCCGGCTCACCAGATTAGCGTCTGCCCTCATGTGGAGGAGTGGGGAATCAAACCTGGTTCCCCAGATCGGAGTCTACCGCTCCAAACCACCACTCTTAACCACTGCATCACTACAAAAGTTGAAAGCTCACCTTTCAGAAGTTTAGGAAACGCTGGGACAATTGCTGTACAATTAATGGTGATCAGGGCATCGAGGGAGAATACCTGAAGAAAGTCCAGACGGTACACACTTGTTTCGTTTCAGGTGGGTAGCCGTGTCGGACTGCGGTAGAAGAGCAAGATTTGAGCCCAGTAGCACCTTAAAGACGAACAAGATTTCCAGGGTATAAGCTTTTGAAAGTCAAAGGTCCCACAAAGAGAGCTATGCCTCTCGAAAGCTATGCCAGAAAACTTGTTCGTCTTTAATGTGCTACTGGACTCAAATCTTATAATCGTTTAGTAATTGAATGTGGGGGGGTGGGGGTTGTGAAAAATTTGGCAACAGTAAAAGGTTTTTTTATGATTTAGTAACAGTAAATGTGTGATTTGTATACCTATTTTATATGCCTATATAACCGGGGTCGCGTAAGCATTTCTCGGACGAAAAGGGGTCGCGAGCGGAAAAAGTTTAAGAAGCGCTGCTCTAAACTATCTTTCAGTAATTATCAGTGCAATCCAGTGCTAGGCGACTTCAATCTAAGCGGATTGATTTCAGTGGTCTTATACTGGAGTAACTCCGCATACCTGAGTTTAACTAGCCTTCCCACCCCTTTTTCTTCCTGAAAGCCAGCGTGATGTAGTGGTTAAAAGCAGTGGTTTGGAGCGGTGTACTTGAGCGGCTGAGGCTAATCTGGTGAACCGGGTTGGTTTCCCCACTCCTCCACGTGAAGCCAGCTGGGTGACCTTGGGCTAGTCACCGTTCTCTTAGAGCTCTCTCAGCTCCGCCTACCTCACAGGGTGTCAGTTGTGGGGTGGGGGGAGGAAGGTGATTGTAAGCTGGTTTCATTCTTCCTTAAGTGGTAGAGAAAGTTGGCATATAAAAACCAACTCTTCTTCTAGTAGGATGAATTTTGCTGAATTTAAGCTCAAAGTTAAAGAATCGCAGGAGAATAATGGTCTTGGGTCACTCACTCTTTCATATTTTGCATCATTTAACGGGCTTTTTAGGAGATGTAGAGAATGCAGATGCCTAAGGTTTGCAAAGAATCATAATTACCATAGTAACAACATTTGTGTGTATGCTTTGCTGGGTGTTAAATCGGCTAATCACCAGTACATTCCTGCCCTTTGAGGAACTCTGGGTGAATTAGCGGAACATAATCCAATGAAATAAATGTAATAGATGCACCCAACATTATTTTTGGACATAGCTACACTTGTATTGTGGTATAAATTTAATTTAGCCATATTAGGTTGTTACATTTAGATTAGGACTGTCTCATTGTTTGATCGTAAATGTATTTTAGCATCCCAAGAAATTAGGCATCAATAGAAGAGAGAGCAACTGGGATGCAAGAAGGGAGGTAGTATATTCTGAGGGCACAAGTACTTATTTTATTGTTTTATTGCATTTATATTATGTTGACTTATGGCGACCCTGTAAGGTTTTCAAGGCAAGAGACGTTGGGAGGTGGTTTGCCATTGCCTGCCTCCACGTGGGCCGAGAGAGTTCTGAGAGAACTGTGACTGGCCCAAGGTCACCCAACAGGCTTCAGGTGGACGAGTGGGGAATCAAACCCGATTCTCCAGATTTGAGTCCGCCGCTCTTAACCACTACACCACGCTGGCTCTCCTTCCTAATTTGGGGCCTGTTCATAGTCTGGATTAAGGTAGAGGATTTTCTCCCTCACCATGATAATCTGCGCAGAGTCTAGAAATGACAGTAATTTGTTTAAGCCCATCCTTTTGCTCTGTTTTGTTTTTACTCTCCTCCTTTCACACTGATGCGCTGGCCCTCTTCTTTCTCATAGTGTAAACTTTCAACAAAAGAGGCCAGGCGGATCAGGCCCGTGGTCCACCTCGTCCGGCCTCTCCTCCTCTGCCCACCACCAGGACTCCCACTCACATCTCCCTTTCTGCCCTCACTCATGTACCCCCACACACACACGCTTGGGCATCCCTAACCTTAACCCTAACCCTTGCCTACACATAACCCTTCCTACCACCCATGCTCACAGCCACGTGCACGCCTGTCCTCAGTGTCACTGGGCAGTGTGTGTGGCTGGGGATCTTTCTTTCTTTCTTTCTTTCTTTCTTTCTTTCTTTCTTTCTTTCTTTCTTTCTTTCTTTCTTTCTTTCTTTCTTTCTTTCCCCCTGTCCTTAGACCGAGGTCCTGAACAATAAAACCATAAAACAGAATCGTAGAATCATAGAGTTGGAAGGGGGCCAGCAGGGTCATCTAGTCCAACCCTCTGCACAATGCAGGAAATTTACAACTACTTCCCACGCACACACCTCAGTGACCCCCTACATGCCTAAGGTCATAGAATCAGCATTGCTGACAGATGGCCATCTAGCCTCTGCTTAAAAACCTCCAGGGGAGGAGAGCTCACCACCTCCCAAGGAAGCCTGTTCCACTGAGGAACCACTCGAACTGTTAGCAAATTCTTCCTAATGTCTAGACAGAAACTCTTGATTTAATTTCAACCCGTTGGTTCTGGTCCGACCTTCTGGGGCAACAAAACAACTCGGCACCATCCTGTACATGACAGCCCTTCAAGTACTTGAATATAGTTATCATAGCACCTTTCCTCATAGGACTTGGTCTCCAGACCCCTCACCATCTTTGTTTCCCTCCTCTGGACACGTTCCAGCTTGTCTACATCTTTCTTAAATTGTGGTACCCAAAAAGACCCATCTCTAAAAACACCTCCCTTTGTCGTGTGTGGCTTGGAGCGTTGCTTGCACCACCTGTGTGCTCTTCCCAGGTGGCGCTGGGCAGCCCAAGCAGCCAGGAGCACAGAGGGTGGAGCACAAGCTGACAGGCAGGGGAAGGGCACAGTGGTAGGTGGCAGAGGGGGCGAGCGGGGGTGGGTGGCAGCAGGCCCTGACGGAACCCCTGGGCCCAGGCTGATGCACCACGTCACTGTGCGCTGACACCAGCCCTGCAGTCAGGAAAAACTGTTAGATTCATATCGTCCCCACCGTCCACATCCACAGAGACATTTGTTTGCGCAGGTGCCTAGAAGATCCACTTCGGCTCAAATAAATTAACTCCACGCAGCCTGCTTTTTGAGAGCCAGCGTGGTGTAGTGGTTAAGAGTGGTGGTTTGGAGCAGTGGAGTCTGATCTGGAGAACCGGGTTTGATTCCCCACTCCTCCACGTGAGCGGCAGAAGCTAATCTGATGATCCGGGTTGGTTTCCCCTCTCCTACACATGAAGCCAGCTGGGTGACCTTGGGCTAGTCACAGCTCTCTCAGCCCCACCTACCTCACAGGGTGTCTGTTGTGGGGAGGGGAAGGGAAGGGGATTGTAAGCCGGTTTGATTCTCCCTTAAGTGGTAGAGAAATCATCATATAAAAACCAACTCTTCTTCCTTTTCTTCTTTTTTCTCCTCTTCCAGAAACAAGCACAGAATTGCCAAAACCAGATGCATTGCCAAAAGCGAACCCAGAATGAGGACGGCCCCTGCAGCCACTGCAAAGCGGAGCGCCTCGGCATTCAGCAGGACATTTTCACCGAACCCACTGAAAGAAACGAGTTCTTTATGGAGAAACTGAAGTCCACTGTGAGCGAAATAGCGGTGAGCAGGAACAGGCTGCAACAGGAAAACCTCAAGCTCCAGCAGGAAGTAAAAATATACCAATGGAAGTGCCAGGTAAAGGTCCCGCCAACCAGCTGCCAGCTGTCCATCAGCGCTCAGGAATATTGAGGGGGATGATGGGCGTCACAGGGGTCCAGAGAGGGGCTTTGGTCAGTGGGAGGTGGGGGTGTTAACAGGCAAGGCGGGGTGGCAGCGGCAATTACTTTGAGGTGTTGGTGTAAAAAGTAAAGGTAGCCCCCTGTGCAAGCACCAGGTCATTTCTGACCCATGGGGTGACGTCACATCCCGATGTTTACTAGGCAGACTGTTTATGGGCTGGTTTGCCAGGGCCTTCCCCAGTCATCTACACTTACAAGGTGGCACCTGGAGATCTCCCACTATTACATGTGATCTCCAGATGATCAAGATCAGTTGCCCTCTGGAGTCTTTGGCATTATACCCTGCTGACGTTCCTCCCCTCCCCCAACCATGCCCTCCCACCCCAAAAATCTCCTGGTATTTCTCAACCCAGAGCTGGCAACCTTGGTTGTGAGGTGGCTCACAACATATCAAAAGCAGAACAGATATAGAAACAGCAGATCAGCAGACAGAAATGAGAGTGCAAAAAATAAAATGGAATATTCTGTTCCTCCTTTCCCGTGCTCCAGAAGCTCACACACAGAGGAGCGATCCGAGGAAAGTGATCACTTTCAAATGCAAAAAATGTATCCAGATTTTGCAAGGAAGATCTGTGAGCAGGTACATGCAAGAAGCTAGTCTTCTGCTTGCAGATCGTCCCCGTAGAGCCATGTGGGCTTAGCATATCAACATAAAAAGGCTTTTCGTACGTATTCCTCTTCAGCAGAGGAAAATAATCATGTAGGAAAATAATCATGTTGAAACTATTGTCTCAGATATCCCTGGTTTGTGCCTGTGTTTTTTTTCTTCCAAGCTGCCTCTTTGACCCTCGTTATTCTTGCCGTGTCTCTGATCTGTACCATCTGTTCCTTTTCTTCTGCATTTGCTGCAACTATGTGAAATGTTTGCTACAGACCACTGTCAAAGGTAGTGAAAGCAACTTTGATCAGCTGCTTTCTGCACTCGGCTCCAATAGAAGGAGCAGCATAAGGAAAAGCAGTAGCAGCTGCCTGAGACATTATCTGGCACAGATTGTAGGTGAGGCTGAGGCAAGAATAGGGTTGCCAGGTCCCTCTTTGCCACCAACGGGAGGTTTTTGGGGCAGAGCCTGAGGAGGGCGGGGTTTGGGAAGGGGAGGGACTTCAATACCATAGAGTCCAATGGTCGAAGCAGCCATTTACTCTAGGTGAACTGATCTCTATCGGTTGGAGATCAGTTGTACTAGCCCGAGATCGCCGCTGGAGGTTGGCAACCCTATTTCAGAGGCAGTCCCATGTGTCACTGTAATGTCTTGTTCTGCCTGCTCAGTTCCTTGTGGCGCAGCCAGCTAACAGCCATTATGACAGTTCTAACCATTCAGAAGAATCCTTTTTCTTTCCCTCCAAAGAATCACAAGTCAAGGTATTATGTCCCTGTTTGTTACTGAGACTCAGGACCTCTGTCCCTCATTTTAGAATCCAAGGGCCTTTCCAGACACTATTTGTGCAATAAATACCACTGAAAGTTAGTCTTTGATGAGAATCCAGATACCTTCCTTCACGAAAGCACTTATGGATTCTTATTTTCCCAACGTCCCTGGCAAAATGTGTTTTTCCCCCTGCCTCAGGTAGCAAACCCATTGCAATGAATTGCAGTGTTTGTGCTACACAAACGTTCCATGTGTCTATTAACTACTGTCTGAGTTTACTGGCAACGGGTAACATAGTCCCCTTCTGTCCCCACCCTTACTATTTTATAACCTTTTGAAAACTGTATTTTATTTTTGACATTTAGAGGCCAAGGCACTCCCCTCCCATAGCATGGGGAGGCACTCATTAATCATTTAGAAACAAAAATGATAAACAGCAACAATAAATGTTTGCTACAAGATTTTATAGAACAGAATTTTATTTCTACCCCGTCCTCCCCCAGCAAAGCCAGGCTCAGGCGGCTAACATAATTTGCGTCAATGGAAGAACGGAAATACATTTCTTAGGGGTTGTTGTGGTGGGGGGGGAGGGGGATAAGGAAGGAAAACGCTATTTTGATATTAGCCCCCAGATGCTGACTCTTAAAATCTCAAATATTGCCCAGTGTACAGTAGAACACACACTCATTGGCAATACTCTACCAAAGCTACCAGAAGCTGAGACAGCCCTGTTTAGTAGCCAGTACGTGCTATTGAAGCCTGTACCTTGAAGCAGCAGAATTCCAAGGGGTCCAGGGCATTCATTTATTCAGATATTACTACCCTGCTTATCTCTCCAGTAGGGACTCAAAGCAGCTTACAACACCATTCCCTCCCACTCATTTTATCCTCACAACCATCACTTAGGGCTTTCCCGCATTCGCTTTTTCCTTGCCTCCAAGTTCCTGTTTTGTCGGGGGGTGGGGGTTAAAGTCCCACACGTGTTTTGCTCCCTCTAGTGGTCAATTCGTTATCACACCTGATTTTATCAAGAGTAAAAAGCTGCTGCTTAAATCAGCAGGGAAATAACGCTAGATTTAATCTTCTGCTATATCGAATGGACCACTAGAGGGAGTAAAACATGTGCGGAACTTTAAAAAACCCCACTGAAGAATCAGGACCAGATGAGGGAAAAGAGAATACGGAAAAGGCATTAGACTGGGAGGGAGTGACTGGCCCAAGGTTGCTTCCAAGCTTGCAAGGCAGCGTGGGGATCAAAATCTATCTCCCAGATCCCAGTGCAACATTCTTTCCAATACACACTGGCAAAAATAAGCAAAATTAGCTGGGAGGAACACAGCTTCACCCTTGCAGCACTGTGGTATAAGGTGAAGGAGCAACTGGGCCCAACCCCCCAGCATTTCCTTATTTGTGGCCCCTATTTCTTCCTTCTGTGCAAGCACATAGATCACAAGCCTCTATGGAACAAGGAAACGAGGGAAACCCCTTGAGGGGAAAAAACATAACTCCGTTCCTGTTTTGGTACAGTGAATTGTGGGGAAGGATTTTGACTTGCAAAACAGTTTAAACCGCCCTGCTCATAGGGGCTGTTTAGATACAGTCTCCTCTCTTGTGACTGGATCCAAGAAGAATGAATTCAAGGTTGGGCCTTGAGCCTGCCTGCTCTGACCTTCGGGTTGCCAACCTCCAGGTACTAGCTAGAGTTCTCCTTCTATTACAACTGATCTCCAGCCGATAGAGATCAGTTCACCTGGAGAAAATGGCCACTTTCGCAATTGGGCTCCTCAGGCTCTGCCCCAAAAACCTCCTGCCGGTGGCCAAGAGGGACCTGGCAACCCTAGGCCACAGTGACGGCCAGGAGGCCAAGGAAGGAAAATGGAGCTAGAGGCTGGGGAGGGGGAAAGACACACAAGCCAGCGGCTGCGGGAGGGGGAGAAGCTGTGGCTGCTGGTGGACACAGGGAGGAAGAAAAGCTGAAGCTTTTTTTTGGGGGGGGGGAAATAGGATTTCCCATCCCCGACATGGCAACCCTATCTGTCCTGCTGCTTCTGTGTGGGGAGAATTAAACAGCTGAGCCAAGACATGCCATCTTTATGTGATCTTTTCTGACTCTAGGAAATCAACCCTTAAAGAGGCCCGTAGGTGGTTCTTAACAAGTCCATTGTGGGGGGGTGTAGTAGGGTTGCCAGCTTTGGGTTGGGAAACACCAGGAGATTTTGGGGGGTGGAGCCTGAGGAGGGCAGGGTTTGGTGAGGGGAAAGACTTCAGTGGGGTATAATCCCATAGAGTCCACCCTCCAAAGTGGCCAATTTCTCCAGGTGTTGTGATTGAGTAACCTCATTCAGACACGCAAGCTACACACATACCCAAAGAAGCTGCTTGTCAGTGGCCCCAATCCCCCTTCTCTTTAGCATCAAGCAGGGAGGCATATACAAACATTCCAAAGGCTGGAATCTTTCCTCTCACATAAGGGAACAATAGAGTTCTATTCGGTAATGTAGCAATGCTCCCCCCTCGCTGTAGAAACTAATGACGTTGCAGTGACAAGGATCGAATGTTGATTGGAATGTCAAATGACTATAAAACCTCTTGCATTGCCCCTCCCTCAGTGTGACAGGTTTGCAGAGCTCATTGTCTGTGTCTTGGATCACCCGGTTATGACTTCTTGGCCAATAAAGCAAGCCGTAAGCTCACACCAGCCTCCTTGTCCTCATTTACTCCATTGGACTCTATGTTAATGGGGAGGGACACATCATTGGCGGCCGAACACAACACAGGGGAACTGATCTCTCATTGCCTGGATATCAGTTGTAATGGTGTGAGATCTCCAGCCACCTCCTGGAGGTTGGCAGCCCTAACTATAAAGCAGCAGCAGAAGTGACTGAATTGTGTCTCCATGGAGCTGTATGAAGGATGCACGGCCTGCTTATTTGGTGTTTTCCCCCCCCCCCTCAGCTAGAGGGGCAGCGTACGAAAACGTTTTAAGACAGATCCTGCAGCGATTGTTGTAGTTTAAAGACACGTCCCCACCAAAAATGCCATCTGTCTCAAGAGACCTGCTTTCGCTGCTTGTGGTGGATCATTGATGGAGTTGAGTCACTCTGACTACTCCACAGGCTCTTAAAAGCTCAGCATTTCCATTTGAAATGTACTCAAGTAAATGGAGACAATACCTCCTACACTTCTGAACTTCTGACTGTGAAATCTACAACTTTTTCTGTTCCGTGTTGATGGATGGCCGAGTTGTTGATATCAGTTAGTTTGCTGCTATCAGATGGAAGACTTGCATCGGCATACCTACCATAAGTGTGTCACGCATAATTTCAAGAACACTGAATGTATTTTGGGGAGGCAGAATGTAGCCTACTGATGTAAACTGATTTATCATTCTGTTACGAGCACCCGTAGCCTCAAAGTGGGTCCACGGCTACTTGACTGCGGGCCATCAGGAGTGCCCTGACACCAGCCATGCCTAGAGTTGCCAGGTCCCTCTTCGCCATCGGTGGGAGGTTTTTGGGGCAGAGCCTGAAGAGGGTGGGGGTTGGGGAGGGGAGGGACTTCAATGCCATAGAGTCCAATGGCCAAAGCGGCCATTTTCTCCAGGGGAACTGATCTCTATGGGCTGGAGATCGATTGTAATAGCAGGAGATCTCCAGTTAGTACCTGGAGATTGGCAACCCTAGATGTAAACAAATGAAATAAGTAATAATTAAAGAGTTTAAAAAATCCAAGGGTGTAGTGGCTCCTTCACTGATTGAATTACTCTTCTGATGGAGGAAAACTAAGTTTAAATACAAATCATTGTCTGTGCAAAACTGTGATGATTAAATAGGATAGTATGCATTAAGAACCTAACAGCTTTCTCCTGTTTACTTGGAAATGTCCCTTTTTACTAAGACTTTCAGTGCATAGAATTCCATACCTGAGTGGGGTTTTTTTTTGAGAGAGAGAGCTTTCTGAGGAAAGAGGCTTGCAAATGAAAACCTTAAGAAAGCTATCAAAAGAGGTGAAGAACAGTCAAATTAAAAGCTCCTTTTCATGTAAAAAAAAAGACGTGCCTTGCATTTCTGTGGCATAATAGGGTTTTTAACACGAGAAAGCCATGAACTGCTGCTTGAATGAATAGTTTTGAATGCCGTGTTTGGATTTGTTCAGAACTTCGAAGCCCGGTTTACAGAGGTGAAAAATGAACTGCGGTTGCGGGAGGATCTCTTGAATATGGTAGAGCTGGAATGCCAACAGTTGCGGAAAGAAGTTGCCAAGATGGAAGACTATAAAAATAAGGAAGACGATCAAGTGAAGTATGTATTGGAAACCCAGGCCTGCACTGTGGGAGTGGGGTGACCTAGTTACTTTGCTCTCACCATCTTCTAGACATAGAACGCTGCCCAAAGGAATGTGTATGTCGGTCTATCAAAGTAATTAACTGGGTGCTGAAGCCCCACATATTTCACTGAAATTTTCCTTTCCTTGGGTTAGGGTTGTCAGCTCCGGGTTGGGAAATACCTGGAGATTTTGGGGGCAGAGCCTGAGAAGGGCAGGGTTTGGGGAGGGGAGGGACTTCAATGCCATAGAGCCCAATTGCCAAAGTGGCTATTTTCTCCAGGTGAACTGATCTCTATCGGTTGGAGATCAGATGTAATAGCAGGAGATCTGCAGCTAGTGCAAATATACAAAATGTTAGCTTAACAAATGCTTCATTTTGAAATAACTGTGTACCATATCACACTGAAGGAACCAAATGTATTCATAGCACTACCGTATCTCTTCGTGACAAAGGTTTAAAACGTAAGCCCGCTTAGAAGGTAATCCTGAGCTTCCTTCTCTGTAACTTTTATCATTTCCGCAGTTTTTAGAATACAAGGCCATTTCACTATAGAAAGTGGAGTAGAAGAACACTCCTAGAAAGCATAAAAAAACATTTTGCTGTTAATAAAAAATGAATACTTTTATGGCCTTTCTTGATTATTGAAGTGTCCAGTAATCCTAGAAATACTCATATGGATCAAGCACAAGATCAAACACTCATATGGATCAAACACAATATAAAACACTATAATTAGTGTTATTCTCCCCACCCACCCCCGAAGTCTCTGATCTTGGTACATATTCACCACTTATGTACAAAGTCTGCGAGAGATTTTCTGCGGCACCAACAGACATCCTTGACCTTATTATATAATTTATTTAGTCGAGAATGTGTCAGTTGTCACAGTAAATCATTTCATACTGACTTTCCTTCCAATTTACACTCAGGTCATTTACACACAGGGCGTTTGCCTTGGCTTGGATGCTGTTGGGAAGTGGGGGCCTCCCCCCACTTTCTGTTTCCTCTCAGCATCGTGGTGCTTCAGTGCACCTTCCTGGTTTTCCTGGTGCCATCTTTCACAAACCTGCTTTGCTGTGATTTTTTGGGAAACATCACAGAAAAGCCGAAGCAGAAGAAGAGTTGGCTTTTATATGCCAACTTTCTCTACCTTTTAAGGAGAATCAAACCAGCTTACAATCTCCTTCCCTTCCTCTTTCTCTCTTTTTTTTAAGGCTTCAGTCGGCTTATGCTCAGTGCATCAAGGAACTGGAGACAAAAAAGGTTGAGATGCTTGTCTTGGAACAACAGTGTGAAAATCGACAGAATGAGCTAAACCAGGTAATTCCCACTTAGAGGTGTTTCAGAAACTGATGTTACAAAAATGGTTTCAAAAACACAAGTAAAGCAAAATTAGGACCCGGGCTCTACGCCCGCTGTGAAGTTTGTCGGAGTTACTCATCCAGAGGTTTAGGGAAAAGCACTGTGTGATGATTGTGTGCCTGGAATATCTTCTTGCCGTTTTTCTGCCAGGTACTGCAGCTGCTCTGAATCACTTGTCCTCAGGTTTCCTATCCTGGGGGAACCCATCAGCTGTGGAACCCTTGCGTGTTGCAGAGGATTCTGGGATGAATTTTAGGGCACAGTGCCGTTCGTAGGAGCTGCCAGCCCGGCCCGTTGGCAACTGCTGTACGTGAATGGAGAACGAACTCTAAAATAAGACCCACTCTAGAATGACAGTGGCAGTGAATCGATAGGTCCGATCAGACAATCTGTCTTCCAAAGAAGCTTTTCTGCTGTTGGTTTGGGGTGATGAAATTGTAATGAAAATACAGGCTGCATCCACTTGGCGAGGATTCTCCTTTTGGCATTCATTGCCGCTGCGAAGGCACAGAAGGGTGCACATTTGCAACCGGCTTCCAAGCAGGAGTTTTCTGTGATCTTTCCTCTGTCACCCTTCATTTCCCCCTGTTGTACCCCTGGAAAGCTTTTTGAGGGTTTCTTTAAAAAAAAAATCTGGATTGCTATAGCATTATAGCAATTGCTATAGCTGCAATTACCTTATTTTTAAAAAAGTCCTCCAGAAGTCCTCCAGTTGTGCTGCCAAGAAGCTGGCAAATGAGAAGGGCTGAAAGAAAGAAAATGGCACTGATACAGGCTTTTGGGAATGCACCACTTCCTATCCAGGTGGCGTGATAAGATGTTTGGGCTGTGCCGTTCCCAAATTATCCAAGAAAAGAGGGTTTGGGAAAGAATGTACCGAAACCTGGCAAAGGATGACTGGACCAGAATTGTTTGTTTCATTTATTTACAGCCTGCCTTTCTTTCTGAGACTTGAGACAGATTGTAACATATAAAACCAATGTAACTAGACAGCATAAGACAACCAATAAACAGTGCAATAGAAAAAAATGCAAACAAAAGCTAATCTAAGGCATACTGTACCGTAAACAACGCAGAAAATTGATTGCTGAGGTAGAAGAGAATGTGGTTAAAGCAAGATGGTAATGCAATAAACAACACAACAGACTATTCCTTGATAAAGGCGCCTTCCTACTCCATTCCATTATATGATAGCCTTTATAAAAATGCCCTTCTGAACATTTCTGTTTTGCACAGAATGATAAACATGTGGGAGCCTTCCTGCCCCCCTCTGGCAAGCTGTCCCAAAAGAGAATGCGCATGTATGGGCAATTACTAATCCTACCCATTTACAGGATGGCACCTTTAAAAGGCTTTGCTTAGCTGAGCCAAGCTGTCTCAGTGCATCATAGCTGGAGAAGCACTCCTGCAGGTATGTTGTGGGACCAGGACCTTGAATTGTGCCCGGTACATAGAAGCTTGCTGGGTGACCTTGGGCTAGTCACACACTCTCAGCCGTGACTGTGGCTAGTCTTCCCCTAGAGCTCGGTTTAATGCCTTTCCATCAGCCCTGCTTAGCGGAAGATTCCAGCACTGGCCTGTGGAGGCACAGCTATGCCCCTTCAGTGCGAACACGATCTAGTCAATTGCCCGTATTTGACTGAACTGTGTTTTATAGGGATCTCAGAAATCACCTAATTGTGCCTCTGCTGTCCTTGTTCCCTGGATACACTAGCCACTCCAGTCAGCATGGTGTAGTGGTTATGAGCAGTAGTTTGGAGCAGTGGACTCTGATCTGGAAAACTGGGTTTGATTCCCCACTCCTCCACATGAGCTGTAGAGGCTAATCTGGTGGACCAGGTTGGTTTCCCCACTCCTACACACAGAGCCAGCTGGTGACCTTGGGCAAGTTACAGCTCTGTTAGAGCTCTCTGAGCCCCACCTACCTCACAGGGTGTCTCTTGTGGGGAGGGGAAGGGAAGGTGATTGTAAGCAGGTTTGAGTCTCCCTTAAGTGGTAGTGAAAGTTGGCATATAAAACCCTCCTCCTCCTCCTCCTCCTCCTTCTTCAAGAATTTTCTGCTTGAAGACAAGAATCCCACCATCTCACATCCAGTGGCAAAGTTTTGCTATATTGCTACCAGAATACAGAGGTCGTTGTTGCAATGTGAAACAGCTCGCTAATTATACTAGTGTACGATTGTGTACTATAGTGATTGCTTTTTTTATTGTTATGCTGGTCAATGACTACATTTAATAAATCTTACCGACTGTGGCAAGTATTTGGATGGGAGACCTCCGAGGACTACCAGGGGTGTGATGCAGAGGCAGGCAATGGCAAACCACGTCTCTTGCCTAGAATACCCTAAAGGGTCGTCATATGTCAGCTGGGACTTGATGGCAAAAAAAGAAAGAAAAAAAAAGAAACTGATTGGTACCCAATGAAGTAAGTGCAGAATGGGTGTAATATGCATACGCTACCTAGCTCCTGATGGTAACCAGACTGCAGCGTTCCAACCAACTGGAGTTTCTGAGTAAGAGCAGAACCATGTAGAGCGCATTACAGTAGTCAAACACAATGTTGTGTGGTTGCTTCCCCCACCCCCCACCACCGCCCAAAGCATGAACATAATAAATCTCAATACTGGTATTTACTACCTTCTATCGTCTCAGTGACAGTGAAGGGGATAAATTGTGAGTAGTTATAAAAATGCTCTGAAAAAATCAGTAGAAAAGTGCGAGGGGGTAGTTCCATTCATGCTTTCCATGTTAGCATCCAGAAGGGTAATACGGTTCTAAATGCTCCATTAATTTGTTGGTATCTCCCAATTTGTTATTGGCAAAAAAGGATTTTGGAAACTCGCAATCTTCATTGTACTCCCAGGAGAGAACAATCCAGGAAAAGTAACTTTCACAACTGTGTTTAGTACCAGAGAACAGCCCGTTAAATGACTCTGGTAGCAAAATTTTAAAATCTTTATTTTTGGACATTTTCTCTTCAGCTGGCTCCCAAAAGTTATTTCCGATTGTTCTTGTTGCCCAAATAACGGCCCCACTTAGAGAGATGGTAGATATCTTTTTTTCCACACATCTCTTTTCTTCAGTACCTTAGGAATCAGGCACTGCCCGAGCCTCGTTTTATTTATTTAAATTACGTTATTTATAGCGCACCTTTCTCACACAGGCTCAGTCACTCAGTGCAATCAATAGGATGAAGAGACATCTAATAAACTACGTAATGGGACTAGGAAGGCAGAAATCTTTGGAGATTTGTAGCACATACATACCTCAGTTTCAGATTCTTCTGGGGAGGGATCGAGAGAAAGCCTCGTTGCGTTTTCCTCCGGCCTCATCACCGCAGGAAGAGATGAACATCCAGAATTAGTTTTCACGTCATGGGAACCCTACATCCAAATAGCTGCAAGATAACCTATTTTGTTCCTGGCAGTGAGAAAAATGAGAGAAGAGGGTAGAAGGAACAGAGGAGGGAATGCACAGGCTGGAACAAACGTAATCGTTCAATCCTAAACAAACAAAAAAAATTTGTGTCAAGTCACAGCTGACACATGGCAACCCTGGTGGGGTTTTCTAGGCAAGAGATATTCAGAGGTGGCTTGCCTGCCTCCGCATCACGACCCTGGTATTCCTTGGAGGTCTCCCATCCAAATACTTGCCTAGGGTTGAGGCTGAGAAGGTGTGACTGGGCCAAGGCCAACCAGCAAACTTCCATGGCGCAAGTGGGGATTCGAACCTGGGTTTCCTTGGTCCTAGTCTGACACCTTATCCACTATACATGCACTCTTTTAAACTTATTGAACTAAGAAGGGTGTAAGCCTACTTAGGATTGTATGGGGCTCACTTTCAATCTTTTCCCAGGATGAATCCGTGGGGAAGGGGGGAGCAATATCCAATAGGTTTGCCAGGTCCCTCTTCACCACCGGTGGGAGGTTTTTGAGGTGGAGCCTGAGGAGGGCAGGGGAGGGACTTCAATTCCATAGAGTCCAATTTCCAAAGCGGCCATTTTCTCCAAGGGAATTGCTCTCCATTGGCTGGAGATCAGTTGTAATAGCAGGAGATCTTCAGCTAGTACCTGAAGGTTGGCAACCCTAATATCCAAACAGTCCCACTGGTGTCATAGCATCTTACAAGACATTGTCAGTTGGCACCACTAGTCCTATTTCTTTTCTGGTCCGACAGCATCTTAATTCAGTGATTCTCAGCCATTCAGGAGCCTCATATTGCCATTCGACATGCCGCCTGAGGCTCTTCTGAGCACTGCTCCCCAATGTGGCACCTGCCCCATGTTTCAGGAGAGAAGGCAAGGCCCATGCCAGGACAGGCTTGTGGTTGGCAGGTGGTTCCCACCTTGAAGTAGCTGCTGCAGGAGGAACGGATAAGCCTCAAGCCTCCCTGAGGTACAGGTCTCATGCCAAGGATGGAAGTACAGGTGGCTCTTTTCGGTTGATGGCAGTTGTGACCTATGGAATGCGTACCACTGTCTTAATACATTTCATTTTTAAAAAAATACCAACAGTGGTGTTTTGCAAACCTCCCCAAAACTGGTCTGTGAGCCGCGTCCATTTACTGTCTCATTGCAGTCAAGAAAAGGCGACCGATAAAACACACGGCTGTTTCCTCGCGGCCACCCCGCCGACTGCTTTGGGGCTTTGGTTTGATTACGCTTGCATTTTCTGACTGTCAGAGGGCGCCTCGCTCTCCCCGTGCATTTCAGTGCGTTTTGTCCGCGTTTTCTGGACGCGTGGAAACAGCGGAAATCGTGGAAACACGCAGGGAGAGCGAGGCGACGGACGGACAGAAAATGCAAGCCTAATCAAAGCAAAGCCCCAAATTGGTCGGCGGGGTGACCCCAAATGGCCTGTGTTTTATCGGCTGTCTTTCCTTGACTGCGATTAGACAGTAAATGGACGTGTGACTCACAAGTGGACTGCAAGGAAACAGCTATGCAGAAACAGTGACAGTCTGCAGATAGGTTTCCAGCCCCTCCAATCACTATTTAGCCTATTAATTTTAATAGAAAATATTACAGGTGGGCAGACGGTTTGGTTGAAAGCTGTTGGGCAACGTGTCTTCAACTATCTTTTACTCCCCGAATCCACTCCCTCGTGGCACCGAACCGGGAAGACAGATGGATTAAAGTATAAATTCTAAGCTGAGCCAAGTAGCAGAGCTGGTTATTCTGAATCATAAGACCTTTCTGAAATCTCTCTGCTATCACTAATACGGCTGGAAGGGTCAGCATATTGGAACCAGGGAGCTCCAAAAGTCAGCGGTGGCTGAAAAAATGATACAATCTGAAACTGCCTCCCGTTCTCTCTCTTTTTTGGGCCTCCTTTGCTGCAGATAAGGGACCGTCTTTATCAGGAAGCGCAGTCCCATCGCTCTGAGGTGGAAAGAATGAGGACAGAAATCTCTGACCTGACAGAAGAGCTTCATCAGAAGGAGATCACTATAGCAACTATCACGGAGAAAGCTGCTCCTCTGGAAAGGCAGTTACAAATGAAATTAGAGATAAAAGAGAAAATGTTAGGAAAACAACAGGTATGCAAACTGAATAAAAAATCGGCACCGGTCAGTTGGCCGCCACGGAGATTAGCACCTATTGACAGCCACAAAAGATATTACCTCACAGACTATGAGGGGAAACAGCCTGGCCGGAGCAGGAAATAAGGCCGTTTGGCCTCCCACTAATATCACCACATCACACAGAGGCAAATAACCAGGACTTGGTGTTATTGCAAGACGTGAACAGCTTTCCATAATTCCTGGCTGTGTTTCTTCCTGTTAACTATGACATTTCTTAGCAGCCAGCCCCTAATGAGCATACTGGCAAGGTAAAAGTGTTTGGGCATGGTGCCCGTTAACCTTAACAAACAACCCTGAGTATTGTACGGGCCTTCCTGCATTGTAACAGTTCAAACAGAACGCCTAAACGTTCCCTGATTTTTAACCCCCGCCCCCCGTAAAGAAATGTTAATTTTCAGAGGATACCTCAGGGAGAAACCTGAAACCTTTCTTCTTGGCAGGGTAGTTTTCCACGTAGGAGGTGTTTTTGTACACAGGGCGACGGTTTAACGTGGGATTGCTCACCTGTGGTGCTGACGTGGTGGTGTTTAGTGATGGTATTGCTTCACTCTGCTCTGGTTAGACCTCACCTAGAGTATTGTGTTCAGTTTTGGGCACCGCAATTTAAGAAGGATGTAGACAAGCTGGAACGTGTCCAGAGGAGGGCAACAAAGATGGTGAGGGGTCTGGAGACCAAGTCCTATGAGGAAAGGTTGAAGGAGCTGGGTACGTTTAGCCTGAAGAGGAGAAGACTGAGAGGTGAAATGATAACCATCTTCAAGAACTTGAAGGGCTGTCATATGGAGGATGGTGCCGAGTTGTTTTCTGTTGCCCCAGAAGGTCAGACCAGAATCAATGGGTTGAAATTAGAGCAAAAGAGTTTCCATCTAAACATTAGGAAGAACCTTCTAAAAGTTAGAGCGGTTCCTCAGTGGAACAGGCTTCCTCGGGAGGTGGCGAGTTCTTCCCTGGAGGTTTTTAAGCAGAGGCTAGATGGCCATCTGTCAGCATTATTTCCCGCTCTTCCAGTTTATCCTCCCAAACAGTCCTGTGAGGTTTGGTTAGGATGAGAGAGTCTGACCAGCTCAGGTTGCCCAGTGAGCTTCATGCATGAGTGAGGGTTTGAACCTGGGCTTCCCCAGCTCTAGCCCTACACATTGCTGGGTGACCTCGGGCCAGTCACAGTTCTCTCAGAGCTCTCTCAGCCCAGGCGGAGGCAGGCAATGTCGAACCATCTCCGAACGTCTCTTGCCTTGAAATCCCTAAGGGGTCGCCATAAGTCAGCTGTGACTTGATGGCCTTTTTCCACCCACCACCAGCCCAACACTAGCCACTATGCCATGCTGGGTCTTGTATGAAGTATACCCAGACGCATTTTCAGAGCAGGGATGAGAAACCTGGGATATGTATGCTAGATGGTAATAACTCGATTCTAACTCAAGTGCAATCCTAAGCAGAGTTACCCCTGCTAAAACCATTGACTTCAATGAAGGGAGTAACTGTTATAATGCTTATAATATGTACAAGAGTGCTTGGAAAGTAACAGCAAAAATTGCTATTTTGTCTGCCTGTCAAAAATGATTGTTTTCCCTATCACCCGATACCTTGACCTTACCCGATTAGAAGTTTCAAAGCTCTGAGATTGATAGGGTTGCCAGGTCCCTCTTGGCCAACGGCAGGAGATTTTTTTTGGGTGGAGCCTGGGGAGGGCAGGGTTTGGGGAGGGGAGGGACTTCAATGCCATAGAGTCCAATTGCCAAAATGGCTGTTTTCTCCAGGTGAACTGATCTCAATTGGCTGGAAATAGGTTGTAATAGCAGGAGATTTCCAGCTAGTACCTGGAGGTTGGCAACCCTAGAGATTGAAGATGTTGTGTAAATCCTTCCCGCTTTATTGTTTTACACTGATTGCTTCACATCTCTTTAGAAAATATAAGATACAGCAATGAGGAGCTGCATCTTGACACAAGAAGTTGATTTGTTAGAATTATGTACTCCAGAGAATAAAATGATTACATTTCTATTTCAGTTTCAAGGAGTCTAACAAGGCTACAGATATGCAGGAAACCTCTGCTAACCTTTCCTTCTGGTCTTTTTCTACCAATCCCAAATTCTAGGACAGATAGTCTGATTTTCAAATCAGGCAGTTTACATAATTAATACTTTGTTTTCATGTTGCTGCAATGCTAACAGTTGCATTATTGCTCTGGGTTTTATTGTCTCATAAATTGAAAGAGAATACTTTAGGCCAGGGCTCCCCAACCTTTTTGAGCCTGCAGGCACATTTGGAAATCTGACACAACACGGTGGGTGCAGCGACAAAATGGCTGCCACAAAATGCCCTGCCATGCAGATCCTTATGCTGTGGTGGCAGCTGCTGCCAAAGAAACATTTTTTAAAAATCTGCACATCCAATCAAATCTCCGATAGTCAATCAGAAGCCTTGCTGGGCAAAAGCCCTACCAAGCCCTACCCACTTCCTAAAAAGACTTGGCGGGCACCAGAAAAGGTGTCAGCGGGCACCATAGCACCCACAGGCACCATGTTGGGGTCCCCTGCTTTAGCCTGTACTGATAGGGTTGCCAACCTCCAGGTAGTAGCTGATCTCCTGCTATTACAACTGATCTCCAGCCGATAGAAATCAGTTCACCTGGAGAAAATGGCCGCTTTGGCAATTGGACTTTATGGTAGTGAAGTCCCTCCCCTCCCAAACCCTGCCCTCTCAGTCTCTGCCCCCCAAATTTCCAAGTATTTCCCAACACGGAGCTGGCAACCCTATATACTAACCCATACTCTTGGAGGAGAAAGGCAGGCTCAGAATATTATGTGTGTCTTTCATAGATGATGATAAAGCCTTGGGCAACAGACACATTCATGCTTTTAAATGCGTTACTTGATAAAAGCATGGATGATCAGATAAAGTGCAAGAATCTGCAAAATAAAGTTTTAACCTGAAGAGGTTTTTTATGGCTAGCGTAACTCACTCAGCTCTCCCGCTCCCAGGACTGAATAAGCAGGTTCCTTTTTACCCTTTGCCCAAGCCATTTAGGTTGGACGCTTCGGATGTGAAGTAAACGAGATTAAATCCCTTTCATTTCAGGTGCTGGATTGGGCTGCTTGTTGTTCAGAATTCTTGAATATGGGTATTGAGTGATAATGCACCATGTGGAAACGGGACTCAAGTTATTTTCTTTAACTCTGCATAAGTAGTTATCCGTGTAGAGGTTAATTGCATCACACAATAAATGCATCAGTGAATCCAGGCCGTTTTATGTCTTCTGAAAAAAATATTAGGACCTCTCTACACAACAAACAATATTGATTTTATACTAGGCACTTTGCCGAAGATGCTAGAAAAACTCTCAGAGCATTTTGTCTATCCTCACAGAACTACAGTTCCCAAGATTCTCTGAGGAGAAGAAATGATTAAGCCTAGTGTGCTTCCACACAGAGATATTCATCCATCTAGGCATCCAAACTGGTGTGCTTTTTCTTTTTGGGCACCCACACAGCATTATGCTGTAATCATCCTGTTTCCATGTTTTCCCTGTGTTCAATATGCTGTTTCCCAAACTTGCTTTACTCTGATCTTTTTGGAAGGAATGCAATCAAGTACGTTAGAACATTGACCCAGGGGACTTGTTTGCATTTTCCTGCTCTCCAAAGGTGTGCCGTCCATATCAGTGCTGTTTTCTCGCCATCAGCCCCTTACAAGCATTTTCCCCCCCAACATTTCTTTTTGCTGCCATGGCACCGCAGGGCTTTTTGACAGCTTTCTGTTAAAATTGGTGATTGCTATAGTGCGATAGCGCTATAACGATCTAGCGTCACTTATCTATTTGTTTCAAATGGTAAAAGAGCCATTATATTGCTACAGCGCATGTGTGAAGAAAGGGGCACAAAGAGTGGGGAGTCGCCATGGCAGCTGTGACAACCACAACCCCCGAGAGCTGATGCAGTCACTACAGAGTATTTGTGGAAGGGAAAAACCAGGGGAAATATGGAGGAAAGTGTTCAGAAAATCCCCTTTGTGGAAGCACTGTAGTCAACGCACAGGCTTCTGCATTTGTTGAATGTTTTGTTGTTGTACGTCACCTTTAGGTGATCAAATAGGCCTTGACGCTTTCATTTAAAAATTCATGTTTTTTTTCCCCCATCTAACAATATAACATGAGACCTCCTGGAATCGCAGCTGATCTCCAGACAACAGACATTGGTTCCCCTGGAGAAAATGGCCACTTTGGAGGCTAGACTCCAAGGCATTATAACCTGCTGAGCTTCCAACCCCGGCCCTAACCAGGCTCCGCCTCTAAAATGTCCAGGGTTTTCCTAACCCAGAGTTGGGAACCCTAGGCACAGGGCTGGTGGATTAAGGTTATAAAACTGATACATGACTCTGTGAACATTCTTTTACAATAGATTTTTCACCGCCTGTGTTGGAAAGTGGCATTAGAATTGGATTTCAGTCCCTAAATTCACGCGTCAGCTTTTTATTTACAGTGTATTCTTTTAATGCCAGGGGAACCCCTGAGCTTGTTCCTGCCACAATCAAGCCCTTTAAATCTTAAATCTTACTCATTTCATTGGGAGAGAAAAGCTTGAGCTTAATTCTATCCCATTCAACCCAGCGGATTTTTACATTGACCAGATTGTGCCCCGTTTGCTTCTAGGCAGTGGTCACTTTTTTCATTAGAACCAGGACTATTCCCCCCACTCCAAAAAAAAGCCATGCTTTAAACACGAGTGTGCTGTAATTTTATAGAGAGTGGTTTTGAAAGTGGTGTGTAGTCATGATTTCAGCATTTTTCTGCATTTTCCTTTGGCGAAAACATGACTTGAGGGATCACCGTAATGAAAATATTTACAAGTCTGGCAGTGCAGGATTTCTTTTATGCCTCTTTGAGACTTCTAAGGCAAGAAAATTCAAATGCGCCGAATGATTAAAACAGAAAAAAAACCGCTGCCAAAAAGCGGCCGCTGCCTTGAATGCAGGGTTCATTGAGCATTGTGAGATGACGTTTTCATATTATATAGGCCATTATTCCTTCTACCGGTTTATCTTCTTTGCTGTTTCTACAGGCAGTTCCACTGGCATTATCATTTACTATAAATGCTCTGTGATTACATATGGTAAATAAGTAGCAAAATGTTGCTTTGTGCCTGTTTCTTTGCTGAAGTGTACGAATTCAATTACGGCGGAGTTGTAAATAAACGGATTTTTTGTGTTTTGTTCTGGTAATTCCCTTCACCAGATGATAGATTTGTCTGAGAAAGAACACGAAGCCTATTCGGATTCCACTCATACGCTGGAGCAGGAGAATGAGAGTTTACACGATCAATTCGTTCGATTACCAGAGGACACAGGAGCACCTTTCCTGGTGAACTCTGTTGCATCCTTCAAAAGAAATTGTGCCAACCATGCTGCAGTTACGATGCAAGACAAGGAAGAGAGGTACCTGACCAATAACTATTCTTTTGTCTCTTCTGAACCCTTTTTTTCCTGAGGTCTTCAGGGTAGGTGAGAGGAGTGAGCTCTGTGCTTCTTCTAGAATGGCTCTGCCGGATAAAGCTGAGAAGTCCATCTAATCCAGCATCCTGTTTTCAGGAAAAGACCAACAAAGGTCCAAGCTACGCGTGATGATGGGACTTCCAAGACTGGAACCCCAGATGCATTATGTGGCCCTAAAAAAGGAACTGCGAGGGGAGGGAGGGGTGTCAGTCAGAGCTTATGAGGCTATGGGGGGTTTAGCTCTTTTCACTTGGGTTTCCCCCATTCAAATTGCCCCCTTCACTCTTCTAAGCCTTTTGACTTGACGGCAAAAAAAGGCTTAGAAGAGTGCCTGTCTGTTTCCTTCTTCTTTTTTTGCCGTCAAGTCACAACTGACTTATGGCAACTTAGGGTTTTTAAGGCAAGAGATGGTCAGAGGTGGTTTGCCTCCACATCACAACCCTAGTATTCCTTGGAGGTCTCCCATCCAAATACTAACCAGGGCCGGCCCTTCTTAGCTTCTGAGATCTGATGAGATCAGACTAGAATCATAGAATCATAGAGTTGGAAGGGACTACCAGGGTAATTTAGTCCAACCCCATGCACAATGACTAGCCTGGGGCTATTCAGGTCAGCGCCTTCTTTCCCATTCTGGGGAAAGCAGCTTGAGGAGCCATTTTCAGCGAGTGTATGGAGAGAAACACTTTTTAAAAAAAGATCCTCCAATACGGTGGCTCCAATCTGTATCAAGGACCCCACAGCTGCATTTTTAGGGGGAAATAACACTGGAATTCCCAGAGGACCAAACTTCAGGTGATAGTGAAGTTCTGTGATTAGAACTCCAGACTTTAAGTGCTGAATGGCTGTAGGAAGCTGATAATGTTATTGCGGCTAATAGTTACTGATAGACCCCAGGTCTCCTTGATTTTGCCTAGTCCGTTTTTCAGATCTAATCTAGTGACCATCGTGCCGTCATTTGGTAATGAATTCTATTAGTTAATGTTTATTGTGTGAATTCCTTATTTTGTCTATCTCAGGTTTACACACGATAGTAGCTAGTGGATAAAGTTTAAAAGGTTGACAAAGGATTATGGGTAGACTTTCTGTTCAGCTGAATAGGAAGATTATCCTCCATTAAAATGCCACCATCGGGATGGTTGTATCTTGGGTGCCCTAAAATGTCTGTGGTATAATGTGCATATATGTTCACTAGTGAAATAAGGTTTACTCTTCTAGCAAGACACATTTTTGAGGTAGGGAATTCTCTTAACGAAAATCACAGGGAAAACCAAGTCAAAAATTAGTACAGCATGTTATTTTATGAAGCGTCTTGGAAATAGGACTGATACCACAAAACCTCCCCATAAAATATAGAGTCAATCAGATGTTTAGACAGTCTAACCTGAGAATATGCTATATCAGACTGGGGGTTGGATCCACACTAAATTGTCAGTTTCCACTGATTTCTCCTTCTTGCTACTGACGCCATCTCTTCGTTTCTCTGAGGGAAAGGCAGGAAAGTTCTCTTCTACTGTTGGAATACTGAGTCTGGATCCAACCCAGTATCTGGAGGCTTCCGTTTTGTGTTTTTGTGTTTGTCTCTGTTCTTTGTGGTGCTAGCTCAGCTGGTGAAATAACCAAAATGGTTTAAGTGCTTCAGGGCTTGGTATGAGAGCCCCCCACTGTACAGTTCTGCAAGGAATCTGATAGAATCATAGAGTTGGAAGGGACCACCAGGGTCATCTAGTCCAACCCCCTGCACAATGCAGGAAATTCACTACTACCTCCCCCAATAAGCTGCTCTAGATCGCCTCAAATTGATATTGAATGCAGCTGCCTCTCAGGCTGCAGAATATGCATGATGGCTGCATCAAAAATGCAGGGTGATCATGCAGATGTCAGGTAATTAGTGGATCTCCTCCGTTCTCAAGTATCCTGGTGCCTTTAGGTGACATACGGAGGTGACATAGAATGTGGAGTTACAAGATCCCATTGTTAAGCATGTGTTTTTCTTTTTTTTAAAGGTCAAGTTTCTAGCCCTCAGTTTCTGCTAAATACAAGAGGCATGAGTGGCTGAAAATACCAGTGTTAAGAAATGCCTCTTTGCACTCATATGAGGCTTCAGCCCTCTCCTTGGGCCCAGTGTTTTCCCATGTGTATTATGTGCCACTGTCCACCAACTTGTTTTTCATATTTCCAGCCTCCTTACAGTTTTGAAACAAAAAGTTAAGCTGATCAGGAGGTTAGGAGCCAGCATGGTGTAGTGGTTAAGAGTGGCGGACTCTAATCTGGAGAACCAGGTTTGAATCCCCTCTCCTCCATATGAGCGACGGACTCTTATCTGGAGGACCGGGTTTGTTTCCCCCGCTCCTCCGCACAGAGCCTGCTGGGTGACCTTGGGCCAGTCACTGTTCACTCCAAACTCTCTCGGCCCCACCTACCTCTCAAGGTGCCTGTAGTGGGGAGGGGAAGGGAAATCGATTGTAAGCTCCTTTGAGACTCCTTAAAGGTAGAGAAAAGTGGGGTATAAAACCCACTCTTTTTCTTCTTCTTCTTCCAATTGGCCTAACGTCACCCAGTGACTTTCCATGGCAGAGGGGATTTGAAACCGAATCTCCCAGATCCCGAACTGACATTCTAACCACTACACCTCACTGGCTCGTCTTGGGTGAACATTTAGAAATGCATGTAATATTTCACAACTGGACCTTTTCTTATAAATAGGGAGGTAAGAAATCAGACAATGGGGCATTTAACTGTAAAATGAGACACTGCAATATGCAGAATACCTAATGCGTGGAGATATTGTTAACAGCAACAAGGCATATGAGGCTTGATGTTTTCAAACCTCTTCCTCGCGGTAGTTCGGGGGATGGCAGAGTACTCTAAGTCAGTTTGACCCCCAGCTGCCTTTATACAATGACACTTCAGGGCACTGTAGTTTATTGTAGGCTCGCTCTCCAACCATGCCACTGCAATTACATCAATTATAGCAGGAGGCAAGCCAGTGAAGCCGAGCTCACTGCCATTCTTCAGATATTAACGGGAGGGAGCGGGCCGTTCCATAACAGTCCGGGAACGATTATAATGTGATCATAATGGGTTTCGTGACCTGAAAGGATACGCTGCTTTGATGGGACTGCTCAGCTACTGACCTCTGCCGAGGAGGGAAAGGGCAGGTTGTCCTAATAAACTGCTCTCCTTGAACGGGCCTCTTCGGAAAAGGTGAATAGAGAGAGAGTGAAAATCTGATTCTCGTTCCACTAATCCTGCCTGTCACATTGTTATCGCAGTCACAACTCCATCAGGACTGTATATGTAGACAATGTATGTTACAGTTTTTCTTATCATGGATATGAGAACACACTTTTGTGCTGTAGATGTACAGTTCAACTAGGGTTACCATTTACAATCTTCCAGCATGGGATCTCCTACCTGCACACTCTCTTTCCCACCACCACTGTTGTTCAAGGAGGGGAAAAAGGGGGAAGGGAATGGCATCTAACCTGGAAGCAACTTAACTTTCAAGTTATACTGTAGGAGTCCCCCCAATCTCTCTGCATTTTATCATAGAGATTTGGGGAAATTCCTAGAATGACATCACTTCCTGGTCAGCAGGAATGCTCCCTCCCTAGAGTACATGCTTTGCACACAGACAATCTCGTTCTAATCCTGCCATTTCCAGGTAACGTATTTCACATAGCAGCCATTGGTGCTGCCTGAAATCCCGTTGAGCCACTACCAATCAGAGTCAATGATGCTTAACTGGATGAACCAACATCCAGACTATATACGAGGCTTGTTTATATGTTCAAAATGGCATCTACTCACCAGCTAAGAAATCCCAGTATAAAATTCTTTTTTTATATCTCCTTCTGAATAGCGTATATTCTCGAAACAAAGAGAGGTTTCTTCTTCATTTGCATTGGGTTGCCTTTGTACTCTTTGTACAAATATTGCCTTTGTACTCTTAAATATTTTAATTATAAAGTAAGCCTTTTGGCGGAGAGAAATCCAAAAATGGCAATAATGTAATACTTTTCTATTAGGACCAATCGAGCTATCACAAAATAGTGAGTGCAGTATTTTGAGAATTTAAATCTAAATATGTGAAGCATCTGTTGCTTCTCGCTTTGGGGCATCGTACTAGGATTTCTTATAAACAATATCAAGTGTGCCTTACATCTTCAGTGGGCCAGCCTTCTACACAGATGGTGCATCAAGCTTAGGGGCCCCTCCCCTGTAGCTTCAGAACTGTTGAGAAGCCTGGGTTGGAATTCCAAACAGTTATTTAATTTAGATGAATGCAAGGATTTCCTCATTAGTGTTCTTGGATGTTTATGGCTGCAGAGAACAGGTGACCTCAGCCATTTGTTCTCGCACTGCTTCAAGAAGCAAGCAAATCGCACCTGTCTAAATCCCTCCACCTACAAAATAATTAAAGATAAACGCGCCCTCATTTGGAAAGGTTGACTGTTCCTAGCTTAGTCATTAGGCTGAACAATGGCTTGTTTAGTTGTTTGTTTTAGTTATTTCGAGGCTGCACCATCAGCCCAAAGACACCCAAAGCAGCTTACAAAACTTTGAATAACTGTATCAGAACAAATTAAAATACTGGCATTTTTAAAAATGAAGCGGCAATAAAAAGAATATAGGTGCCAGAAGCCGATATCCATAATTATGTATGTTTTTTTCTAGCTGAGTTTATATGATCAATATGCGTAATAGCCTTTTTTTCCTTTATTTAAGTGAGCAGACTTTCACCTAGATACCCCCCCCCCTTTATGGTGATTTAAATATGCTGCGATGTAATGTCTGCAATGCTTATAAATTGTCACTAGGTGGGGATATTGTGCTACCTCCATAGCAAAAATATTGCTAGGAGGACAAAGAAGAGCGCTCCAATAGGAAAGAATCTGTTCTTATTTTATCACCTGTGATAGGGAGGCAGAAATTTCTTGTTTCATCCTGATTTCTTATAGAGAGAGAGGGAACCATGTGATTATAACCGTGTGAGACCACTGGCCCAGATTCCCATCACTCACGGTGCGCCCGCCCCTGATGGGAGGGCATTGGGGGAGTCCAGGGTTAGCCCACCCCCAGACAGTCCTTTATTAGCCCAGCCCAGGGAGAGCTGGGGTGGAAGGGCGAGGCCATGCCTTCACAGCCAAAGGACTGGCACGAGGCTGGAGAGAAAGGGTTCAGGGTGCTACTGAACCAACCCCACTCCCAACTGAGGCCCAGCTAGGGTTGCAAGGTCCCTCTTCACCACCGGCGGGAGGTTTTTGGGGTGAAGAAAGGATGCTGGAGAGCATGCCCGCCCTGGACTCCAGCCTGCAGGAGCTGGAGGGGAACACAATCAAAGATCGTTCCATATTGCAGACGGCAGAAACGAATCTGTGTGTGTGTGTGTACCTGATTGTTTAAGTTTTGCCCTTAACCTGATTTATTTTTTAGATTTATACCTTGTTTTTCTCCCCAGCGGGGATCCAACATGGCTTACAACATCTTCCCTTTTCTAGCATCTACAGCCTTCCCTTCTAAAACTTTTGGCATCCTGACAACTTTTCTCTGAAGAGTTTCTGACTTCCCGTCATTCCTCTTCTCAAGTCTAAACTGGGTATTCCAGAGGAGACCATGTTAAAACTGAGACTGGTGGTGTTACACCTTTCCCGATGACATGAACACATGAAGCTGCCTTCTACTAAATCATACCTTTGGTCCATCACAGTCAGTGTTGTCTACTCAGACTGGCAGCGGCTCTCCAGGGTCTCAGGCGGAGGTCTTTCACATCACCTACTTGCCTAGTCCCTTGAACTGGAGATGCCGGGTATTGAACCTGGGACCTTCTGCATGCCAAGCGGATGCTTACCACTGAGCCACGGCCCCTCCCCTAGAAAGATGGTCTTGTTAATACAATCAATGACTACCTTGGCCATTTCATGCCACAGTATCGTATTGTGAAACCCTTTATACAGAAGATCTTAATAGAGTCTAATAAAAAAGATGGAGAAACCAGCGTGAGACCTAAACTGCTTGGCAAGAGATGATTTTAATAAGCAGCTTGAACTACGCCTCCTGTCTCACATCTTCCCTCTCCTACCAGTTGCATTTTTTTAGAAGTCTCATTAAAAGCTTTTCAGTGCTTTTTGTAACGATGGTGTCCTCCGTTGACATGGCATGAAAAGCTGGCACATTTCAGACAGCGCCGAATAAATTACTATTGCCTTAAATTCAAAAGAAGGGGACGAGAACGGTAAGAGATGTGAAGACATCCTGAGCGCCAGAAGAAAAAATAATTTGTGCGTGTGTGTATATCGGGCTCCCCCACTCATTTTTAGCCTGTCACCAATTGAATTAACTAGATCAGATATGTCATTTAAAAAAACTGTCATGCTGTGTTTTCAAAATATTTTCATCCGCTTTCCGAGAACGGCAGTGAACCAGATACAGTTTGGGGAAAAAATGCTCGTATGAAAAGGTTATGCAGTGGAACGTTGGGGACAGTTCTGGGCAGCGGTTCTCTGGCTGCAGTCCAAGGATTTTGCAGTAATTATTTGGAACCTGCAGATTTACCTTACCGGTGAACTAAAACCTTGATTCAGCAATGGCCGCTGATTACATGAAATCATCACCTCGGGCATTTTCACCTCCCATTTTGCTCTGTGTATGATTAGAGTCTAAAAAAGACATATTTATTTCTGCGGGAGCTCAGCTTTCTCTGCCCAGCCGGTGGACAGAAGTATCCAGAGCCAGCACGTAGTCACATGCTAAGTGGTAAATGTGGGCAACGATGTCCTGACAACCAGTCTTTGCGAACGAAAACAGCTTCAGGAAGACGTGCTTTTGTGTGGAGAGAGATGCTTAGTGCTCTCCTGAAGTGTAAATGCACAACTGTTGGGGAGAAAACAGCTGGGAGGGAGAATTGCAGTGAACAGAAGAGTAGTCAGGGAAAGAATTAAGCATATGAGAGCCAGCGTGGTGCAGTGGTTAAGAGCAGTGGTTTGGAGCGGTGGAGTCTGATCTGGAGAATGGGGTTTGATTCCCCACTCCTCCACATGAGCGATGGAGGCTAATCTGGTGAACTGGATTTGTTTCCCCACTCCTGCACATGAAGCCAGCTGGGTGACCTTGGGCTAGTCACACTCTCTTAGCCCCACCTACTTCACAGGGTGTCTGTTGTGGGGAGGGGAAGGGAAGGTGATTGTAAGCCGGTTTGATTCTCCCTTAAGTGGTAGAGAAAGTCAACATATAAAAACCAACTCCAACTCCTCCTCCTTCTGCTCCTCCTCCTCCTTCTGCTGCTAATCTGGTGAACCGGGTTGGATTCCGCACTCCTCCACGTGAAGCCTTCTGGGTGACCTTGAGCTATTCACATTTCTCTCTGAACACAGCCACACCTACTTCACAAGGTGTCTGTTGGGGGGAGAGGAAGGGAAGGCGAATGTAAGCCCGTTTGATTCTCCTTAAAAGATAAAGTCGGCATATAAAAACCAACTCTTTTTCTTCTTCTACAAATTCTGGTGTGCCAACCCAAAACAAATGTATGTTTTATGCGGTTTTTGGCACATGTCTAGCAAGTCTAAAAATCAAGACTTGCTGCTGGTTTCTACTTTGTGACTCAGGAAAGTCAACGTTTTCCCAGCAAACCGCTGCTATATTATCAAACATCAAACAGAAGCAGACGCTCCCAAGCTATTGTTGCGATCCGATTCTGACTCCAGGGTATGTTTTATTTTATTGTGAACGTAAACCATGTTTTTCGGGTTCAATTTGCTGTTCTGTTTCCATGGCAATTATACCAAGGAATGAAGGGCAAAGGGATATCTTTGATATAGCAAAAATAGAAAACATGTGGTGTTCGCTTTTTTTCCCCGTAATTGGCAATTTCCAGATGCCATGCTAATGCACTTGTGCTATTTATGTTCAAGAGACTTGGTAATGTTTGCCCATGGGGGAAGGGGGAGAGGAAAAAACCCAAATAGAGGCACGTAACTTCACCTGTGTTTGTTCCCAATTGTGGCTGTTGAGAATTTTAAAACAAGTGAGCTCCAGAACGCAGCGGGAGTTCACAAGCCAAAAAGTAGCTGAGTTGGTGGAAGACTGATTTGGTTCGGAAGATGCAGAAAAGAGCAATCAAAATGATCAGGGGACTAGAGCAGCTGCCCCATGAGGAGCGGTTAAAACTCTTAGGGTTGTTTAGCTTGGAAAGAAGGCGGTTAAGGATTGAGGTCTATAAAATTATGCATGGTATGGAGAGAGAGGACAGGAAGAAGCTTTTCTTCCTCTCTCATAATACTACAACGCGGGGTCATCTGCTGAAGCTGGAGGGGAGAGATTCCAAACTGATAATAGGAAGTATTTCTTCACACGACGCATAGTTAAATTGTGGAACTCACTGCCCCAGAATGTACTGATGGCTGCCAACTTGGAAGGCTTTAAGAGGGAAGTGGACATGTTCATGGAGGAGAGGGCTATTCATGTGTGTGTGTGTGTGTGTGTGTGTGTGTGTGTGTGTGTGTGTGTGTGTGTGTGTGAAGTGCCGTCAAGTCGCTTCCGACTCATGGCGACCCTGTGAACAAAAGTCCTCCAAAATGTCCTATCTTTGACAGCCTTGCTCAGATCTTGCAAATTGAGGGCTGTGGCTTCCCTTATTGAGTCAATCCGTCTCTTGTTGGGTCTTCATGGATACTATTAAAAATGGATACTAGTCATGATGCATACCTATTCTCTCAAGGATGAGAGGAGCATGCCTATTATATTAGGAGCTGTGGTACACAGGCAGGACAATGCTGCTGCAGTCGTCTTGTTTGTGGGCTTCCTAGAGGCATCTGGTTGGCCACTGTGTGAACAGACTGCTGGACTTGATGGGCCTTGGTCTGATCCAGCATGGCCTTTCTTATGTTCTTATGACTGTTTCTCAGGGCCAAACCAGATGATATTGTATCCCCATGTCTGCCACAGTAATGTGGCATCCTTTTAGAGCCCATTTGTTATTTCTGAAATCGCTGCAGGGTCCCAGCCGTTTTCCCATGGCCCCCAACAGTATTGGGCCCCCATGGCAATTTCAAAAGGAAAAGAACAGGCTCCAAAATGGCACCATGTCCACTTGGCAAACTCAAGGACATGGCATCATCTGGTTTGGCCTTCAGCCAATTAAGTCGATGGGTGAACCAAAAAAAAAAAAAAAAGCACTTCTTCGTCCAATCCAAATGTGGTACCAGCTGCTGACTTCAAAGAAAAGAGCTGGTTAAATTCATGACAGGTAGGTCTCTTAGCCAAACCAGCTAAAAGGAACCTCCAAGCACAGAGGCAGTCTGCCCTTGAATTCCAGACAATGAGGACTAGCAACAGGGGAGGAGGCAGTTGCATTCATGCCCCCCGCGCAAGCTTCTTAATCAAGCCTTGCGTGAAATGAGATGCTGGACCAGGTGGCTCTTCAGTCTGCTCCAGCAGGGTGTGCATTTGATCCATTTTTAAGATTTATAAAAGTCTGCAAACCTAGTCTGAGAATGACAATGGGCAGTATCCTGTCATAGGTTGGAAGAAATTGAAGGGACATTCAAATGGGATGATGGCTCCTTGGGCTGAAGGAAGGCTCCAAACGTTGCTTAGTAGAGCGGTAGGACATGGGCCAACATGAGCAGTTACCGTACTCAGATGGGGCCCTTGAGCCTATTTTGGCCCCCGGGGAAGACATCGCACATGGATTCAGTGCCAACAGTGTAATGTGGGGGAGGGGGGGACAGAGCAACTGATTTGATCATGACCACACACAAAAACAACACAAATACTAAAAGCAGAAAATTTGACAAGCGTTGAGTTGCAGTCATCATGGAAGTGCTTTCTAAACCTAGACCTGCATAACTAGGGTTGCCAACCTCCAGGTACTAGCTGGAGATCTGCTATTACAACTGATCTCCAGCCGATGAGAGATCAGTTCACCTGGAGAAAATGGCTGCTTTGGCAATTGGACTCTATGGCATCGAAGTCCCTCCCCTTCCTAAACCCCGCCCTGCTCAGGCTCTGTCCCAAAAATCTCCCGCCAGTAGCAAAGAGGGACCTGGCAACCCTCCGCATAACCCATGAACTTATAAAGCTGCCTTAGACTTTGGGAAAGTGATTGTAAGCCGGTTTGATTCTTCCTTAAGTGGTAGAGAAAGTCGGCATATAAAAACCAACTCTTCTTCTTCTTCCTTCTCTGTAACATTTGGTATCTCAGCCGTTTATGTGTTCTGTGAAACACTTTTTAAAATATGTTGTTAGTTGCCTTGGTCTCCTAAGAGGAAAGGCAGGGCATAAATGTTTTTAAACAAATAAATAAAATAAAGGAGGTGACACTTAAAGAATTCTGTGCACAGATTTGGAATGGAATATTTTTGCTCTGAAGTGATATTTCACAAAGTTTAGCAGGCCTTTGGAAGCTTGTGATGCTAAACCCTTTTAACTGATCTTTTAGACCATTGCGGAATGAAAATGAATGGACGGCACAGCCTGCAACTTACGAGACTTTTGGCTACTGCAGATCCGAAATTCCTGCATGGTGGGGCCAGGGCGATATCGTCGGCACTGAAAGCATCACACATTTGCCTCCTCCAAGACTGAGCAGAGATCGTGAACTGACAATAGATGGTAGATCTCAATCACCACTAGAGGTATATCCTGCATATTACAGCAATTACCTTCCTGAAAGAAACTGGTCTGATACGTTGCTCAGCCATCTTCATGTTATGGAAGAAAACCAGATGGTACGTAACTATTAACTTGGTGGTGGTGGTGGTGGTGGTTTCAATTTGCATTGTCAAAGCTCAGTCTCTGAGCTATATTATGGCTACTGTTTCCCATATTTTATGTTAACTGAAGTGTAATTTCCTCCCTACAACTAGGGTTGCCAACCTCCAGGTAGTAGTTGGAGATCTCCCGCTATTACAACTGATCTCCAGCCGATAAAGACCAGTTCACCTGGATAAAAATGGCCACTTTGGCAGTTGGACTCTATGGCATTGAAGTCCCCCCCTCCCTACCTTCCTCAGGCTCCACCCCAAAAATCTCAAGGTATTTCCCATCCCAAAGCTGGCAACCCAACCTACAATCCATCCTAAAGAGCCGCACAGAGTATCCCATACATGACGCCAGTCCCAAACCAAACTTCTGCTGCTGCCCTGTCCCAAAGTAAAAATTGAAGAAGAGTTGGTTTTCATATGCCAATTTCTCTACTTTTTTAAAGGAGAATCAAACAGGCTTACAATCTTCTTCCCTTCCTCTCCCCACAACAGACACCTTGTGAGGTAGGTGGGGCTGAGAGAGTTCGGAGAGAACCGTGACGAGGCCAAGGTCACCCAGCTGGCTTCATGTGGAGGAGCGGGGAATCAAACCCGGTTCTCCAGATTAGAGTCCACTGCTCTTAACCGCTACACCACGCTGACCTAGTGAAGGACTAACATGGCTGAGTATATTGACAGCATTTCAATTCATGCACAAGATGTAGGTCATAAACTGTAATTAATTACATTAGTACATTAATCCACTACAGCTTTAGCCAAGGCTCAAATCTGGACCTTTGATTAAAGGGCCCAGTGCTATATAGGGTGCACTGTTATTTACCCCTTGGCTCTGTCAAATTTGGTGAAATAAAAAAGTAGAGATGGCTTTTCCTTCCTTATTTTACTCAAAAAATCAGACAGAAGAATGTTCAGATGTAGAGGAACGGAAGAGCAAACTAGCAGAATACGCAGTAATGGCAAGGCTGTCAAACCAAGTAAATAGAAGACCAAATGAAGAATTTCAAAACAACTGGAAGCTTGATTACTCATAGGTTTGTTAAAATGTTGTATAAGCAAAATTGAGTTTGGGTAGATATAAACTTATGTAAAGGAAGAAAGCATTAGATATTAAATTAAAAATAAGTTAATGTTAATGTTAAAAATATTAGCAATATAGAGAAAAGGCTACCAGGTAGAAAACAAAGAGGACCATACATTAAGAGAGTAGAGATATGACAGAAAAATAGAAAATAATACAGAAAAGTTCTGGGTGGAAATACAAAATTTTGATCAAGCTACCTCATACATACTATTCTGTCCTTAGAGAGTATATTAATAATAGTATGTATGAGGTAGTTTGATCAAAAATTTGTATTTCCACCCAGAACTTTTCTGTATTCTATTTTTCTGTATTTTTATTTTTTTTATTTCTCTCTGTGTGTGAAAAATAAAATACATATTAAAAATCAGACAAACGGGCATTGGCTTTATGTTTCAGTAATGTTGAAACATTTGCCATCTTTGCCATTAAATGTGGACCTGCTGAAGCACCGTAACTGCGGTTGTGCTTCTTTGAGCTAATATAGATCTGGATTCACTCCAGCTAGATATAAAAAACCCGGGCAAGGGGAACTAACTGAAGAATACATATACAAACAAAACGATCCTTCCGCCAGTGGAATATTGCCGGTGCAGTAATTGCGCCCGTCCTAATTGTGCCAATCCTTTTGTATCGCTCAGTCTTCCCCGGAGACCTTGTTTCCTGCCACCGCCATGGAGAAGTTCCTCCAAGAGGAAGAGAAGCGAGCGAGGGACTTTGAAAAGGTTTTAAACGGGCACATCGAGGAACTGCAAAGGCAGTCAGAGAATACCCTAAAGAAATACGCCGGTCTCAGGCAAAGCCGACACAGATGAAGCTGGGGGGAAAGAACAAAAATAAATGCTGAGATGTAATTACAATCCCAACACCAACCTTCCGCTTTACCATTTAAAAAAATGATTTACCCACAAGACAAAGAAGTGTTTGTAATGCGAGGTTTTGTATATAGTTTGCCTGCGGATTTAATTTCAACGTGAATATTGTGTATTGCAGAGTGTATGAGGTCTAAAAATACCTGGAAATTATATATGAAAATTTTTAAACCTTAAATGCATTCTGAATAGCCATATATTGTACTATTATTTAAAGTGTGGCCTATTCATAAAAAACCCTTCCATTGTAGCATATTCTAGATTAAAATGGAGACCATGGTGAGGAGTTGGATATTCAGAGGTCTCAGACCAACTGTTCTTTTCTCTCCCTTTCTACAACCACATCAAAAGGCAAAAATGTATTTATTCATGGGACGTATAGGTATTCAAGGGACATATAGGACATATTCATGGGTTACATTTTTTCTCAAGATCTCAGAGCTGTTTTACCTTCATGTCAACCTGAAAGGTAGGGTACGGTTGAAAAACAGTGACTTAGAAAAGGCTATCCAATTGCAGAGCAAGGTTTCGGAAAGTGGATTTTTCGCACCTGATCCCAATGCTGCAGCTCGTTTCCACCTTCTCTTTCTCCCTTTCCCTCAGTTGACAATCTGTGGACTTTGTGTGGCAAGACAGGGTGGCATTGGACTGATGTCAAAACAGGACCAAACCAGATGAGATGGGGGGAGTTCAATGATCAGAGCTCCCAGCGTTTTTTAAATACAAATATCAGGTGCAGGGGGCCGATTCTGGTTGGAAGGATGGCATTAGGAGAAAAAGGGATTTGAACCTTCCATCCTATGCAGTTTCCCTGATCTGAGGGACACCCAGGGAACCCATCATTTGCAGAATGTAAGTATGCAGAAACTATAAAACATAATTTATGTATCCAATACTTTCTCCAATCGAAGAAATTAACCAGCTAAGCTGCCCTGAGGGATGGGGGACGTGAATGAAATGGCAGGTTCTCTTGCCCCCAATTTTCATGGCTTTCCCCCTTTCATGACAATCTTTGCAATCAGAACTTTTGCTTTAACACCGAAGTTTAATTTCAATTTAAACCACCCTCCCCACCCACCCCAAACAGACGAAATGTTTTGAAAGGAAAATTTATATTCGAAGAATAATATTGATCTACTTAAAAAAACACTAAGACCATGTACAGTCATATACTTTTTAAGAATAAAAACATTGTCAAATGTACTTTGGGTAAAGGGCTCTCAGGAAGTATGCCTATTAAGAAGAAGAAGAAGTAGAAGAGTTGGGTTTTATATGCCGACATTCTCTACCACTTAAGGAAGAATCAAACCAGCTTACAATCACCTTCCCTTCCCCTCTCCACAACAGACACCCTGTGAGGTAGGTGGGGCTGAGAGAGTATGACTTGCCCAAGGTCAGCCACCTAGCTTTGTGTGTAGGAGTGGGGAAACAAATCCAGTTCACCAGATTAGCCTTCACCGCTCATGTAGAGGAGTGGGGAATCAAACCCGATTTTCCAGATCAGAGTCCACCGCTCCAAACCACCATTCTTAACCACTACACCACGCTGGCTCTCTGTATTACCTACAGAGAAGCCCTACCTGGATCACTGGGTCAACCTTTCCGTTCCTCTTCAAGGCAAGTAACTTTGGGAGACAGCACAAGTGTCTCTAAATCAGCAGAACAGACTAATACTTAGAGAGTTTTGCATAAGCATCAGCCCACATGGCAAGGGTGACCACACTCCCTTTACGGATATCACTGCAAACGTCTTGTGGATAAACATCACAAACATTGTTCCCAGGTGTGCAAACCCCCCACCCCCTGCCCCTGGTGTCTCTAGACTCCTATATGTCCCATTCCTCTCCCCAACATTAACTGCGGCTGGCATTCAGAAGCCCAATCAAAAGTGGAATGTAATGGGGATTCTAGTTGTACGTTTATTATGCTAATAATGCAAAACTCTCATGTGCGCTGTTGGTACATATAACTTGCATGAATGAGGTTCCAGGTTTTGTCCTTGGCATCTCAAAGGAAAGGAGGCAGCAGAGCTGGGAGAAAACCTCTACCTTGGGACCATGGACAGTGAGTGTTAGAACAGACAGTACCTGGTAAACGGATCAACGGCCCGACGTGGTAGGAGGCAGCTTCATATGTCCATGTATGTGAAGTCTTTAAGCATTTTGCAAAAGTGTAATGAGTCGGATCCAAAGGTGACTTTGGCTGCTACCACATGGTGAGGATTCTTCATTTCCCTGTCATTGCTGCCGCAAATACAAAGGCATTTGTCCATACAGGAATTTTGTGCACACTTTCCTCAAGCCAGCCACCATGTTTGCTGCGTTTTCCCTCATCGTGCCACTAAAGGCTTTTTGAGGGCTTGTTCTTGAATCGGCTGTTGCTATTCCTCCATAGCACAAGAACATTACATTGACCTAGGGCCACAATCTGTTAGTTCCTCCAAGCCTCCAGCTTTCAATTGTTTCAAAGCAAGTCTCTAGCCCTTTTCATTGCAGAGATATAAAGGGAAAGATGTACTTCTGCCCTTACAAGAAGGGGGTCCATGATTTCAACAGATTTCCCACATGAGCTGCTGCCCCCTGCACTGAACCCCATGCTGTTGGAACACCTTTGGGTGGGATGAGGGGACTGCAGAAGACAGAGAGGCAGGGAAGCTCCATTCCACAAGCAGAGTTCCACAACGAAGCTTCACTTATGGTTCTTTGGACCCAACCCAATGTCAACACAAGTGTTATCTTCGTTTTCACAATACTCAGGAAAGGAGGTGTACGAAGCCCTCTGCTTCAAAGCGACATCAAGCGAGCAGGTTTTCACTAAGGGTAAAAAAAAAAAAATAATAATCAGCACTTAAGAATTTTGCCAACGTTTGCCAAGTTTTTTATGCATATCGGCAAAGTTTCAGCTCAGCTTAGTTTTGTACGAATTGAACTGCAGAAATGAGGACATCAAAGGCCCACACAAGGGAAGACTCTGGGAAGTAATTAGGAACTACTGAAGAAGAACAGGAAGAGGAGGGGGTAACATTGTGAAGTCCAAAGTCTTTGTTTTAAGACATGGCACAGCTGGGAATTTTCAGTGAGCTAAGCAGAGAAATTGAGGAACACTTTCAGTCAATTACGGGTAATCCCCAAAAGGCTAGATTTCAGCTAAATTTCATTAGGATCCAACATGCAAAGGGGTCGGATACAGGAAAGAGAACCAGAAAGCTTTTATTCCCATGTACTAAAGATCTATTTTCCCCCCAAGCAAAACGTTCAACCAGATGAATCATTTGTGAGCACTTCAGAAAATGGTATCTGGCTCCTAAAGTGCTTAAGGGCCAGATGCTGGATGGGTGTTTGATCTGGTCTCTGCCCATATGAGCCTGATTGTAAACTAAGACCATCCCCTGGTGCCCTAATCTGGGTATCTCAGGTAAGAAAGGAGTTTTTTTGTGGTGGGGGGGGAGTAATGCAGAGCAGGACTTTCTCAGTGATGGCCCCAGTTGTTATGCATATATGTCTGTATACCTTAAAGTCAGCCCAGGAAGTTTTTGCACTTTTCCATTTGCCTTCCTGAAAGTTGGTCTATACTACTAATGTTCCAGAGGGCATTTTGATGGTTTTATTTCTTATCCTCTTTGTTTTAATCCAGGGGTATCGAGCTAATTTGTTACGAGGGCCAGATATGACATAAATGTCACTTGGTCGGGCTGGGCCATGCCTCACCAGCCCAGATCAGGACTGGAGGGGGTGGCTGTCTCGTGGACCGGATAAGAGTTCTCAAGGGACCAGATCCGGCCCACAGGCCTTATGTTTGACACCCCTGTTTTAATCTGTTCAAGGACTCGCTTGTTTTCAGTCTCCGTGGGTGCTGATATAGTTGCTGATTTCATATTTTTATGGACTGTCATTATTAGTGTTAGCATTAGCTGCGTTGCCATTTTTTATAATTATTTTGAACAGCTGCTGACTTGTTAATCATTTGTATTCATACTAATTTTGGCTGTTTTTTTAAAGCCATTTTAACAGAAAGGCAAGACATACCTCTTCTAATGGGAATACATGCAGTAAGGTGCCCACCCCAGTTTTCCTGTACCTACATTAGCCTCCTTTCTTTCTCAACTTTAACTCTTGCAAAGCAGGAAGAAACCCAACAGGTGTAGCTCTTCTCCCATAGAGGTGTGGTAGCTGGGACGCATTGCCTGTTAGATTTCGGCCTGACTTGCAGCTATCATTGTAGCAAGGAGCCGTGTCAGTCACAAAGGTAGCACCCCTAACTACGCGCAAGGGCTTCTTCAAGAGCCACCTCCTTCTCCATGTACAGGGACAGCTGGCTGCCATGACTCCAGAACAGCATCTTTCTTAACACACAGCTATGGAATTTGGTACTAGGGGCAGAATGAGCATTTGCTTCGTGTACAGGAAGTCTCAGGTTCAACCCTCAGCGTTGGGAGTTAAAAAGATTGCAGACAGCAAGACTGAAAAGACCCTTTGCCTGAGACCCTGAAGAGCCGCTGCCAGAGTACAGAATATTGGGCTGAATGTCTCAACAAGCTGACTCAGGTCTTTTATGCATGGAAACTTAACCTCGGCCTCAACGCTCTCTTGACCCACACTTTTCTGATCCGAATTCTCAAAATCCTATGCATGGTGGTTGTTTGCCTTAAATAAATTCCTGGAGTATCAGGAGTACTGCAAAACTAAGGATCGCATTAAAAGAGCATTGAGAAGACCCCGAGAGAACGTGGGGTGGGCACGAGGTCGACTCTGAGGGATGGAAAACTCATGCATAACTCCAAGGAACAACAGAGACAGTCCAGGGATGAATGTGAGTCAAAGTACCCATGCATCAGTACAAGGTTGCTTCATATTACTTCCTCTCCCCCTCATATTGCTGTGAAGTTCTACTAGATAGCCAGTGTCGGGCAGTAGTTACTGTTAGACTAGAACAGGATTCAAATTCCTAATCAGCCATGAAGCTCCCTGGATGACCCTTGGCTGGTCATTCTCAACCTACCTTAGAGCGGAGTAGTGAAGATAAACAGGGAGAATCCGAGCTCATTGGAATAAGGGAAGAATACATAAAAGCTTCCAGAACCACTGAGCCTGCCTGCCTGCGCTGGGAAAGCATTTGTAAATGAATATAAATGGCTTTAACCTGGGAGGTCTTTTTGTGTAATGGTGCACAGGAATGCGGAAGAAGCCCATTCGTTCAGGGTCGTCTTCGCAAAAGGGCCGGATGCGGCTCAGGACTGAATGCATTTTTGACACTGAGCGATTCTCTTGAGAAAACGATTTGTGGAATGGTACTATATGCCAATAATAAGCCAAGAGATGAAAAAAATAACGAGTACCTGCAGGAGATATCATTCAGCGTCAAGGAGAGATGTACTCACACAAGGATGGGACCCGCTTCAATAGACACCTGAAGGTAACTGCGGGAAATGCAGGCAGAGTAGTGCATTATTCAAGAGGTAATCCATAGGTTGATTGGGTGAGCAATACCTGAAAAGCCGATGCTGACTCAAGGCAGGAAGGAGGCTTAAACAGAAACAAGGAATGAAAGAGAATACCAACACGCAAAGTGATGGCATCGCTTTACTCTGCTCTGGTTAGACCTCACCTAGAGTATTGTGTTCAGTTTTGGGCACCACAATTTAAGAAAGATGTAGAGAAGCTGGAAAGTTCACCAGATTAGCCTCCGCCGCTCATGTGGAGGAGTGGGGAATCAAACCCAGTTCTCCAGATCAGAGCACGCCATTCCAAACCACCGCTCTTAACTACTACACCACGCTGACTCCCTAAAAGTTAATGTTCTTTACCTGTTTCCCTCACAGGTGCTGGACTTATTCCAGTCAAAAACCACTTGGATTAAGTCTGTCAGGCAGAGGGCTCATGTAGAGACCACACTGGTAACGCCTCACATCACGCTACCTCTTTTCCAACATCAGTTCAGAACCTGACTTCCACAGTCACCCAGTTTGCTGTCAAGACCCACGTCTCCCTGGCCTCAGCCCACCACTTTACCCTCCACATCAAAGTGACCAAGCGGTAGTGCCGCTCGCTGAAGGTTTCAAGTACACAATGATTTTAAAAGTACATTACAAAACCTCTGTGGTCTGGAAAGGACATTCGCGGGTACAAGACAATCTTACATTATAGTATAACATTTCCTTTTGCAGACATCTTCCAAATATTTTTTTTGACAGGTTGTATAACATTCTCATGTGTATGCACACCCATACAGCGTTAACTAGTTTGGTTCCATACGATTTCCATTTTCAACATGTAGTTTACCAACCCACGGTCCATTTCGCTGACCCGGCAGTCCTTGTTTCGGCTGGGGGTGGGAGAATGAACACTTGTCATGAGGATACACCCTCTCCATTAGAGGCTAAGAGACACACAAACGCAGTTTGTTGAAGGAAGAGATAAAGGGATCAGTAGAAAGAGCTGAGGGGAGGCAGCATGGAGGGGAAACGGCCGTTTCGGTTTCTTATGAGAGCAGTCAAATGTAACTATAGACAAGCTGTTTTGGGGACTGAAGGAGTTTAATACAAGAAACCGAAACGGCCGTTTCCCCTTCAGTTTATATCTTCACTACTTGGCAACTTTCGAAGGACCATTAGCAAACATGAGCACTTACCTTATTAAGGATTGTTGACTTTTTCTTCTCAAAAGGCTTCTGCCTTTGGATTGTGCATGTTATGAATACTTACCTTACTAAGGACTGTTGACTTCCATTTTTCAAAAGACATTTGCCTTTGGATTGTGTATGAACTACTTTTGTATGTTCTGCTTTTGTATGTCCTTCTTTGTTCAGTTGCATTGTTGTTGTTCACGTTTATCATGTTTTCATCCATTGTATCACCTTTGTGGTTTGTATAAGTGTGTAGCACCATAAAGTTTTTTTGCACTTTGTTTAATCTTTTCGCATCTATGCTGATTTCCAAACTCAGGTACTAGCATTGAGGTACCTTTTCCCCACAAACCTCCAGGTACTAGCTGGAGATCTCCTGCTATTACCACTGATCTCCAGCCGATAGAGATCAGTTCCCCTGGAGAAAATGGCCGCTTTGGCAATTGGACTCTATGGCATTGAAGTCCCTCCCCAAACCCCACCCTCCTCAGGCTCTGCCCCAAAATATCCAGCTATTTTCGGAGCTGGCAACCCTAATTTTCCCACAGGCAACACCAATTGCGCCAAACTCCTTGTGAGAGCAACTGACTCAGGACGTGCCATGCAATCTTAAAGTGGGGCCAGTTATTTGTTCATTTAGTAATCAGGGGCTGCAAACAATGGGAAAGGGGGGGGGTCTTTTTCTTTCTCGTTCTCTTCTCCCAACACATACGATTCTCCCTCCTCAGGGCTCCTCTTTCCCCCTTCAAAAGTTCTCAAAAGAGATCTTCCTCCCGAAACATTTCTCTGCTTTTTTTACAACTCAAGCCATCGATCTGTAACAGTGGCTGTCCGCTTTTATGAAGTCACGGAGCTTAATAAACGAAACCTCCACTGGCTTCCTTTCTGTCTCTCTCCCCCCCACCCTTTTCCTGGGCTGTGTCAATACTGGGGTTTATAAGCCTTTCGCCAGGGACTTGTTTTCTTTTTTTAGTTCTCCGCGCAGTGCTTGGTTTATTTAAAGTGCTACTGAAATAATAATAATAAAAAACACCCTGGCACCAATTTTATGTCAAGAGAGTCAGACTCTAAACCTTTATACAGACTCTTCTCCTAGCAGTCTGCAATATTTTTCTCTTGGTTCTTAAAAATATACTGTTCTTTGCCACTCCATCGTTCCTAACACAGTCTAAAAGGAGGTGGCTCATTGGGTGGGCCCTGGATGGACCAGGCTAGCCTGATCTCGTCAGATCTTGGAAGCTAAGCAGGGTCAGCCCTGGTTAGTATTTAGATGGGAGACCACCAAGAAAGTCCAGGGTTGCTGTGCAGAGGAAGGCACTGGCAAACCACCTCTGTTAGCCTCTTGCCATGAAAACCCCAAAAGGGGTCGCCATAAGTCGGCTGCAACTTGACGGCACTTTACACACACACACACACACACACACACACACACACACACACACATATATATTGGGTGGGATCACACTAAGGTTGCCAACCTCCAGGTGGTGGCTGGAGATCTCCTGCTATTACAACTGATCTCCAGCTGATAGCGATCAGTTCCCATGGAGAAAATGGCCACTTTGGCAATTGGATTCTATGGCACTGAAGTCCCTCCCCAAACTCCGCCCCAAATACCTCCCGCCAGTGGTGAAGAGGGACCTGGCAACCCTGGATCACACCTGAGGTCAAATATTCTTTTATATCAGGACTGCAGAAGGCTTCTCCTAACCTTTCAACTTTGGGGCACTTCCCAATTGCTTTAGCATTTTTGCTTGACAAAGCCAGGGTCGCCCCCCCCCCCATTAAAAAAATATATGAAATGCCCAATATTCCCCAGGTTCTGTTTTCTTCCAGCTGAACAGAAAATGTACACACTGAAAGCCTCGTGCCTGTGTTTTTAAGCATGTTGAATCAGAGTAAGAGTCATGCTTAGAAATTTGGCTCCTAATAAAATCACGGCTCTAAACCCGGTTTGCGCTCAAGGAGGGCTCACTGTAATATACGTAGAACAGCTTTATCTGGTAATGAGCACCTTTGGCTGCTGAGTCACGTGATGCCGTCGGGATCCGGTTGCTCGGTGTGCTTTTTTCTGCTCAAATGATTCCAATCAATCATTCAGTTCCATTTCTGTCACTTCGTGCCCAGAAACAGTTTGAAATCGCACCACTGAAGCACTTTTTTGAAGTTTTGAGACCGGAATACATCAGGGTGTTTTTTTGTTTTTTTGGTTAAGTAAAAAAAAAAAAAGAGCAAAGGATAGTTGTTAGACCTTTGGCCGACAACGTTGGAAGCAGACTTTTTGACCGCTTCTTCTTTCTTTTATAATTGCAAAGGGATTTCTTCTATTTCACCTTGTAAGGGAAGGCAAAGGTGAGCTTCTGGGGGAAGAAGAACAGCATCTACAGAAAGTGAGGGTTTGTAATTCCTGGCGGCTCCAGGTTGGGAAAAAAAAAAAAAAAAGATCTCAGACCAGCGGGTCTGGGAGAAAGCTTCTCCTTGAAAACTTGGAGAGCTATTGCCAGCATGGAGGGGGTGCATCCGGGCTACCATATTTGTCCCCAAGCTTATAGTCCAGGTAGTGGTTATGAGGCATTGCCCATCTGAACTGCTTTGCCCACTTAAAAAAAAAAATTCCTGTCAAGTCACAGCTGACTTATGGCGACCCTCGGTGGGGTTTTCAAGTCAAGAGACGTTCAGAGGTGGTTTGCCATCACCTGCCTCTTAACCCTGGTATTCCTTTGAAGTCTCCCATCCAAATACTTGCCAGGGTCAACCCTGCTTAACTTCTGAGATCTGACGAGGTCAGGCTAGCCGGGAGCTATCCAGGTCAGGGCTTTTTTTAAAGTAGGCTTTTAAAATACGAAAGCTTCCATTAATGCCATGGAAGATCCTGGGAGAGAAGGTGTCATGATGTAGCCCGATCTCGTCAGATCTCAGAAGCTGAGCAGGGCCGGTACTTGGAAGGGAGACCTCCAAGGAAGACTCTGCAGAGGAAGACAATGGCAAACCACTTCTGATTCTCACTCGCCTTGAAAGCCCCCTTGTGCTGGGGTCGCCATAAGTCGACTGTGACGTGATGGTATTTTACACACACACACGGAAGATCCCATCCAAAGCTTTGGGTGGAGGCTCCAGGGCTCGTTCAGCCTACTGCCTGCTGGCAGGAGATTTTTCTCCATGCATATCCCTGAGAGGAAAGGGTATATGGTTAGCATTAGAACGCTGAATAATCTCAGTGCAGAGAAACTGCTTCTCTGCATAGCTTTAGGAGTCAAGTTTTGAGTTTTTATGGCTTTGCGCTCCTGATCTTTACCTCCTGGGCTCGACCCACTCTGAATTCAAATTCTGTGTCCTCTCCCTCCCCCACCCCCCCTTTTCAATTCCTCTTGTTCTTATTGCACATGTTATTGGGAGGGCATTAGAAACATTATAAAAAACTCCCCCCTCCTCCCCCAAAAGACTACAACTTTCTAAATGGCCGCCTCTTGTGAAAGGACTATTCAAAAAACAAAAACATTGTCTAATCCATCATTTAAAGCTGCCATTCCCACTTCCTATGGCTTTCATCAAGTTTTTGGACAAACTAATCCGGCAAGATGTTAAAAATTATCTTAAAATTATTAGTGGGTTAACCCTCACAAGGAAGAAAGGGATGTTTTGTGTAGGCTCTCGCTAGTGTTTTAATGGAAAACATTATATGATATTATGTGGGTGGGGAGGCAACCTTTGGGGCTCAAATACTAAAGATTACTCCGGCACAACAACATCTGCCTGTGAAGAAGAAGAGTTTGTTTTTATACCTAGGGTTGCCAGGTCCCTCTTCGCCCCTGGCGGGAGGTTTTTGGGGCGCAGCCTGAGGAGGGTGGGGTTTGGGGAGGGGAGGGACTTCAATGCCATAGAGTGCAATTGCCAAAGTGGCCATTTTCTCCAGGTGAACTGATAACTATCGGCTGGAGATCAGTTGTAATAGCGGGAGATCCCCAGCTAGTACCTGGAGGTTGGCAACCCTATTTATACCCCATTTGTCTCTACCGAAAGGAGCCTCAAAGCAGCTTACAATATCCTTCCCCCAAAAAAACTGGAACCATGTGAAGTGGGTGAGGTTGAGAGAGTTCTGAGAGAACTGTGACTAGCTCAAGGTCACTCAGCAGGAAGCATGTGGAGGAACGGTGAATCTAATCTGGTTCTCCAGATTAGAGTCTGCCGCTCTTAACCACTACACCATGCTGAAGGGGTTGGTAGGCTAGCACACAAAATGGGGGAGAGGTGAGGATGATACTTGGCCAGACATGATTGGAGCAAGCCAAACTGCATCTGCATAGCTGGAATCTCAGGGATTTGACTTGGACTCAGCTCATGGCTATGCAGATGTGCAGACCATGACGTGCATAAGCCTCTCCCACATCGCTGGCCCCAGCACTGCTTCCAGGGCCTTGTGCGTTATGGCAAATATCTGGTCCTGGGAGCCAGGCGAGCGTCATGGCGTATAAGGGCCGCTTACCCCCTGTGACACAGCCTAAGTATTTCCACGCAAAACAAAACGGAGACTTTTCTGTAAGGCTTGTTTTCTTTATTCCAAAAATAAATATTTTTTTCCTTTAGTCAAATGATTTCAAATTCTATTGTATAATCAATACATGGAGGGGGGGAATTCACTTCTTTGGAAGCTGTGGAAAGCTGGATAGACACAAGCTCATGGACACCGCCAACAACGCCGCTGATCATTTGAAGCCAACTGATAACAAACTGCGAAAGCAACAAATCCCCTTTGAGAACACAGGGCTATAAGAGAAAATCTCCCCCCAGAGTTGAAGTCCAGAAGGCACATGAGTGGGACCATAAAATGCATTTTTGCCAAGTAGCAAATATATTCTAGATTACATTCCAAGAGAGAGAGGGACAGATACTGTGGAGCTTTGAATCAAGTCAGAGAAAGAAGATCAAAAAAGAAGAAGACTCCTTTGTCAAAGAATAGTTAATGACTAGGGGATTGGAAAAGAGTTCTTTTTTCTTGGTTTTCTTTTTTGGCTCTCGACAGGGTAGCAGGTGAGCCGGAAGGCCCAAAGTTACAGAATTCGAAAACGGCATCATTCGGTCGTGTTGGGACGGGTTGCCACGTAAACGAACACCACGATCAAAAGCACGACCACGGCCAGCGTCGGAAGCACCACGGTCGTGACTTGCTGCCGCGCTTCTTGCATCGCCTGCTTTCTCTCTTTTTTATCTTTGGAGGTCTCTTTTTTGGGTTTCCCTTTCAGCTGTCTCATTCTGAGGCGTCGGGGCCTTGCCTCAAGCCAAGCCGGGGGAAAGGAAGCAAAACGGAGTTCCGTCGGACACGACCAAAACAGGCCTCGTCCGGCCGAAGGAGGCCTCTGCTCTTGGCGGGGGGCAACCTGCAAAACAGAAAATCAAAAATAGCGATGACTCTCAGGCGGCCCTGAGGAAACGGCTCAACAAGAATCACAGCGTTTCGTAGTTTTGCGGGACTCGAAAGGGATCTTGTTAACGGCCGTCTTGTGTATACAGGAAGCACTGGTTATAACCCACAGAATCTGGTTTTTACCTCTCAATATGTGGAATCAGGGCTACCGTGGGGAATAAAAGAACGATCTACTTGAGGGGTTTGGGTGGGCTCCAATTAAAGCGGCAAAAACTAAGAGATGGGCAACAATCAGTTTCGTTCTAAACAGGGTTAAATAAAGGTAACGGTCCCCTGTGCAAGCACCGGATCATTCCGGACCCATGGGGTGACGTCACATCCCGATGTTTCCTAGGCAGACTTTGTTTACGGGGTGGTTTGCCAGTGCCTTCCCCAGCCTTCCCTTTACTCCCAGCAAGCTGGGTACTCATTTTACCAACATCAGAAGGATGCAAGGCTGAGTCAACCTTGAGCCGGCTACCTGAAACCGACTTCCGTTGGGATCGAACTCAGGTCGTGAGCAAAGCTTGGGCTGCAGTACTGCAGCTTACCACTCTGCGCCACGGGGCTCCTAACAGGGTTATACCCTTCTAAAGGGTTATACCCTTCTAAATTAATTGAAGTCACTGGGCTTAGCATGGTATAACTCTGTTTCAGATTGCACTGAACATCCCACCACCCTCTACTGGATCATATTTATTCATTACACTCTTCCTTTCTTGCAAGAGCTCACAGCTGCTTATGTAGGGCCCCATATACTGTGGGAGGTAGTTACCTGGTCCCAACTTGGGTTCCCTGCAGCCACACAGCAGCTGAGGGAAATGTTTTTTAAAAAAATAAAGGAGCGCCCAGGTGGGTTTGGAATGCCACTATGTAGGTTCATAGGAACATAAGAAAAGCCCTGCTGGATCAGACCAAGGCCCATCAAGTCCAGCAGTCTGTTCACACAGTGGCCAACCAGGTGCCTCCAGGAAGCCCCCAAACAAGACGACTGCAGCAGCACCATCCTGCCTGTCTTCCACAGCACAGGTAAGAAGGGCTCCTTCCCTCCCAAGTCAATGCAGGGAGGGGAGCTATCTCCCCATTTTTGCTACTCCAGAATACTCCACTTGCAGTTGAGAACCCAAACCCATCACTTTACATACACGTAGTTTGGGCCTCATAGTTGTGTAGAATAGGGTATTTGACCAAGCATGCCTGTCATGTAGGGGTATGAAAAGTCCCCCCCCCCCGCCTTGTGAAATTCCATTCTCGCATAATGGTTTAAGACACAGCAGCCTCATTTCCCTTTGTATGCGATCGCCCTTATCCGCAGGGTGGGCGCTTGTGTATGTTAATATCTCAAGGACTCACCGTTCAGAAGCAAACCTCTAGTGCCACAAAACATTCTTAGAAACCAGACAACTATCACAATACTCTGGGAGAGGGGGGAATTACAATAGTTCATCACTCCCTCGACATTTCTTCCAAGGCTACCAAACTTCTCGGCTGCTGAATTAAAACCTGTTCAAGGCAGGGGCGCCATAAATTCCAGGCAGCCAGGCAAACAAGATAACACAGCTAAACACTTCATGAGAATAATGAGAATTAAGTATTCTGTCGATAGAGAGCCCCGGCGGCCGCCTCCGGTACAAGGATTGCCAACTAGAGGTCTGTGGTCTCCCGCTGTGGCCTCCCGAGATGCGCACAAGGAGAGAGCATGCATCTTGTCACTGCATGCAGACACGTCATCGTGCATGTATTATCTCGGCAAGGCATTCGTGGAGTATGAGGGCTTCCTACAGACGGAGTCACACATTTGCTCATGCGAGAAGGAGGCTTTACTTCCATAGTTTTATTAAAAACTGGCATTGTCAGGAAAACATATTAGTGCTTGGGCATCTCTGGTGAACCGAACTGTTCTTAGGAACGTAAGACGTTTGGGAAGCTTCCATCCGGCCTAATAGATTTAACAAACACAAAGCACAAAGTCAAAATTCCTGCATGGACAAGCACATTATTGCGTGTGTGTGTGAAGTGCCGTCAAGTCGCAGCCGACTTATGGCGACCCCTTTTTGGGATTTTCATGGCAAGAGGCTAACAGAGGTGGTTTGCCAGTGCCTTTCTCTGCATAGCAACCCTGGTATTCCTTGGTGGCCCCCCATCCAAATACTAACCAGGGCTGACCCTGCTTAGCTTCTGAGATCTGAATAGATCAGGCTAGCCTGGGCCATCCAGGTCAGGGCACATTATTGTGTAGATGTGCACGATACAATTCCCAGGGGCCATGAGCGGAAGCAGGGGTGGATGACCAAACAAGCCTGAGGGATACCTAGTTCTGACATGCAAAAATTCTGCGTTTTTACGCACTGAATTCTGCAAAGTATCTACAACCTCCAGGTACTAGCTGGGGATCTCCTGCTATGACAACTGATCTCCAGCCGACAGAGATCAGTTCCCCTGGAGAAAATGGCCACTTTGGCAATTGGACTCTATGGCATTGAAGTCCCTCCCATCCCCAAACCCCACCCTCCTCAGGCTCCGCCCCAAAAACCTATTGCCAGTGGCAAAGAGGGACCTGGCAACCCTAAAGTTGACGTACCTGAGGGGGTATGGCCAGCTTCTGACTAGGATAAAAGAACTCTGAGATTTGGGTTTCTACTTGTGTCTAATGAGCCCCGTGGCGCAGAGTGGTAAGCTGCATTGACTCTATAAAAGAAGCCACGGTCCTCAGTTTGCAAGACCTGAGCAAGGTTGTTCAAGATAGTACATTTTGGAGGACATTGATTCATAGGGTCGCCATGAGTTGGAAGCGACTTGACGGCACTTAACACTCACACACATGTTCAATGGAGCTTTCTCCCAGGTAAGTGTACACAGGATCGCAGCCTTAGAATCACCACTACAGTTTGGGTTTTTTTTAAATCCAGTTTCTACTAAGTCCCTTTGGCTGCAAGAATGTATTTGAAAACAGAATAAAAACACAGCCTGCTGGGCCATCCCCCACAGCACGTTTTGGCATGTGCTGCTCCCAAAATTGGTGGGTAGGTCCCTGCTTCCCTGACCTGGGTACCCAAGGCTTGCCCAGTCTTGTCAGATCTTGGAAGCTAAGCAGGGTTGCCCTGGCTAGTACTTGGATTGGAGACTACAAATGATCGTAGACTACAAATGTAGAGCTCTCTCAGCCCCACCTATCTCACAGGGTGTCTGTTGTGGGGATGGGAAGGGAAGGTGATTGTAAGCCGGTTTGATTCTTCCTTAAGTGGTAGAGAAAGTCGGCATATAAAAACCAACTCTTCTTCTTCTTCTTCAATACCAATATGAGGAAAGAAAGAGTGACACACAGGAGCCTGTGTGAAAATCCCCATAGAAATAAAAACAAGGTGACCTGCTCAACATAAACTAACAGTGCTACTACCTGCCTACTCTCATAACAATCCTCAAACAGAAAGGGGGGAAAAGAGAAAGGCATATTCTTTTCATCATGAGAGAGGTTTGCTCAACCAGATTCCCTCCTCCTGCAGCAGTTAAGAGGAAAATGGAATGAACTTTTGATTCATAAGGTAAAGAATTCAAAAGGACCAGGTTTGCTTTGCCACAGGCAACCGGGTGAAGAGAAGAAATATCTTAAACTTCCTTACATTAAGTCAGGCTGTGGTTTCAAGTAGCGCCACACCGCCTACCTGGACTGGCAGCAGCTCTCCAAGGTCTCAGGCAGAGGCAGCGTTTCCTACCACTTGATACCCACAGACTGAACCTGGGACCATCTACTTCAGTGACCCCCAATATGGCGCCCACCAACGGGTTTTCTGGCACACATTTGCTTCTTAGACAAAACATCCCTTCTGTCAAGCAAAGAGCCAGCCCCCCCCCCCAGATTTCCTCCACTTTATTGGTGCGTAGAGAAACACAGGAGGCATCCCTGGTTCTGTCTGCAGCGAACACCCATTCAGAAACAGCTGCCACCAAAGAAGAAGAGGAGGAAGAACAGGAAGAAGAGGAAGAAGAAGAGGAGGAGGAAGAAGAGGAAGGAAGAAGAAGGGTTAGTTTTTATATGCCAACTTTCTCTACCACTTAAGGAAGAATCAAACCGGCTTACAATCGCCTTCCCTTCCCCTCCCCACAACAGACACCCTGTGAGGTAGGTGGGGCTGAGAGAGCTCTAAGAGGGCTGTGACTAGCCCAAGGTCACTCAGCTGGCTTCATGCGTAGAAGTGGGGAAACAAATCCAGCTCACCAGGTTAGCCTCCGCCGCTCGTGTGGAGGAGCGGGGGATCAAACCCAGTTCTCCAGAGTCCACCACTCCTAACCCCCACTCTTAACCACTACGCCACGCTGGGTCTTAGGAAAATGCCTGGGCTTACAATCTCCCACCATTTTGTGACTGGCCCCATGGTGGCCGTTTTAGCAGTGGCAGCACACTCTCCATCCTCAGAATTTCTCAAGCTCAACAAAACTGGGGCGGGGGGGAGAGGGGCTGGCCTGCATGGAAGTCAGAGGTTCGATTACATCCTCTTCTGAAGATTTCCACAGTAGTCCATCCACCTTTGCAGTGGCCCTGTGAAAAACGCTACAAGTCAGAACATTTGAGGGCTGGGGGAAGCTCTAAACATCACACTCTCCCGATGTCCCTTATTCAGCAGAAACAACCCCTATTTCCTGGTCCCTGATAAAACACTGCCACTATTATGGCCTTTCAGATGCCCAATAATAGCAAAGTTTTAACAGGGCACCCGTGACCCAGAGCGGAGTCCTGGGTCTCCCGCCCACCCGGTCCAGGGGCAACCAAGGAGGAGAAGACTGGTCCTGGCTGAGTTACAGGTGAACCTCCTGAGAACTGGATGGGAGGCGTTCGATAGGCCTGTAGGACAGGTGTGGCCTGACAGTCCTATAAGAGGATGGGGAAGGCTAGCCATAGGGTACGCCCCCATTTTCAGCCGTACAAACCCAGATGGTATGAACCATCTGGTATGAACCAGATGGTATGAACAGCCCCTCAGGGCAGCCTCAACAACTGATTTTAAGCGTTTTATCAATTGCTTTTTCGTTGTTGTAAGTCGCCTTGAGGAACCATTTTGACTACGGTCTTTTATGCAAGGCTGTTTCACTCGCGGTCATCCCTCCGACGACTTTGGGTCTTTGTTTCCGACCGTCAGGGGCCGCCTCGCTCTCCCCCTGAGTTTCCCCGCATTTTGCCCGTGTTTTCAGGGACCTGTTTTATCTCGAATTTGAAAACGCGGACAAAACGCGGGGAAACTCAGGGGGAGAACGAGGCGACCTCCGGCGGTCGGAAACGGCATGCATCATCCAAACAAAGACCCGGAGTCGTCGGAGGGGTGACGGCGAGTGAAACAGCCATGCATAAAAGGCCTAAAAGATGGTCTACAAAGAAGCAAATAAAAATAAGATGGTTGAAAAGGACTTGGCTGGAGAGCAGAAACACTTTTTGATCCTGTCACCGTGCTAGATGGTTCTGCGCTGCGGCTGTACATCCGAGACGAGCGACAGCTATGAAATGTTGACAGTTTCCTGGCACAGAACCCGGAATTTTTAAATGCAGTTTAGTCAGGTGTTGCGTTCCTCCTGTATGAAACAGATACATATTCTCCCCTTTTTTGGCTTCATAACAAGGAAGAAGAGATTTGTAATCAAGGAATTATTATTTTCTTGCTGCACGTGACAGCGCCCAATGCCACTCTCAATACCGGCATGTCCCTGCTGAGAGAACAACAAACCTGCAGAATCTGAATCCGCCAGCACTGAAACGTGGCAAGTAACCGGGGAGAAAATTACAGCAAGCTTGTTCTGTCTCTCTCTTTTTTAAAATTCTCAGGCCACGCTGTTATCTTGACAGCAGAAACCAAAGCAAACTAAATTGCTAAGGTTTAGAGAGGGGGAATCACACGAGTCCCTCTGCATGAGAAGACAGACTCTGAAAGAATCTTCCACCGTTTTCTCCCAAGCAGCCGCATAAAGCCGATTTCTGGGGATATATTTCCCCCCCATTCCTTCTAATGTCATCAAGACTCCAACTTTGCTTTTGATTTGAGTCAGTTGCAATATTGCTGTCTTTAACAAGTGATGTAAACAGGGCTGGATTAACGATTAAGCAGAATAAGCACGTGCTTAGGGCCTCAAGGGAAGGGGGGGGGCACCACAGAAATTTTCCATTGCCGGACTTACCATAGACCGTATGGTGCAAAGATGCAAATGGTGCAGATGAACCAGGGTCCTCAAAAAGGGCCCCCCACAATAAATAGGGTTGCCAGGTGCCCACTGGTGGTGGGCAAAATCCCGGCAATTGCCCCCTCTGCCCGCCGACCACCTGAAGGTCAGTGGGTAAATGTGCATACTGTGCATACTGCGCAGCACTTCCAGGTTAGAACAGGAAACAGTCTTGAACTGTGGAAGAAGCCAAACGGTCTTCAAAGTGAATGCCTAGCTGGCAGGAAAAGCTTTCCAAGTTTCAGGACGGGAACATAAGACCGACCATGCTAGATCAGACCAAGGCCCATCAAGTCCAGCAGTCTGTTCACACAGTGGCCAACCAGGTGCCTCTAGAAAGCCCACAAATAGGACGACTGCAGCAGCATTATCCTGCCTGTCTTTCACAGCACCTAATATAATAGGCATTGTCCTCTGATCCTGAAGAGAATAGGTATGCATCATGACTAGCATCCATTTTTACTAGCAGCCATGAATAGCCTTCTCCTCCATGAACATGTCCACTCCCCTCTTAAAGCCTTCCAAGTTGGCAGCCATCATTCCACATCCTGGATGGAAATACTGCCTTTTATCTGTTTAGAATCTCTCACCAGTTGGCTTCAGCAGACGACCCCGCGTTCTGGTATTATGAGAGAGGGAGAAAAGCTTCTCCCTGTCCACTCTCTCCATACCATGCATAATTTTATAGACCTCTATCATGTCTCCCCTTAACCGCCTTCCTTCTAAGCTAAACAGCCCTAAGCGTCTTAACCACTCCCCATAGGACAGTTGCTCTAGTCCCCTAATCATTTTGGTTGCTCTTTTCTGCAACTTCTCAAGCTCTGCAATATCCTTTTTTAGGTGTGGTAACCAGAATTGCACACAGTATTCCAAGTGTGGTCTCACCACAGATTTATACAAGGGCAGAATGATAGCACCGTCTACTGTGTGCTTGCTCCCCTTCCCTCTCTTACGGCGACAGCTCAGCTAAATCGATAAACCTGTCCAAGAGAAAAGAGTGCTACGACAAACCAGGAGGGTTCAAGCAGCCTCCTCCCAAAGGATGTGAGACTTTACCAGGGAGCTTTAGTTTGCACCTCTCTAACAGAACTGTCAACAATGACAAAAGAGTTCTGCCCACTAAAAGCAGATATTGTAATACATAAAGCCTCCTTGTGTTCTCCCAAGTCAGTGCTTTGATAGTCAAACACAAAACGAGACATCTCAGCCTTGCAATTATCCCACCTTCAGCTTCTCTGCCCTCTAAAAACACAACTCATTCCCCCAACAAGTAGCCTGCAGCAAGCAGAGAGATCTCGTCCTTGTGGTTGTAAATGGATCGTTCTTCTGTTTCCTCCATCAGTTCAGACTTGGGAGTCCTGCTGCTTTTCCATGCACAGTCAGAATATCCGGACCCTGCGCATCTCGCCAGGTCCTCACTTGACTCCCGGCTAGCCAACGCACTCCCAGAGACGCTGCTTGAAAGGCAATTGTGTGCCAAACAGCTGGCTTCTACTTTAGACGCCGGAGGAATAATCAAACTCATTGGTTGGGAAGCCAAGGATCTCTATTAATGGTAATAAGGGTATCCAAGGAGTTCAAAGATGGAAGCTTTTCAGCACATGTCTACCTCATTAGCCAGAACTAAGAGAAAGAGGTGGCATGCTAACACAAGATTTTAAGTAGGAGGAGGAGAAAGAGAAGGAAGAGGAGGAGAAGAGTGCTGGTTTTTATATGCCGATTGTCTCTACCTTTTAAGGAGAAACAAACAAGCTTACAATCTCCTTCCCTTCCTCTCCTCACAACAGACACCCTGTGAGGTAGGTGGGGCTGAGAGTGCTAAGAGAACTGTGACTAGCCCAAGATCACCCAGCAGGCTTCATGTGGAGGAGTGGGGAAACCAACCCAGTTCTCCAAATTAGAGTCCGCTGCTCATGTGGAGGAGTGGGGAATCAAACCTGCTTCTCCAGATCAGAGTCCACCGCTCCAAACCACTGCTCTTAACCACCACACCACGCTGGGTGGCCTTGGGCCAGTCATACACTCTCAATCTAACCTACCTCACAGGGTTGAGGTGGAGATAAAAGGGAGAGGAGAAAGAAGTAAGCAGCTTTGGGTCCCCACTGGGAGAAAGGCGGGATATCGATGAGGTACATAAATACAATAAAAATCTCTACTATCTCCCCACAGTTGTCTTTTTTTCTTTTAGGCCTCCCTTGCCAGAAAGGTGTGCCACCCCTCGACTGTTTTGGTTACCCTTTTCTGCATCTTTTCCACCTCCATGAGATCCTTTTTGCGAGAACAGAGATGGGGAGAACAGAACACATGAACCTGCCTTATACTGAACCAGAGCCTTGGTCCATCAAAGTCAGTCTTGTCTACTCAGACCAGCAGCAGCTCTCCAGGGTCTCAGGCAGAGGTCTTTCACATCACCTACTTGCCTGGTCCCTTTAACTGGGGAAGCCGGGGATTGAACCTGGGACCTTCCGCATGCCAAGTAGTTACTCTACAAACTGAGCCACATCCCCTCCCAGAACTGTACATAGTATTCTGCAGGAGAAAAGGGGGAAAGAGCCAAGGCCCTCGATCCCTCCACAATAACAAGCCAATTTGTTTGAGCAAAAGCCACACAAGATGACAGATAGGCAGCACGCCGGGTTCTCTGCCGCAAAGCCGTCATTAGCTACCTAGAGACCAAGAAAGGTAATTGTTTACAGCCTCTTCAAAATAAATATTCGGGCCTGGAACTTAATTACGGTAAGTTAATTATATACACATGCTGACAGCTGAAATATTGCCGAGAAGGAAAGAAAGAGTGTACCATAAAAGCAAGGAGCTGCGACAATCACAGGGTTTGACTTCCAAAACTATTCCCCAAAAGTTATTTTTTATTGTCCGGCTTCCTCATCGGAACATAGGGAACTGCCCGCACACCAGCTAAATCTCATTTAAACTGAATAAATCCACTGATCAGCAACGTGGGTGCTTATTATGTAGCATCATGTGCAAGATTATGAACTCCAAAGCGCCCGGTTTGTATCTCGCCTCGTGAACTGCTTGAATTTGCAACGAGGGATCACAGAACAGCGCGACCTTCCTGGCTTGTTGGAAGCATCACTGAAATAATGGGCTTGAGATCTCAGTGGCCTGTTCCATGGACAGTGGTGCTTTCATCTGGCACAAGAAGCCAACAGCAGGGGGGACTCTCGCGTCGGCAGAAGGCTCCTTGCACTGGGGGAAAGCACCGCTCTTGGCAGAACAGATCCATGGGACCGAACACGATGTATCCGAAACATTTTGGCAGCACTATACCAACCATCCTCACTCCAATCCATCCATTTTATTTTTTTAAAACTTCATTTCTACCCCCATCTAGTCTTCTGGTCCCCCACCAAAGGGAAAGGTTCATGTGCTGACACCCAAATTATCAGGCAGTGCAAACCACCTTCCTGACCTGTTTCCCTTGAATCATTATTGAGAGCTATTTTAGAGGAAGAAGAAGAGTTGTTTTTATACGCCAACTTTCTCTACCACTTAAGGGAGAATCAAACCAGCTTATAATCACCTTCCCTTCCCCTCCCCACAACAGACACCCTGTGAGGTAAGTGGGGCTGAGAGAATGCAACTAGCCCAAGGTCACCCAGCTGGCTTCATGTGTAGGAGGAGTGGGGAAACCTACCCGGTTCACCAGATTAGCGTCTGCCGCTCATGTGGAGTGGGAAATCAAATCCGGTTCTCCAGATTAGAGTCCACCACTCCAAACCACACCTCTTAACCATTACACCACGCTGGCTCTCTAGTCATTTACTCTGGTGTCTAACCCTACCAATCTGCTCAAGCTATGCTCCCCAGAACTTGAAGCTTTCCTTGAGAACATGTGTGATGTAGCTGTTAGAGTGTCGAACTAGGATCGGGGCGGCCCAGGTTTGAATGAATCCCTACTCGGCCACGGAAGTTTGCTGGGCGACCTCGGACCAGCCATACATTCTCAGCCTACCCTACCTAACAGGGTTGTTGTGAGGACAAAATGGAGGAGAGCACAAGGTAAACCACTTTGGTCCCCCATCGGGGAGGAAGCTGAGGTATAAATGAAGAAAAATCAAAACAAATATTCCCCCTGCCTAGGGAGTCTTCCTCCAATTTAAGAGCTACTGAAAGTTGGAGGAAGATTCCTTAGGCTCATAATGGTCACATTATGAGGAGACAAGAGTCACTGGGAAAGACAATCATGCTAGGAAAAGTTGAAGGCAGCAAAAAAAAGAGGAAGACCCAACAAGAGATGGATTGACTCTATAAAAGAAGCCATGGCCCTCAATTGGCAAGACCTGAGCAAGGCTGTTAAAGGTAGGACCTTTTGGAGGGCTGATTCATAGGGTCGCCATGAGTCGGAAGCGACTTGACAGCGCTTAACACACACAGGCTTCAGATCTGGCTGAGCAGAGTGGTAGGATATGTGGCAATAGTATTTATTTCTGGGGACGGGAGGACAAAGCTTACCTCTAGTTTCCAAACAGACACCAAAGTTCTCTTCCGTATTAATTTGCCACAAATTGGGGAGGGGCTGCACAACCAGATCCTGGTATATCCCACTGGCACAGGTGAGAGGCTGAACGCTGAAAGCAAAACATAAACAGACCAATAAGCAAACCGACCAATCGAAATTGGCTCCAAAGACCCCTTTTTATGCGCGTGGACCAAATACGGTAAATTACCAATGTCAATCAACATGCAGAAATCCCAGTGAACTTTCCCCTACCTCTGAGGTTTCTGTTGATCGTGGCCAAAAGATCTAGAATTTCTGTTCAAAAACGGAAAGAAAAAAACCTTTTGCACAAGTTGTCTCAAAAGAATCTCATGAGACAAAACCTGACGACACAAGATGCCGCTTATGGGCATGCGTCCCTCTACATCCCAGTATAAGCTTGCCAATTTTTTGGGGGGGGGGGGAAACTCTCTGGAAACATGCTCCTGATGCAGAAGCCAGAGGCTTTCCTTTAATGTAACGATCAGTACCATGTGTAAAGAGCTACATCACACATCCACGTAACGGCCATGGGCTCTTTGTTCCCCATCCTTAGATGAAGCCACAGCACGTTAAGCCTGTTTAAAGTAGTGATATTGGTATATTGGTATGTCTGGTATGTCCTTCATACAATCTCTTGAACGATAGACCAATCAATGGTATGAGCTCCATACAGAGAGGCTGCAAACTTCCATCCCAGACCACTGGTCCATCTTCGTTCAGGAGTGTCTGTTCCAATTGGCAGCAGCTCCCCAAGAGCTTCAAGAAGAGAAAGGTCCTTCCCAGTACTTACTATCCAAAATCCTTCAGCTGGAGATGCCAGGGATTGAACTCAGGACCTTCTGCAGGCAAACTCTACCATTGACATTCGACCCAAACCTCCACTCCAAAGAACTATACTCAACAGCACTTGAGACTTTTCTGATCACTGTATTTAGATCAGGGGTGTCAAACATAAGGCCCGTGGGCCGGATCCGGCCCCTTGAGTGCTCTTATCCGGCCCGCAAGCCAGCTGAAGCAGCATCCCCCCCCTCTCAATCTGGTCTGGCGAGGCATGGCCCGACCAAGTGACATTTATGTCATATCTGGCCCTTGTAACAATCCAGTTCGCCACCGTTGGTTTAGAACATCCTTTCCCATACTGGCCAGGCAGGGCACCAGCGATCCCCCAACTCCCAGTAGGAGACTGGATATGCTGTGGAATTATTCACTTCCTCTCCCACCCCTTGGCAATTTTCCTTTCCAGGATCAGTGCTCAGCCACGTTGTGATGTTACTTCAGTGACCGGCACTAACCATGGTTAGCTCTGAAACCAAGTTTTGAAGCCTGGAGATCAGAGCCGTCCTGCAAACCCCGGTTTAAAAGCCAGCTAGCGTTAGCAGCAGCACAGATGTGACGCAGTAAGTAACCGCAGTTAACATGGAAAGGTTGGGGGAAATCTGCATGTGTAAAGGGGGGGGCACAAGAGAACCCCTAGAAGATTCGTAGAACCATAGAATCAGAGAGTTGGAAGGGACCACCAGGGTCATCTAGTCCAACCCTCTGCACATGCAGGAAATTCCAAACCACCTTCCCCCCACACCCCCAGTGACCCATACTCCATGCCCAGAAGATGGCCAAGATGCCCTCCCTCTCATGAGCTGCCTAAGGTCATAGAATCAGCACTGCTGACAGATGGCCATCTAGCCTCTTTTTAAAAACCTCCAGGGAAGGAGAGCTTACCACCTCCTGAGGAAGCCTGTTCCACTGAGGAACCGCTCCAACTGTTAGAGAATTCTTTCTAAGAATAGTTAAGAGAATGCTATCATCGGAGCACAAAGTAGATAGCAAAGCAACTCTCTGCTTGGTCTAAAGATTCATTTTCTTATCCTCCAGCAGCTGAAGACAAATTTTCTACCATAACGCAGAAGTTTCTAGCAGCCCATTACATGCTATTGGAGCATTATGATCCGTTCCTCAGTTCCATATTTTCAAGGGTAAAAAGCTTTTAGTTATATGCAAGGCAATTCCGGGCGTATTAGGAGAGCACATGAAATTGCTATCTTTCAGACTGGAGATAGGTATTTTTTCCCCCTGCCAAATTACAGGCCTAAATCAAAATTGACCCACCATTAGGAAAACATCGCTTTTACAGTAAGTGCAGCTTTGAGAGTTTCTGTGATTTCCAATTGCATTTGGAGGGGGGGGGGGAACGAGATTCATCTGCTAGAATGACAGAGGTAAAAAAAAAGCCATTTCAATGAGGTTTTAATAAGTCGGGGCTACTTCACAGGCAACATTCCCTCTCTACCAGGAGACAAGGGCGTAGGGAAGAAAGCAAGGACACCATCATGTGAGACTGTTGTGAATACAATAATCAGCATTTATATTGCACTTCTGAATGTACAAACCCCTTCAAAAAGATTGGGTGGATTCTACGCTAGGACCTTTTTGTGCCATTGAAGGATGCCTTTTCCACATTCAACTGGAAATGGGACTGAAATAGGGGTTTCCATACAGCACTTAATGAGGGGTCGGGAGGGGCACTGGGCCCTGCCCCTCTCTCAGGTCCCCTTCCATCACTCACAAGTAGAGTTGCCAGGTCCCTCTTCTCCACCTGTAGGAGGTTTTTGGGGCGGAGCCTGAGGAGGGCGGGGTTTGGGGAAGGGAGGGACTTCAATGCCATGGAGTCCCATGGCCAAAGCGGCCACTTTCTCCAGGTGAACTGATCTTTATCGGCTGGAGGTCAGTTGTAACAGCAGGAGATCTCCATCTAGTACCTGGAGGCTGGCAACCCTGCTCACAAGGCCTCCAAACAAAGATGGCAGGGGATTCACACCTTGTTCCTCCTCCTCATGGAGGTCACACCAGGGGGGCTGAAACCTTACCTGGGACATGATGAGTTACACCAGGTGAGTCACACCAGGGGCAGAGTGATAACCTTTTGTGAAATGGAAAGCACAGAGCTTGACTCCATCCTTACAGGAACAGCCTATCCCAAACCTTAGACTGAGCTCTGCAACAGGCAGTATGAATTTAAACTCTTTTGAGGGAATTTTGCCCCTTTGGAAAAGAAAGAAAAAAGGGCTTTCCCATCACCTTCGTTCAAAGGAATATTTTAATAGCTTGTAACTATGCATGTGTAAAGGTGACTCTTTTTAAAGGTACAGGGCAGACAAAAAGAGCTTGCCAATCAACCAATACTGCCTGAACAAGTTTCAAAAATGGCTCTCTTGCACAACTATTAGCGTTTTCAAATATGTGCTCTTTAAACACACACAAATCCATGCACGCCACACATTTTCCCCTTTAAAAGGCTAAACTAAAAAAACCCAGAAAGTCTAGTTTCAAACAGGAAAACTGAGAGGAGGTTGAAGGGTTAAAGAAAACTCTCCATTCTATGCATGGCCCCAAGGCGAACTGAGGCTGCATCAGCCTGCAATTTGCATTTTAGGAACCATCTCATCTGAGTGGGGATTTTAATCTGAGTCTTCCCAGCCCCACTCTGAATCTAGCCACGGCACCACAGTGGCTCTCTACAATCCTCCAATGCTGCAAACATAAAATAATTCTTTTTAAAGAAGATATTTAAAACCAATAGGGTCAGGGACTCATAACAACATACCATGACAGAAGTATTAGCATAAAAAATATAATTGCGGAGAAATTGTAATGAAGTCTGATCTTTCCCCTCAAAAGATTCAAAACCTAGTGAGATTTCAAGTTATTTTCTGCCTTGTTGGTTGTGCTGCTAAGATACCTGAGAAGTTCAATGGAAGACATCGATCTGGTTACCTAGTCTCGAATATCTTAATTGTTGCCAAAACAGAATTGGTAAGGGGGATGAAAGAACGCTCAAAGTACTATTAAAGCTCTAACCTGTCATGGAATCGATGAAGTAGCCTCACCTTGTAAAAGGACAATACATGTTCATTTTCAAAACTCAATACCCATTAATAATGTTCAGAGCGCAGGGGAACTGAGTGCGGCATGCCAGATATTAATCTGAGGGACCGTTAAGCAACTTGCGGGAGATATCTTGCCACCTCAGCAATGTCTGCATTTACAAAACGCAAGCTGTGGTAACCTTTCATTTTTAAATGTATAATGCAAAAGGAGGAAATCAAAATACTATGACCCGCGGGAAAATAAATCTTATACGGACTTCCTGATAATGAGCAAAAATAATATTATTCCTTTGGAGACCAGGGCTACTGGAAACTCTTTAATGAGATGCTTAGAAAAGGCAGAACCCATAAAAAGTCCTCTGCCCGGACACCCATACACATGCTTCCAAAAGCTCTGATCTCAACTTGATTTCATCTTCTTTGATGCGCCACACTAAAGCCCCACAGATACCACCACACAATTGTGGAGAGTCCCAAAATAAAACCCTGTTTTAAAAATCAGCAGAACATCAATCAATTGGGTCACAGAAGGTCCCGGCTTTTAGAGACAACGGCCGCTTTCTTATTTACATGCACTACAGTTATTAAATCCAGCTACAATAAGCTGCACGACAGGCAGGATACAATCTGATCACGCGACGGTTCAAAACTTTCCCTTTTCGACCTGCCACAGTTTGTCAGGATTCCTTTCAAAACAGGACATTTCACTTAATGGCGCATATGTTTGCTCATGTTTCAATCAGAGCACCTTCACAGCCCCAAAGGAAAAAACAAACCCTGCGCTTGATTTAAAAAAAACCCAAAACATAGTTTGAAACCATTTACAACTGATTGCAGTCGAAAGACGGGTGGAATCTACGAGGATTTCTACGGTCATTTTTTCACGGAGGTTTGGCACGGTTTTGCCTTTGTTTTGGCCCGCATCAAATGTTTGATTTTTCACGAACGCTTCCAGCTTTAGCCGAAAAACCGCGTCAACTCCACGTCTTCGCAAACCTGTGTTGGTCCGTTCTTTGTGGTTGCTACGCGTTTTTTCCGCTCCATGAAAAACGTTCCTGGGTTGGGACCGATTGTCCCCGCCCATGTCGGCTAATTTCTCCTCCCCTGTGAACGGCGATTGGCTGGGAGAGTTTCAAGCCCGGGGCACAGCCTCCCTCCAAGGCAGGACAGATCTCCCTCCTGCAAATCCAAGCCAAAACTCCCGTCACCCTTCTGAAGAGGGGCAGCCAGTCTGCTCTGGGTCTCCCTTCTCTATCTGGATGGAAGTTCCTGGCAATGGCCGGATGGCCGGAGCTCTAGGGGGGGGGCACAATGATGACCGTCTGTCAAAGTCTGGGAAAGGGGCGTGGTGGCCAAGTACGGGGGACGGGGGGGACGGGGAGCATGGTAAATAGAAAAGTTATATAAGGAAACAGGAGGGACTGGTCCTTTTTTTGGCTGGGGCTGTGTCCACAGAGGTGAACTGCACTGGGTAATCCGCTGGGCGGAGTTGGGGGCAGGCATACACCGTGAGCTTTTCAGAAGGGGACAGACCAAACCGTTGCAGAATACTGCTTGCTTTGTTCCCATGAAAAACCAAAATTACTTCTGGATTCACGGGGATATAAAAACATGAATTTAAATCGCACCCATGAAAAATAAATTTATTTTTTTTAATTAAATTTTATTGGATTTTATAATACAAATTTCCCATATTAACAAACAACAATAATGGTAGCATGTAATTCTAAATCCTAACTAGATGTTGTTATAATTTCTTATATACGTTATAAACTACCAAATAACGGAAAATTTTCCGACTTCCCCATCACCTCCGTCCTCCATGAAAAATAAATTTAAATCGCTTTTTTTTTTTTTTTTGCTCCGCGGCAAGAGAGCATCAAAATCTTCCGTGAAAAGTGGGTCTAAGAGAAATTCACAAGCGTCTGACAAAGGGAGCTTCGACCCTCGAAAGCTCCTACCTTGAAAATCTTGTCGGTCTCTGGGGCGCTACTAGACTCGAGTCTGTTCTACTGCAGACCAACGAGGCTACCCTTTGAAATTATCACAAGCATTGATCGCTACGAAAAACAGAGCAAGAAAAAAAAAACATGCAAAGGAACAACACTTTACTTTGAACATAGGATCAGAGTCAAACAGCCCATTCCTGAGGTGGGGGCGAGGGGGCGGCGGGAGGCAGCATTGCTGTGCCGCCTCTACAGCCGGATCCAGCTCCTCCGCCAAAGCCAGAATGCTGCCCTTACGTGTGAGCCCCGTGGAACCACTCCATAATGTTCCACAGGGCAATGCCACCTAAAAAAGTGGCGTAACTCATGGTAAGGGCAAAGGGGGCGTTCCCGGCCTGAAAAGGGTTAGGATGCCCAATGGCAGCTCTGCTTCCAGAACTGCCCCGGGATCGCCCCCCGGGACGCCGCTGTGGGGATTTGTGCTGGGTGCACGCAGGCGGGAGGCCGGTGCAGCTCAACAGATGAGCATCCGCCGCTCATGCGGGGGAGTGGGGAATCAAACCCGGTTCTCCAGATCAGAGTCCACCGCTCCAAACCACCGCTCTTAACCACTTCACCAGGCTGGCTCTCCAGCTCACTGGATGCCCTTGGGCCATCCTCTCTCAGTTTAGAAGTATGAGCCATTATCATGTAGAGGTTGGAAGATCAGACAAGGTCTGGAGGAGACCAAGGTTCAGATCTGGATGACCTTGGGGCAATCACTCTCTCAGCTTAACCTATCTCAGGGAGCAGGAGTATCATAGACGCTACCAGAGGAAGTGGGTATTCAAATAAGTTTTCAGCTGGGCAAAGCACCTGTACAAAAACTACTGTGTCAGCAAAAACAAACAAACACCACATTTGCATCATTACATAGGTATTTTCATCAAGTGCAATATAAGCATCTGTGCAAGGAACCTTATTTTCCTCCCTCGTTTTGCAAAGCTTAATGTACCACAGTAGAAGAACCATCAACGCTTCTGATTACTATCTCAATTGGTCATTAAAGTGCTGGCACGGAAAAAAAATCTCGTTCTGCTTCCGAACTTGGCAGGGCCGTGCCCGCAGCGGAAACGGATTGTTAATTCTAAAAATCACAAAACCATGGAGAGGTAAACTTTGGCAGAGAAGAGAAGAACAGCTAAAACAATCCCCCGGGATTTTAGGCCTAGATCCAGAAAAGACGCTGTGCTGGTCTAAGGTCTTCCAGATCCCCCACCCCCGCAAAAAAACTATAATTCTATATAAATTAATGAATGCAAATTTTAAAATGTGCCCATTGCTAATGACTAAGCTTCCTCTGCTAATTCCTAAACTCGAAATAAAATGTAATCCAGGTCGTATCAAAATTATCAGGGTAAGACCCAAGTTAACCATGTTGGTCCACAGCCAAGAATTTCACCTACCACCAGCATTACACAGACCTGGGTTTACTCATCACATGGTCAAGCCGCTCTTGGACTTGACCACTTAAAATGGCAAGTGAAGAAAGGGTGCCTAGAGCTTCTCCATGGAAAAAACACACATACTTCCTGCCCATAGAAAAGCAGCATGTCAAGGGAAGTGTAAACAAGAACTTTTTTTTTTTTGACCCCTACTTTCCTATATTCAGGGAGCTGCTTTCAGGGAGCCAGCGTGGTGTAGTGGTTAAGAGCGGTGGTTTGGAGCGGTGGACTCTAATCTGGAGAACCGGGTTTGATTCCCCACAACTCCACATGACCGGTGGATGCTAATCTGGTGAACCAGGTTGGTTTCCCCACCCCTACACATGAAACCATCTGGGTGACCTTGGGCTAGTCACAGCTCTCTTAAGAGCTCTCTCAGCCTCACCTACCTCGCAAGGTATCTGTTGAGGGGAGAGGAAGGGAAGGCGATTGTAAGCCGGTTTGATTCTCCTTTAAAAAGGTAGAGAAAATCAGCATATAAAAACCAACTCTTCTTCTTCATACATGGAGATAGTTTCAGAGAGTAGCCATGTTGGCCTGCAACAAAACAGCCAGATTCGAGCCCAGTAGCACCTTAAAGACTTGCAGATTTGCAGGGTATGAGCTTTCAAGAGTCAAACCGTCCTTCATCCGATACTGTCAGGAGGTATCTGACAAAGGGAGCTTTGCCTCTCGAAAGCTCACACCCCGAAAATTTTGTTTATATATGGAGAATCCAATCCTTATTTTTAATCATGATTTTTATACTGCGCAGTCTGCCAACAGAGAGGCACGCAAAGTGGTATACGACGTTTTTGCCATCCTGATGCCAGCTTCAGGCAACCAACCACCACAGACTTCTTCCCCATCTGCCATCTCTGCTCTTGGCTCCAACGACATCCAACTCCAAAACAGACGGAAGGAATCAAGGAGCGCTTCCACTCGCCGTCCCTCATGTGGCAATCCCATCAATCCATTTCCATCAGCACCGGGAGAAGACGGTTCTCAATTTTTCCATTGTGCAGATTTAATGTAATTTGGTTTTGTAAGTTTGCATGCAATTTTGATTTGTTCAGCCACCTGGAGCATGTTAAAGGGAGAGGCAGGGTATGAAACCTAACGTGTATGAAGGCAACAAGAAAAATTGCAATAATAAAGCCACTTAAAAGAAATAGCTATCACTTTTTTTTTTATTCTGCCCTTCATCCAAGGAGCTCGAGGGATGTATAAGGAGTTCCCCGCCTCTCGTGTTGCGTATAACCACAACGTAAAAACCTCAAGCTATCAAAATCAGACAGTTCGTCTCAAAGCATAGCCTCAGTAAATGTCAATAAAACTGAAGCGGTAAAGCTCAACAGAACTAAAAACAGCTCCGGCTGTCTTCCAAGAAAGAGGAGCATTCAGACAGTTAATCAGTTAAATTGTCTGCTAGTTTGTTACTTCGGGAGAAAGAGGGAAACAGGCAGGGATCTGGACAGGATTTCTCAAGAAAGCTATGAAGAAATCGGGCTTGGTTTTTGTTTTGTACATAAAGTTATATATGCCAGATAAGTGACTAAGGATTGAACAGGGACCTGGGATTCCAGTCTCATTGTGTGTGTGAGTGTTAAGTGCTGTCAAGTCGCTTCCAACTCATGGCAACCCTATAAATCAATGTCCTCCAAAACGTGCTATCTTTAACAACCTTGCTCAGGTCTTGCAAACTGAGGACCGTGGCTTCTTTTATGGAGTCAATGCTGATTTCTCCATGCCTACTACCCCTCTGCAACTGATACAGTCACGCCTGCTAATGTCACTTATCTGGTATTCACATGCCTTTTAATGTTATTTACCTGGTATTTAATGTCATTTACCTGGTGTTTACATGCTATTGCCATTGGGTGCGTGAATTCAATCATCTCTGCTTAAGGATAGAGGGACTCACATTCTAACTGCTATCTGAAAAAGTGAGCTGTGTGACTCACGAAAGCCCCATACCCTGCCAGAAATTTTGTTAGTCTTTAAGGTGCTACTGGACTCTTGCTCTTTTCTGCTGCTACAGACAAACATGGTTACCCATCATGGCCTTTGATCAACATAATTTAAAGAAGCGGAAGAAGAAAGTCTCTTCCTCTTTATCATTGGTCAAACATGCCTGCCTGCTCCATTTCCTTGAACAATCCCACCCAGTAACAGACCACCTTCCCGCCTCTGCCTGGATCAATGGAGCACCCATTTGCTATTATTTAAGGCAATGCATAATTACAATAAGGGGTGTGCGGCAGGTCAACCCCCCCTGCTCATTTCCCTCTTCGTAAATGTAAACTCAACTCCCTTCATTGACAGCCTTTAAAAAATAAAAATAAAGCAACAGGGCGTTGACTGGTTTAACCAGAGAAGGTAGAGGTTTTCCTGCCATAATTATCTCCTTAACGAGAATAACGGGAGGCTCTCAACAAAACCCGGCTCTCAACAAAAACCCCATTCCTTCCAATACAAGAAAAGAAAACCCCACCGGCTCTGCAATGGCAGCTCTTCTTCTCAAAAGAGAAAGGCTTCCAGCATGGTGTAGTGGTTAAGAGCGGCAGACTCTAATCTGGAGAACCGGGTTTGATTCCCCGCTCCTCCACATGAGTGGTGGATGCTAATCTGGTGAACCGGGTTGGCTTCCCCACTCCTCCACATGAGGCAAACAGCTGGCCTGAAGCTAGCCAGTTGACCCTTTGAAGAGCACCAATGGGCAAATGTTGGTAGACTCTTGGCAGAGCCAAGCAAAGGTGGTCTTTGCTGCCCTTATGAATGCCTTTTCCTACTTGCATGCTTGCTCTGGGTCCCTATGGGACATATCAATACTATAGGTAAAGTATGCTGTCAAGTCCCAGCTGATTCAGGATGACCCTATGAAGTTCCATCTCACAGGGGTTTTCAAGGCAAGAGGTGAACAGAGGGGGCTTGCCATTGACTTCTTTTGCCTAGCAACCTTGGCCTTCCCTGGTGGTCTCCTATCCAAGCACTGACCTTGGCAGACCCTGCTTAGCTCCCAAGCCCTGACAAGATCGGGCTAGTCCACCAGCGACAAAATTGGCTTCCAACAAAATAAATTAAGCATCCTACATCCTGTATGGTAACACATGCCAGGTCTGTAGACTTCCTCTTTTCCAAGATCCCCACCGCCTGTGTCACTCAAGGCAGGGCTCATCACAAATAAGGCAAATCTAACATTAAAATGGCTGTAAATGACACAAAACAAAAACAGTGCTCCAAAGATTAATCCAAATCTTGGCGGAACCAGGCAAAATATACAGTTTATTGCCACCTGGATAGTATCTTAATTACAATCTACGTTTCTTCTTTCATCTCCTCTGAAACTACTTTAGAATAATACCCCACTGGGATCTCATACCCGCAGTGAAACAAACAGAGGCCTCCTAGCGTTTACCTACCCCCCCTTCCACTTTTACTAGCAGTACATTTAAACCACCTCAAAGCTCATAGTAATTTTTCTTGTTTCCATTCCAACGTAATCCTCATAAAAAGCACCCTCCATAAGTGGTTTCTGTTCCACCACTTCCCATTTACAATACCTCCAAGACCAACCTGAGGCCGGGAAACATCTTTCTTAAGTTACGGTCTTTCAAAACCCCGCGTTAAATTATGGCCGCTTCAACGGCCGTGCCAAAAATAAAACCCTGTTTTCAACATTTATTGTAACAAGGAAGGAGAGATCTGCTTTGCGAATCGGTTAAAACAGGGGTGTCGAAGTCAATTGTTACGAGGGCCGGATACGACATAAATGCCACTTGGCCAGCCCAGATTGAGAGGGGGGGCTGTCCCGGCTGGCTCGCGGGCCAGATAAGAGCTCTCCAGGGGCCGGATCTGGCCCGCCGGCCTTATGCTCGACACCTCTGGGTTAAAACAAGGTTGGAGGGGGAAATGTTCCCCATGCCTTGGTGTCAGCACCGAAACTCAAAAGATACCTGGCGTCGGGAACCCCTCTAGCCTTTCCCTTACAACAGGACATCTTGACGGACAGACTGACAGACCTACAAGCAGTGGACCCGAGACGCCGACTTCTGTCTTTGCCTTTTGAACTACGAGACTCGTCACTGATGCTGTCTTCTCTTTGCAGCCAAGAGCCACAGCTGATCGGTGGTTGCTGGGGCAATCCGTTACTGGGAACAGAACGTCCAGATGGAATCAAAGAGCCGGCTGGAAAGAGATGTTTGAACAGCTTCATCCAGTAGGTTCCTAGCAGGGAATTCAGGGCAGCTTCAGGGTGCTTTTCCCGCAGAGCCAACGGGGCGGATCAGTTAGCGCACTAAATATTGTCGAAGGCTTTCACGGTCAGAGTTCATTGGTTCTTGTAGGTTATCCGGGCTGTGTGACCGTGGTCTTGGTATTTTCTTTCCTGACGTTTCGCCAGCAGCTGTGGCAGGCATCTTCAGAGGAGCAACACTGAAGGACAGTGTCTCTCAGTGTCAAGTGTGTAGGAAGAGTAATATATAGTCAGAACCATACCACACCCTCGTTAGCACAGTATCTTGATACTTACAGGACAATGATTAGCACATTACCTTTGATACTTTTTGCAGGACAATGATTCAGCTCAAACCCAACCCCTTTCTTTTCTTTTTTTTATAATTTTTATTGAATTTTTGACAAAACATACAAAACCCAACCCCTTTCTGACTATATATTACTCTTCTTACACACATTAACAGATCACTTCAGGATACAATGGTTCCATATTAACATACCACACCCTCATTAGCACAGTATCTTGATACTTACAGGACAATGATTAGCACATTACCTTTGATACTTTTTGCAGGACAATGATTCAGCTCAAACCCAACCCCTTTCTGACTATATACTACTCTTCCTACACACATTAACAGATCACTTCAGGATACAATGGTTCCATATTAACACACCACACCCTCATTAGCACATTATCTTGATACTTACAGGACAATGATTAGCACATTACCTTTGATACTTTCTGCAGGACAATGATTCAGCTCAAACCCAACCCCTTTCTGACTATATATTACTCTTCCTACACTCATTAGATCACTTCAGGATACAATGGTTCCATATTAACATACCACACTCATTAGCACATTATCTTGATACTTACAGGACAATTATTAGCACATTACCTTTGACACTTTTTACAGGACAATGATTCAGCTCAAACCCAACCCCTTTCTGACTATATATTACTCTTCCTACACACATTAACAGATCACTTCAGGATACAATGGTTCCATATTAACATACCACATCCTCATTAGCACATTATCTTGATACTTACAGGACAATGATTAGCACATTACCTTTGATACTTTTTGCAGGACAATGATTCAGCTCAAACCCAACTCCTTTCTGACTATATATTACTCTTCCTACACACTTGACACTGAGAGACACTGTCCTTCAGTGTAAATCCTCTGAAGATGCCTGCCACAGCTGTTGGCGAAACGTCAGGAAAAGAAAATACCAAGACCACGGTTACACAGCCCGGATAACCTACAAGAACCAGTTAGCGTACTATTTATTTTATTTTTCGAATCTGTAGCCTGCCCTCCCTAGCCAAAGCTGGCTCAGGGTGGGTAACATCATTTAAAAGCCATACCCCATCGTATCGGCAACAATTAAAAAAAATCACCATCAAATTACAGCTTAAAAACAAACAACCACAGATGGCGCACAGGTTGCATTATACTGAGAGAGCCACGTGGGCAACCACCCCTTCAAAGCCATACAATTTAGCATATGGGAAGGGGGGAGGGGAGGGAAGCCAGTAAAGATAGGGTTGCCAACCTCCAGGTACTAGCTGGAGATCTCCTGCTATTACAACTGATCTCCAGCCGATAGAGATCAGTTCACCTGGAGAAAATGGCAGCCTTGGCAATTGGACTGTATGGCATTGAAGTCCCTCCCCTCCCCAAACCCTGCCCTCCTCAGGCTCTGCCCCAAACATTTCCGACCGGTGGCAAAGAGGGACCTGGCAACCCTAAGTAAAGATGATACCTGCGGCTGTTCTCAACTATAGGCCCGGTGGAAAAGCTCTGTCGTGCAGGCCCTGTTTCAGTGGTAGCTACCATTACAGTGTTGGTTTTATTCTCTTTCTCACTGCTCTTTCTCAGTGTGTGTGTGTGTGTGTGTGTGTGTGTGTGTGTGTGTGTTTGTTTTATTACTCCTCTTGACCTCTGTACCTGGGCTTCTGTGTGTGTAGCTCCACCTCTCGTGGCAGTCATTTTGTGGTTGCACATTTCCTTGGGCCAGTCACTCAGCCTAACCTACCTCACACAAGGTTGCCGCTGCGAGGATAAAATGGCAGAGAGAAAATAATATTGCAAGATGCTTTCAGTCCCCCAGCTGGAAGAAAAGTGGGGTCTAGATAGCTAAATAAACGAGTATCTTTCTGTTGTATATATATGGTGCACACACCATACAGAAAAATACATGCCTGAATAACCACAAACCACCACCAAGTCGCAACTGACTTATGGCGACCCCATAGGTTTTTCAAGACAAGAGACGTTCAGAGATGGCTTGCCATTGCCTGCCTCTGCAAAGCGATCCTGGTATTCCTTGGTGGTCTCCCATCCAAATACTGATCAGGGCTTAGCTTCATGGCCCTGACCTGGATAGCCCTAGTTGGCCCAGTCTCGTCAGATCTTAGCTTCTCAGATCAGACGAGACTGGGCCAGCTAGGGGTATCCAGGTCAGGGCCATGTGTGAATACTGCCGCCAAACGTGAAGACCCCAACCGGCCATTATCACTATTGTCAACTGATGGTGTAGGAAAGTGCCATCCAGCCATAGCTTGTTTATGGCAACCTTGTAGTATTTTCAAGGTGAGAGACGAACAGAGGTGGATTTTGCCACTGCCTGCCTCTGCATGGCAAACCTGGACTTCCTTGGTGGTGTCCCATCCAAGTACTAACCAGGACCGACTCTGCTTAACTTCCGAGATTTGATGAGCCTGGAGTAGCCTGGACCATCCAGGTCAGGGCTGAATGAGGTATAGTGGGGTTAAGAGCAATGGTTAGGAGCGGTGGACTCTAATCTGGTGAACCAGATTGGTTTCCCCACTCCTACACATGAAGCCAGCAGGGTAACCTTGGGCTAGTCACAGTTCTCTTAGAGCTCTCTCAGTCCCACCTACCTCACAGGGTGTCTGTTGTGGGGAGGGGAAGGGAAGGTGATTGTGAGCCAGTCTGATTCTTCCTTAAGTGGTAGAGAAAGTCAGCATATAAAAACCAACTCTTCTTCTTTCTAACATCGTCTGAGATGGCAGCTGTCCTCACACCCCTTGGCAGCAAGTTCCACAAATGAAACGAATGCCACCAAGACAATAACACAATGACAAACATCAAGTGATGTAGCTGTTTGTGCAAAACGGCTATGGGAAAACAAAGATTTCGTATTGCGTTCTGATAAAAATAATCTATTCAAAAATAACATACCCAAAAAAGCCACAATGTTTTTCTCAAGCAGCAGTTCACACGCCCCAGTCAGGAGCCACTGAGTTAGACTGCGTGCACGTTTCGAATCTATTCTAAGCATGTTTACGACTGCAGCCGAAACTCAAACTATCTGCAATGTTTATTTCTCTATCGCAACACCACAACGCTGCATTGATAATGGTTTAGATGCTGAGCAACTTGAAATGGCAACCGATTGCTCTTCGTGCTCCTTCCATAAATTAGGAGTGACAACAGCGGATTATTACTCATTCAGCGCAGAGCATTTGTGAGGCCCTGGGAGAACTGGCGCCATTCCAAAAGCCGGCGAACATTGGTTAATATACATGTAAATGTTTTATTTTTTCTCCGAGTAGGCAATTTTGTAAAATGAAACACCAAATTAGAGACAGCCCTGGATTTTCTCGCAGCTTGACGTCTGTCTTAGACATAGATTTGCTGAAAGCCCCCCTTTTTTTGGCCGGTTCCGTCCTGCCCCCTCTGCACAAAACCCCCCATTGATCCAACAGGGAAAAGTCACCGCAGCCTTTGATAGAAAAACATTTTTATTGCAGGAACATGAAAGCATTTTGTATAAATATTAATCATGGGAACTCTTGGCTGTTAAAGGAGGACAGGCTTATTCTGGACTCCTGCGGTGACTTCCGCCGTCCGGCGTATACTGATGAGATTTTAAAAAATCGGGATGCTGGCATTCCAAATTAAGGTGCTTGTGGGCACAACAGCCACTAGCATCAGGAAAAGGTTCAGAAATCAACCGCAAAATAAAACTCAAGTAAGTTTTTTAGAAGGGGAGGGTGTTTAGTCAAGCAAAGCACCCAAGCTTCCAAATATTACAAGTGACTTTCACATATGGAATTCCCTACTGCAAGATGAGACGAAAACCACTAGAATATGGTTTTAAAAGGGCAGTTTTGTCAATGAAAAGGGGGAAGTCTATCAATGGCTGTTAACTACAACAGCTAAATGGAACCTCCATGTTCAGAAGAAGTGTATCTCTGAAAGGCAGGCCCTGGGAGACAAAGAGGGAAACGGCCAGCATGTCTGGCTTGTGAGTTTCCAGAACAGGATGCCAAAGGTACCGCATCTTTTCAGCAAAGCTTTGATCAATTTCAAATTGAAGTCACTAGTATCTGATGAGTGGAAAGCTTATCCCCCCAAAAATCTTGTTGGTCTCTACGATGCTACTGGACTAGGATCTAGCTGTTCTACTGCAGACCAACATGGTTACCCCTCTTAAACTAAGTTTTTGTTCGCCTCTGAGGCGCCACAAGAGTCCTATTTATTTGGGAGTCTGCTACTACCGACCACCACCAAAACACACTCTACCCCTAGCTCCATTTGTGACGGGGAAGTCCCACTCAACTATCAACCTCTTGGGGGAGAGGCAAAGCCACTCTCTCTCTCAGCCTAACCTACCTCACAGGGTTCTTGTGAGGATAAAACAGAGGAGGGGAGAACCACGTACATCCTTAGCGCCTCGAGTGGGGAAAAGGTGGGGAAAGGTTAACAAATTATGTTGGTACAGTACAGTTTTTGCTGCGGAATCGTCCAGAATCACAAAGCATCCTTGTTTAAACCTTTCACACCTTTCACGCCATCTCCAGACTGGAAAATACCACGAGTTTTTGAGGGTGGAGCCTGAGAAGGGTAGGATTTGGGAAAGAAGGGACTTCAGTGGGGTATAATGCCATAGATACCATCTCCCAAAGTGGCCATTTTCTCCAGGTGAACTGATTTATGTCGCCTGGGGACCAGTTGTAATAGTGAGAGATCTCCAGCCACCACCTGGAAGATAATGTAAAAAATACTCACAATACTGGTAACTGTAAGCTAAGGGGGGGAAACCCAGCACAACTCAATATATTCAACAATTCATTAACAACGTGCTAACAGTGAAAAACAACCACAAGGTGTACAAATATATGCAATTATTTACAATAAGCTATCAATAGATTATCATAAGCCTAATAGCAAAGTCCAACAGTCTATCAGAGGCAACTTCTCTTCTAATCCAATTGTGGTCGACAATGTCAAAAATTAGTTGGCACGAAGTCCGATCCAAAGAAGGAGGTGTCAAAAAATAGTTGGCACGAAGTCCGATCCAACTAATTGTTGACATTGTCGACCACAATTGGATTAGAAGAGAAGTTGCCTCTGATAGACTGTTGGACTTTGCTATTAGGCTTGTGATAACTTATTGAAAATAATTGTATATATTTGTACACCTTGTGGTTGTTTTTCACTGTTAGCACGTTGTTAATGAATTGTTGAATATATTGAGTTGTGCTGGGTTTTTTCCCCTTAACCACCTGGAGGATGGCAACCCTACCACTGCCCTGTAGGTGGAAGATCATGAACCACAATACGGTTATTCTACTTGATCTAAGAAGGGTCATGAAGAACACCATGTTTTGAGAAAGGACGGCTGAAAGAGAGAAAGGAGGGGAGAACGGAGACAGAGTTAATGAGCAATTAAATATATTGGATCAGGCCTTAACTCAAATTGAGTGACACCATATAGCTCCCCTACCATTTCTTTTAAGAGAAAGAGCATCCGAAGGAAGAATATATCTCGTAAAGGATTAAAAACAGGTCTCATTTTGTAGACTGGGGCTAGACAGGAAAACCTTGGACCAGGCAAGCCGGAAGACCCCCCTTTGAGAGCAGAAGCCCACAGGTACTTCGGGAAGGGTAAAAGTGTTCCCTGTTTCCTCAGTTACTGCATGATATGGCTGAAAGTGTCCACAGGCTTCCGGAGAGGATCGCCAAAAGGGGAGAGGGAATACCACACTCAAAAGACTTCAGCAAAATGCACTTATAAAGAATGCAAACTAAATGAAAAAAAGGCTGGCCGGAATCCAAACAATTTATTGGAAACCGACAGTGGGGAAGTGGAAAGTGTTTAACAACCAACCACAGCAACTGCAATCAAAATTCATCTCCATCACACAAGATGTGGGGAAGGAGGAAATGGGCGGAACGTCGGAAACCGCAAGATACACAAAAACAAGCCGGCCGCAAAAAGACCTAAAAGGGAAACGTTTCAGGAGTCAAACAGGGTACGCTTAGCAGGGACTGTGGATATGCACAACGAACTAGCGTGGTGTAGTGGTTAGAATGTCTGACCAGGATCCAGGAGACCCAGGTTCGAATCTCCAGTCGGCTATGGAAGCTCCCCGGGTGACCCTGGGCTGGTCACACACTCTCGGCCGAACTTACCTCGCAGGGTCGTTGTGAGGACAAAATGGAGAAGAGGAGAACGACGCAAGCTGCTTCAAGTCCCCACCGGGGCGAAAGGCAGGGTATAAATGAAGTAAATAAATAAATACTACAAAGAAACAAATATCACCAGCACAAATAAATAACGTCACACGAGCTTCTGTAGCCACCAGTCCTCAAAATGGAATTCCTCAATCTTCTGTCCCACCTCGCCCTTGTAAGGTCCTTTTGTATAGAACAGGGATTGAGGCATGCATACACACTAGGGTTGCCAAGTCCCTTTTCCCCACCAGTGGGAGGTTTGGGGGGCGGAGACTAAGGAGGGTGGGTTTAGAAGGGGAGGGACTTCAATGCCATAGAGTCCAATGGCCAAAGCGGCCATTTTCTCCAGGTGAACTGATCTCTATCGGCTGGAGATCAGTTGTAATAGCAGGAGATCTCCAGCTACTACCTGTAGGTTACTAACAAATGATACAGCACAAGGCTCCAAAGTAATGGTATAAATTCACAATAATTCCTTCAATGTAATAACAATCACTCCATTTGGTATAAATCATGTAAATTTTTATGAGTGCAATAAATTTATTTATATTTATAATAAATAAATATATTTATTGCACTCATTAAAATTTACATATATATTTTTCATAAAAAATCTACGATTCATAAAAATTTTCATAAAAATTATTTTAAAAATTTCATTAAAATTACATTAAAATTTCATTAAGAAATTACATAAAAATTTACATGATTTATACCAATGGAGTGATTGTTATTACATTGAAGGAATTATTGTGAATTTATTCCATTACTTTGGAGCCTTGTGCTGTATCATTTGTTAGTATTTATACATTGCAGCATAGGTGTTACTTTTGTTGCTAGTACCTGTAGGTTGGCAACAAACCTAGAACACACACAGTTGACGTTGTAATACCACATACTGATACAATCACACGTCAGCCTTGGAAGATGCATGGCTTACTCTCAGCAAGTGATACCCATGAAATTAAAATGTGCCTACCTCTGTCCCACCTGCCCCGGTGTAGGTAAAAGAGGTACCGGGTGACGTTTTTCAGTGGGAAAACTGGCACAAGAGGGTTAAAAGGGTCCTCTCCCTCCTCACCATTCCCCCGCAATATTTGGAAAAGAGACAAAAAAATAACTTGTTGCTCCAGCCATTTCAAAGGAGGGCACATGCCAAGGTTGCTTCGGAGCATGTAATTCCAAAGCTATCGTTTATTCGCTTCAACAATTTCTACTCTGCCCTCTCCGGCAGCAGCCCTTGAGGCAGCAGACAATTAGGAAACAAAGCAAACAACAATTATCACACATTAAAAGGGCGTTTAAAGCAATCAACAGGAAAAAAAAATCCAGACAGCCAGAGTAAACAAAGAATGCCATTGTTTACTCCGGAACAAAGAATGTCATTGTTTACTCCGGAACCTTAGCACGCAGCACCAGCTAAGCATCTGTGGGGAGGGTCTTCCGTAAGGTGCCACCACAGAAAAAGCCCTGCCACCCACCTTGAACATACATCTGAAGCTGCCTTAGGCCAAATTAGGCCTTCAGTCCATATGGTACATAAGAACGTAGGAAAAGCCCTGCTGGATCAGACCAAGGCCATCGAGTCCAGCAGTCTGTTCACACAGAGGCCAACCAGGTGCCTCTAGGAAGCCCACAAACAAGACGACTGCAGCAGCATCCTTCCTACCTGTGTTTCACAGCACCGAATATAATGGGCATGCTCCACTGATATTGGAAGATAGGGTGAGCTATATCTCATACTCTGTAGCAAAATTCTGCTCCTATGTTTTCTGGAAACGGAAGACACTTATGAAGAACAAAGACCATATGGGTAGACCTTCAGACTAACTGGTACAGATGAGATGCTGTAAGTGGAAGATGTATAATTTTAATATAGGATGTAAATTTTATGTATATTTTACATGGCCTTTGGCTGTAATAAATGATTTGATTTCGTATGCATCGCAACTAGTATCTATTTGGACTAGTAGCCATGGATAGCCCTCTCCTCCATGAACATGTCCACTCCCCTCTTAAACCCTTCCAAGGTGGCAGCCATCACCACATCCTGGGGCAGGTTGTTCCACAATTTAACTATGTGTAAAGAAATACTTCCATTTATCTGTTTTGAATCTCTCACCCTCCAGCTTCAACAGATGGCCCCGTGTTCTGGTATTATGAGAGAGGGAGAAAAGTTTCTCCCTGTCCAGTCACTCCATACCATACATAATTTTAGACCTCTATCATATCTCCCCTTAACCACTTTCTTTCTAAGCTATTTCAACCGTTGCTCATAGGGCAGTTGCTAGCCCCCTAATCATTTTGGTAGACATTCTTGAGCTTAGACCTAAGGATCCAGCAATGTATGGATTTGGTATTTGGTTGGCTAGGTAAGAGGGCTTCTCCAGACTGTTCTTAGAGAGCCAATAAACACTGGACTAAGGAGTGGTGGTGGAAAGTACCACCATTTCGCAGCTGACTCATGGCAACCCAAGTAGGGGTTGCAAGGCAAGAGACGTTCAGAGGTGGTTTGCCATAGCCTACCTCTGCATGGTGAACCTTGATTTCCTTGGAGGTCTCCCATCCAAATACTAAACAGGGCCGACCCTGCTTAGCTTCTGAGATCGGACAAGATTGGGCTAACCTGGGTCGTCCAGGTCAGGACTCAGGGGACGCTCATTTAAATCAACCACACAGCCACAACGATCACTGGGTGACCGTCGGCAGTCACAGCCCCTCAGCCTGCCTACCTCACAGGGTTCAGGCAAGATTAAAATGCAAGAAAGGAGAATTATGCGCTCATCCCAAGAGCTCCTTGGAAGAAGGGTGGAATAAAAATGCAAAAGACAGACAAACGGTTAGATGGTCATCTTATTCCCCTACCACATCATCGCCTTGTTTTAAAAAATGGATTTGGTCAAATTAGAGATCCATATCATAAATGTTATATAATCTGAGGGAAAGCCTACATTAAACAGCTTCTTTGCTTAGTAGATAGGAAGAATATATTTTAAGGGTCATCACCCCAGAAGAAAACAACGTTTTTAGATAGTTAGCAGCACTCAATGTTCCCAAGATGCATCACCCCATCGTTGTCTCCAGAAGTTTCCTTTTTATACAACCAGCATCCTCTCTCCTTCCCTCGTGCGACACAAAGGCCTTTGGATCATCAGACACGTCTGGAAAAATCACACCAGGGACTCGCAGACGAGACGAGCGATAACTGTTGAAAGGGTCACTCTGAAGAGACCCAATCGTTTGAAGTCTATGGCGCAAGTGTCACTCGACCACTCAGCCTTGTGTGCGGCTGGAATGAATAACTCCTTTCTCCACCAAAAGATTGACTTGCCCTATATAAAGTCACAGGCCGCTGGTAAAATGGCAGATGGGGCGGGACAGAAACGTACCTGCTTTTTGATTTATTTCAAGAGAGATGGAAGCTGTTTTACCAGTATTACTGATTTTACTATGTTCATCTTAAAATGATATTCGAGCTTATAGAAATATATACAATAAGTCATATTCCAAATTGTATTGTAAATACCCACTTGGTTAGATAGGTCGCATTGTGCTCTTCAGGCCAGCTGTTCAGCTGCTGTGTGAACCAGGAAGCTGTACTAGATGGACCATTGGTCTGATACAGTAGGGCTTCTCTTATGTTCTCTCTTATCTCTACATCCTTTCCTTTCAGATGCCTGTACATATGTCCTTCCAGGAGACTGAAGAGGCGGGAGAGAGAGAGAAACCCAAGTGCCTTTCTTCCAAGAAGTTAAATTGTGGAACTCACTGCCCCAGGATGTGTGATGGCTGCCAACTTGGAAGGCTTTAAGAGGGGAGTGGACATGTTCATGGAGGAGAGGGCTATCCTCGGCTACTAGTCAAAATGAATGACAACTAGTCAAAATGGATACTAGTCATGATGCATACATATTCTCTCTAGTATCAGAGGAGCATGCTTATTATACTAGGTGCTGTGGAATGCAGGCAGGACAATGCTGCTTGCGGTCGTCTTGTTTGTGGGCTTCCTAGAGGCACCTGGTTGGCCACTGAGTGAACACTGTTGGACTTGATGGGCCTTGGTCTGACCCAGCATGGTTCTTCTTATGTTCTTATGTTCAAGAACCGCATTTGTTGCAGAGGTATTATCTCCCTGAAACACTGAAACACCAATGTTTTGCCTCTGAAAAAACATAGTCTTCCTTCCCTTCCAACAAATACTTCAATTGTGCTAGCAAAAGGTAAGGTTGAAAGGTACACAATCCAGCAACACTGCTATAGTTAAGCAGATTGGGCGAGGGGGGCATTGGGTCAGGCTTGTAACATTCCCATTGGCAACAGCCTTCCCCTCCCCACACAAGTTCTGTTTTATGAACTTGTCAGGACAGGAATAAGCTGAACAGCAAGCTCACAGCTGTCTCTTCTGCCCCCCCTCAAGTAGTATTTCTTTGTCTTTAACAGTTGGAAGGGGAACTATGAAGTGGAGGTCACTACACCTAGATCAGTGGTTCCCCAACTTTTCGGGCCACCGCCCCCTTGGTTGCACAAACTCAACTCCAGCGCCCCCTACCCTATCCAACAACACAGTTGAAGGGGCCCAACTCTAGTGCCCCCTGCTGCCCCCCTGCCTCTTGATGCCCCCCTAGGTAATCCCACCCCCCCAGGGGGTGGTACTGCCCACTTTGGGAACCACTGACCTAGATCTTCTGTAATGTTCTCAAGGTAGCGCACAAGAATAAAACACGCAACGGCTAAGGGGGAAACAATCCCTAATCAATAGACCTAATAAAAGATACACCGCCTCAGAGTTCAACAGAGAACGCATTAAAAATAAAATAAAAGACAGGACAGATCTGGGCTCCCTAACACTTCAGTTTTGGTGCTCATTTTAAGGAACGGCGCCAAGACAAGATACAAACTCGGAAGAACTGCTCAACAAATACCAACCCCCCAATTCTAAACTGCGGTGGTGCTCATGTTTCATTTATGACCTGCTTTCTTGAAAGAGCAGAACACACAATTCCCCCTCTAATTACCATGAGAATAAGCACAATTAAAAATTAAAACATCAATTACAAACACTACACTATCGCTAAACGCAGGAGAAAACGAGGCCGTAAAACTGCAAAAGCCTCTCAAAGGTTTCTCTGAAGGCTCCCCCTACAACGGAAAGCTTAGTATGGCTTCCTAAGAGGTTTGGGACACAAGAGGACCTTTGTAGATACTTAGTATGGGGAGGGGCCATGGCTCAGGGCTGAAGCATCTGCATGCAGAGGTGGTGGCAGGTGGGGGAGAGGATGGGGGAAAGTGTGCAGTAGCATGTGATCACGCTTGCGCAACGGCAGGGGTTGCGCATGAACATCAGCTCTCTCTCGTTCGCTCTCTGGTTTACAGGATCGAACTTACATGACCTGTTCAAACACAAGGCGAACAGTTGGTCGAACATTTGCCGGGACCATTTAGAGCCATTTAGTGGCTCAGTGGTAGAGCACCTGCTTGGCATGCAGAAGGTCCCAGGTTCAATCCCCGGCATCTCTAGTTAAAGGGACCAGGCAAGTAGGTGATGGGAAAGGCCTCTGCCTGAGACCCTGGAGAGCCGTTGCCGGTCTGAGTAGACAACACCGATTTTGATGGGCCAAAGGTTTGAATCAGTATAAGGCAGCTTCATGCCACACAACGAGGAACTCCCGTGATTCTTCGAAAGAAGCTAGAAGTAAAGGTATCGCGTTCATCGTGGCAACCAGATATCCAAATTGGGGCACCGTGTAACACCTTGGCTTATTCCTTAGAACTAAGCAAGGAGAGTGCCACAGGTATATAATGACCTGCTTTAGAGAAAAAAATACGAGTCAGGGCACTGGTCGTTCGAGCAGCCGTTGGGTCTTCTCAACATGCTGTTTCCATGTCCAGTTAAAATGAAAAAGGACTCCCAGATATCGAAATCGTTTAACCTGCTCTAACGTTTGGCCACTGATTTCCCAGTTCTAAATTGGAGGTACAGCAGCTCTGTTTAACAGGACGCCTTTTAATCTGCACAGCCAATCAGAAGCCCTGCTGGGGAAACACCCTTACCTAGCCCCTCCCACTTTTTCAAAGCACTCGGGGGGCATCTTTCTTTCTTTGGCCACTTACGCATGGTCAATTTTGATGCTCCCTCTAAGCGCTTTTTAAAAACGCGACTTTAAAAATGCCTTTTCACTGTCCCCACGAAAAAGGAGAAATTCCACCCACCCCCCACTCACCTGCTCCTTCGTTCATTCGCATAGCCATTAGCATGTGCATAGCTAACCGTGGGCCGCTGTTGTTTTGCATGGTTCCCTCTGGTTATTCTTCGCAGCAGCGGCGGAGCAAACACAAAAGGTCGCGTTAAGTGGGCTCTTTTGTAATGCAAACAGGTAAACGCCGGCTTCGCAGTCACTTCCGGAATGATGGTTCAAAAAAATATGCGGGGCAATTCAGCCTGGAAGCGCTGCTAATTGCCATGCATAAATGGCCTTTCTTTCTTTCCCCCTGTTCTTAGACCGAGGTCTTGAACAATAAAACGATTAAACTTAAATAAGACCCATCTCTAAAAACACCTCCCTTTGTCTCTTCTCTGCAGCCTCCAAAAAACGAACAACAAAATAAGTACGCTGAGGGTCAGAGTCCTCTAAGAGGATCTGAACCTTTGCTCCAAAGTTGCTTGAGAAGATGTGGTCCATTTGTTAAAACATGGTATAATCAATTTTAGCCTAAATTGGTATACGTAAGGACAGTGCAAAAGGATATGTACCAAGGAGTCCACTGACTGAAGAGAGCAGGGACATAGCCGGTCTGAAAAAGGGATCTTTAGCATACGGCCCAGCAAAACCATTGAAAAGGGGCAATTAAATATTGAATGCATAAAGATTCTACATAACTTTAGACTAACTACATAATCGATATAGGAAGGAAGATTACCCTTAGATAACAGGCCCAGGGCAAGTGGAGAACATGTCCTTCAAGCATCAAAATGAGTGTAACTCTAAGCTCTAGCATAGATCAATTTGGCCATGTTTTTTACATTGATCTTCAGAAGAGTAAAGGTCTTCTCGGCGGGCACCAGGAGGTGCTGATGGGCCCCATGGAGCCTACGAGCACCACACTGGGGACCCCTGCCCTACTCCGTGTTGGCTCTTCAGCACGTTTGGAGACGTGAAAATCCCCCCCTTTGCGCTTCCCGCCAGCGGTTCCTTTAACAAAGGCAAGTCAGCACAGCTTTGCACTTTCCGGCATGGCTCAGCCCGACGAAGACCACACTGGCTTTTCTCACTCAAGGGCTTGCCCCGAAGATATTAAACCTAGCGCTCCATTCCCCCAAGACCTGACAGGCTGAAGTACAGGCAATGGAATTCAAGATTGCAATTTGATTGCCCAGGACTGCAGTCTGTCACTGACTAAATCAAACAACAGACTCTGACTGATTATAAGGAAAGGATCTACTGATCAACAATTGCCTACAGCCCTAGGTGAGTAATTGTATCCTGACCCTCTAAATTCTTTCAACAACCCCCCCCCCCTGTAAGGTAAGTAGCATTCCCTGGCAGTCACATCTTTTCTTGCTACTGGGCAGGTTACTATCTCATACCCGTTTATCCCAAGCATCCTCTAAAGACCTTATGCTTCTCTTCCCTTTCCCTGTTTTATGAGCACATGAAGCTGCCTTCTACTGAATCAGGCCCTTGGTCCATCAAAGTCAGTATTGTCTACTCAGACCGGCAGCAGCTCTCCAGGGTCTCAGGCAGAGGTCTTTCTCATCAGCTACTTGCCTAGTCCCTTTAACTGGAGATGCCAGGGATTGAACCTGGGACCTTGTGCATGCCAAGCAGATGCTCTGCCACTGAGCCACAGCCCCTCCCCTCATCTTCAGAAAAACCCTGCAAGGTAGGTAAGGCTGAGAGCAACTAGCCCAAGGTGACCCACCCAGCACACTTCATAGCAGAATGGTCATTTCAACCCGGGTCTCGCAGATCCTAGACACACACTCGGATGAGTATGCCCCTGGCTCTACTGAAGAAACTCAAATTTTCATACAATACATTACATACAATCAAATGGCCCTGGCTAACCCGATTTCGCCAGAGCTCTGAAGCTAAGCAGAGTCGGCTCTGGTTAGCACTTGGATGGGAAATCACCAAGAAACCTAGGGTTGCTACGCAGAGGCCGGCAATGGCAAACCACTGCCTTGAAAACTGTACGGGGTCACCATAAAGCAGCTGTGACTTGATGGCACTTTTCACCAATGTAATCGTACAGGTGATTTTAAAATGTGCTTCTAACAGGCTACTCAAAAGACATCTGTCTCGTTATGCCCGTTAGGCATGCAGGCCGATTTATCGTTCCAGTATTGTTAATGGCACCTCCAATATTTAACAGTAATCTTATATTCTATAAAAGACAAATATGCCCTTCTCTATTCAGATATCGCAAGGAAGCCAGCGTTTGTTACATCACTATGGGCATGGAACTGGGGGCTGCTTTTTTTTTTTTTGCCAGACTCACAATTTACAAAAAAAAAATTTTTTTTTAATCGGCGTTTCCCATTCATCAACTAGTATTGCACAGCAGGTTTCACCCATGCTCAACCCAAAGAAGAGAAGGTGAAGGAGGAGGAGAGTTGGTTTTTATATGCCAACTTTCTCTACATCTTAAGGAAAACTCTAACCGGCTTACAATCACCTTTCCTTTCCCTTCCCCTCCCCACCACAGACACCCTGGGAGGTAAGTGGGGCTGAGAGAGTTCGGAGAGAACTGTGACTGGCCCAAGGTCATCCAGCTGGCTTCATTTGGAGGAGTGGGGAATCAAACCCGGTTCTCCAGATTAGAGTCCACCACCCTGAACCACTGCTCTTAACCACACCACACTGGCTCTCAAAGGGGGAGGAGCCGTGGCTCAGTGGTAGAGCATCTGCTTGGCATGCACAAGGTCCCAGGTTCAATCCCCAGCATCTCCAGTTAAAGGGACCAGGCAAATGGGTGATGTGAAAGACCCCTGCCTGAGACCCTGGAGAGCCGCTGCCAGTCTGAGTAGACGATATTGACCTTGATGGACCGGTAGTCTGATTCAGTATAAGGCAGTTTCATGTGTTCACTGAACTAGGAGAAATTCTACAGGTATAGCTGCTTCCGGCACAGATTAGGGAAACTTTGCCCTGTAAAACTCTAACTGCCATGCCCCTGTTAAAAGGGTAGGCACCCTGCCAGGAAAAATCAGTGGCAACTCTATACAGCAGCCCGTCTCTCCAACCCCCACGTTCAGCAATAAATAATTCCAGACAAACCAACTAGATGACTGTCCAAAGGGTATTATGTATATATTGGTTTCTTCCCCCCACCCTCAATTTATGAATTCACTTGGACCGCCTGGAGCAAGTCAACTATATTCTTATTTTGCTGGTGCCAAAGCCTCCGAGCACAATAATTCAGGCAGAAACAACTTCTTTCAAAAATAAAAATATTGTGTGTTTGTGCAGGTCTTTATTCTTGGTGCAAACAGAGACAATTTTACGCAAAGCTTTGGGAGGTGGGAAGGGGGAGAAAGAGACAGAAAGAGCTTTCTTCAGAAATCGCTAGTCCTCTGTCAGAAACAATGAGAGTCAAGAATGCAAATGAGTTTCGCTAAAAGAAGGATTGCCAATCAATACGGGAGGGCTCGGTCCCTTAGTGGGAACAGCTACCCAGGGTGGATAGAGAGTTTTGGGGAGGGGGGGAGACGAGGAGCAAAATACAAGGAGATGAAAGCAAAGAAATCGAAGTATAAACAAAATTAAGACGTGGGAAGTGAAGAGGGGGAGCTGCAAGAATGTACAAGATTAACTTATTTTTTAAAAAAATAAACCCAAGCCAGACAGCAGTTGAGACAAAAGGGAAGATTTTAACAGCAATCGCAGAAAACACACACAGACGAACAATGAGAAGTTCAGAAAAGGGAACATTCGAGGAAACTGAGACGGGAAAATTTGATGAGGACCAGCATTCAAGAGACAGTCAGATCAGGAGGTAGGGCCGTAGCTCAGTGGCAGAACAACTGCTTGGCATGCAGAAGGTCCCAGGTTCAATTCCCGGCATCTCCAGTTAAAGGGACTAGGCAAGTAGATGATGCTAATTCTATTACCTTAAGGGAAGGGGTGTGGCTTAGGGGTAGAATATCTGCTTGGCATGCAGAAGGTCCCAGGTGCAATCCCCGGCATCTCCAGTTAAAAGGACTAGGCAGTAGGTGATGTGAAAGACCTCTGCCTGAGACCCTGGAGAGCTGCTGTTGGTCTGAGTAGGTAATACTGACTTTGATGGACCAAGGGTCTGATTCAGTAGAAGGCAGCTTCATGTGTTCATGTGGAGGTATAACTTAGGAACATAGCACGGGCGTTGTGGGCAGAAGGTACTGTAAGGAGAGCTTCCCCCCTGAATCCAATTGGAGGACCTACACTAAACATTTACCTGGGCTGAATAAAGACCTTGCATTCATGGCTCATAACCAATGCTGATTTCTCCACACCCATCTCTCCCCTGGACATCACAGACTCTTCTGCATACCACACCTAATCCCATCACGCCTGCTATTCACATTTACATACTGTTAACATTTACATACTAATGCTTGTCTGAATTCACTCTCCTCTACTTAAAGACAGATGGATTCACATTCTAGCTGTCTCTGAAGAAGTGAGCTGCGGCTCACGAAAGCTCATACCCTGCCAGAAAATATTTTTGTTAGTCTTGAAGGTGCTACTGGACTCTTGCTCTTTTCTACTGCAGACAGACTAACACGGCTACCCACTGTGAATTATTTTCAAGTGTAGAAAGAGCCACGGGGCGGGGGACGACTGTCCCAATGGGGAGCCAAAGCGGCTTACATAATTCTCCTCCCCTCTGTTTTATCCTCACAACAGCCCTGTGAGGTAGGTTAGACTGAGAACATGTGACCAGCCCAAGGTCACCCAGAAAGCTCCCATGGAAGATTAGAGATCTGAATCTAGGTCTCCCAAACCCCAGTCAAACGCTCCAACCTCTGCACCACAATGGCTCTCGATACTGGATGTTCATCTAGAACAGGAGTGTTGAACTCAATTGTTACGAGGGCTGTATATGACATAAATGTCACTCGATACATCACAAAAGAAAGGAAAGTGGAAGAACAGTAGTCCGTATGGCTTGAAGCTTGTATTTTATTCTTTTCCTTTTCCAAAGGAGAAAACTTCAAAGAAGAGAAAGATGGCCTGGCTACCTCTTTTAAAGACCATTTCGCGTTGCTCAGAATGAGCTAAGCTTTTTCAATTCTCCAACATACTATAGACTCATCGTATAGTCAGCGTCATATCACTATTGCTTCCATCCTGGTGAAGTATGCCAACTTGGAAGGCTTTAAGAGGGGAGAGGACATGTTCATGGAGAAAAGGGGTATTCATGGCTACTAGTTAAAATGAATACTGGTCATGATGCATACCTATTCTCTCCAGGATCAGAGGAGCATGCCTATTATCTTGGGTGCTGTGGAACACAGGCAGGATGGTGCTGCTACAGTCGTCTTGTTTGGGGGCTTCCTAGAGGCACCTGGTTGGCCACTGTGTGAGCAGACTGTGTGAGCAGTCTCAAGTGCTAAAGGCGTCCTCCTTTATGGCAGATGCCTCCTTGGACGCAGTGATCTTCGCTGCTACAGCGGTCGCCTCCAATATGACCATTTGCAGGGCCCTATCGGTAAGGCCATGGTCGGCTGAGTACAGGTCCAAGACCATGTTAACGGGTCACCCATACAAGGGTGGAAAGTTGTTTGGAGAGAGACTAGATAAGATGCTCTCCGAAATTAAGAATAAAAATAAGGCGATCCTTAAATCCCATAAAAAGGAACCCCGTCTTGGCCAATACTCTCAGTCCTTTCGATCCGACCATACCTTATCCAGGTTCAGACAGGATCAGAGACGCCCACACTGGGCTCCTCAGAGAGGGTCCTTTCAACGTTTCAACAGATTCAACCGCCCCTCACAACCACAGTCCTTTAGGGCGGACAAACCTGACAAATTCTTCAAAGGAAATAAGCAGTGACGCCAGGGATCCAATGGTGGGAGGAAGGTTACAATTTTTCCTTCCACAGTGGCGCCACTCCCAGATGGATGCCTGGGTACCACAACTAATTCAGCAGGGATATCTAATAGAATTTCATCACAAGCCTCCAGGTCGCTTTGTCGCATCGCCATGCTACCGTAGTGCTGTCCACCCAGAGATGGTAACATCATCTTACAAGGGTGGACTGAAGCACACCAAATTGGCCTACGGTTTCGATCGACCTAATAATATTGTAGCAATATAGAATGGTTCTAAGTTTATCGTTCAGTTTATTGTTGTTTGTACTCCTTGTTTGTGAGTGCCTTTCCCTGTTTATTGAGCTTGCTGTAGAATAACTAAAGGGGAGGTGTTCCTCGCCAGGAGACAGGAAGTTTAGTCCTGCCTACCCCTAGCAAATGGGCGAGAAGCACCCAAAGATCAAGATGCCCTTCTACTTCAGAGCGGAAAGGTCCTTCTCGGTGAGTAAACAATGTACCTTTTTGTAGCATAAGGGTATTCCAGTTTTGTACCATAAATATCACTCGGTCACGCCATGCCATGCCTCGCCAGCCCAGATCAAGACTGGGGCGTGCAGCTGGCTCGCGGGCCAGATAAGAGCTCTAAAGGGGCCAGATCCGGCCCTTGAGCCTTATGTTTGACACCCCTGATCTAGAACATATGCATGTCTTGGAGATTCACACATTAAATGGAAGAACTGGCAAGAGGATTTGAGAATGAGTCTTTGCAACAGCTCTGGCGAGGTCCAATGCTTCCAACTACTGCGGTCCCTTAGATGTCAGATTCTTCTCCCTCTGTCATTTTCAAAACCATTCCCATCCATTCGGGCAACAGAGGTAGGATGCATCGAATTATATAACTAATTCCAAACCTGGCTCCGTGCAGATGAAAAAACTCAAGAGAATGGGGCCAGGTACAGAGGTGGGCAGAAGGGGTGACATTGCAAGCAGATGTGGAGGGGGGAGAGAATGAGATTTTCTCCATGCATTCTCTCCATGCATTTCGCGGGTCCCTGTTTGTACAACTTTCCCCCCCCCCCAATGTCAGTCTGTTGGTTGGAATCATGAACCATTTCATGAAAACATAAGCCATTCTAGATCAGACAGTTGGTCCATGTAGCCCAGAGTCTTATTTCTCTCAGTGGCCAACCAGAAGCCCTAGAAAGGCCCCCCAACAACCAGTATTCAGAAGTATACTGCTCCTGGACATGGAGGTTCCATTTAGCCACCAAAGCTAATAGCCATTGATGGACCTATCCTCCACGAATTTCCAACATGATCTTAGAGTGGCATAGCCTGCAGCTGACTTCTGGTTGGGTTTTTTGTTTTTAATCAACTTTGTAGATATACAGAATCTAAGAATTTGGCGCCACTAACTCTGCTAGGAATCCTTGAAAGTTCACCTCAGGGGAACAGATTTCAGACATTTTATTACCTGTGACTCAAAAGGTTACACAACTTGAAAATCTGATTTATACATTATCACAGAGATACGCGAGCCTGTACTAAAATGGTTAATGTCTACTTATGCTCATTCTTCAAGGCGAGCCCTCGGAACAGAAATTCAACCATTTTCTGCCAGTACCCTCTGAAGACAACCGAATGCCTGCGTGTCCTTTGACTCTTTTTTATCCGGGAGAAATCCCAGGAGGCTGCAAGTCAGACAAGTCTGGGAACTGCAGACAAAAAAAAAAAAGAACAAACCCAGCCAAACTCGACAGGAAGCTAAAGCAGTACGGATTCCCTAAAACTGTTTTCAGACTTCTGACAGCTGAGGCCTCCTCCCCACAATTCATACTGAAGCCCCCTTTCATTCGTACAGAGGGAAAGGATTGTTTGGCTGTCTAGCTGGCCGTGATCCTGTGCTAGATAGACCACTGGTTTGATCCTGCACATCTATCCTGATTCTTACAGGATTTTAACATGGGACTCCTTGGGCCTAGATGAAGTGACGCAAAGCATAAGTACATCTGACCTCCCCAGTCTTCTCCTCCCTCCTCTCCATTTAGTTGCCTCCCCCCCCCCCCAATTGCAAACTATTTTAGGCAGATAAATGGTTACCCTGAAAAGCCATGCGCACATGCACTCACACACAGACCCATACACAATAATAATAAAACCTTCCCACCGAGTCTCCCCAGGGGAGTTTATTTTGGAGCTTAAGAGAAAATTAAGAACACCTAAAGTACATCCTGTCACTTTCCAAAGCAGCACTGGAGATTAATTTGAAATGCACGCTATGCAGAGTCCATTAGATTTCACTTTGGCCTGCGGAGAGGGAGAACATGCTCTCAAAGGGAATTTAAAGTGCCTGGCTGCACATGCCGAGCCAGATTCTGAGAATGCCGAGTCCGAGAAGGACAAGGATCGGAAGACTTCCAATCCGAAAGACTCGGCTGTTATGTGGGCCACAAGATATCGGCAGTAGCAGGGGGCAGCTCGAATCCCTTGGGGGGGGGGAATCGAGGTACCACCAAACACATCACATCACCCCAGGGTTTCGGCTATGATTATGAAGCGAACAAGAGAGTAACATCCTACAATGTTTTGCAACTTGGCTCGTCTACCACCAGGTGTGTGTGTGGGGAGGTATATGGCAGAATGGTAGAGGGCTCGTATATTCCAAAGACCCTGAAGAGGTGAATTGTATACCCCACTTGCGGCTTACATTTTCTCCCCTCCTCCATTTTATCCTCACAAGAAGAAGAGCTGGTTTTTGTATGCCGACTTTCTCTACCACTTAAGGAAGAATCAAGGCGGTTTACAATCACCTTCCATTCCCCTCCCGCCCCAGTGATCCCTACTCCATGCCCAGAAGATGGCAACAAAAACCCTTCAGGATCCCTGGTCAATCTGGCCTGGAGGAAAATTGCTTCCTGACCCCAAAGTCCTAAGTTCGCAGAATCAGCATTGCTGACAGATGGCCATCTAGCCTCTGCTTAAAAACCTCCAAAGGAGAGCCCACTACCTCCCGAGGAAGCCTGCTCCACTGACAAACTGCTCTGTTAGAAAATTCTTCTTAATGCCTAGTAGGAAACGCTTTTGATTTAATTTCAACCCGTTGGTTCTGGTCCAACCATCCGAGGCAACAACAAATAGAAATGAATGACACAATAGAAACGAATGACGATTTACTTACACAGAAGAAAGAATAGGGGCTTTCTGGAGGACACAATGGAGTGGGGGACGACGATAAATAGGGTCTCCCCTCCCCACTGTGATTTCTTTCCAAACATTACATTCGGTGGAATGCTGGGAAAAGCTTTTATCACTGTAAAAAGCCTTCCTCCTACTCAGGAATGTCTCTCTATAAAACGTTAAAACACTTCACACACAAAAACTCATACAACCCTATATATCCTTTACTGAAAACCTGCCACGAAACACACACACCCCAAATTCCCTCTGCCGAGTCCTCCAATTTCTTCTCTGTTTAGAAAGTTAAATTTTAAAAAAAATTATACAGTAGATTAAGGATTTCGTTGCTCATTCTGTACAGCTGGTTCCATAAAGTTTTATGGAGAGAAAAATAAAGAGAAACGCTGGCTCTGAAGAGAACCCAGGAGCTGTAGTCGTACGGCCGTCGAGGGCTCCAGGGCTCAAACGCAAGGACGAGTCCTTCTCTTCAGCGGCGGTCAGGGATGACTTTAGCACTGCACAATATGTTGGGGGCCCATGAGGAACACAATTTGCAACCCCCTCCCCACGAATCTCCTGATTTTTATAAGCTCTTAGGGCCCCATTGTGACGTGCATCACTGAACACTATTTCCTCTCCCCTCCCATTATTTTTCTCCCCTTTTCACTGATGGCTCAGCTGTTCTCAACCTTTCTGCTCTTTCTGGAGCATCCACTCCTGGAGAGGGTTCTCCCATATTCAAATACTGCTCTGCATAGCAGGAAAGTTCATGCCCCCCCAACCCCCGCATGCAGAATCCCTTACTTCATTCGTGGATGGATCCAAAATTCATATTACCCTTTTCAGACAACTGCATAGGATGAGTTCTTAGCTAATAAAATAGTCTAAAAGTTCCCTCTAAGTCTTTGAATGGGAAGCAGGCCGCAGGAATTCAGGAGGGGGGCTTCATGTACTCTGTACGGATCAAGTTTGTATTTGTAAGCCACCGCGAGCCACAAAAGAAAAGATGAGTACATTTCAATAAGCAGAGTTCTAAATGATTTATTTCAATAAATATCCTCAGCAGGGATTTGTCCCTAACAAGTCCTGCTAGACCAACACCGTTTCCTTCTTTGATCGAGTGACAAGCTTACTGGATCGAGGGAATGCCGTTGTTGGTGTTGACCTGGATTTCAGTAAAGCTTTTGAAAGGGTTCCCCATGATGTTCTGATGGGTAACCTAGGGGACTGTGGACTGGGTTCTAGGACAATTAGGTGGACAGAGAACTGGCTGCAGAACCGGCTGCAGAACCGGACACAAAGAGTAGTTGTCAATGGCATTTCACCTGAATGGAGGGAGGTGTTCAGTGGGGTTCCACAGGGCTCAGTTCTGGGCCCAGTACTTTCAATATTTTTATTAAATCATCTGAATGAGGGTGCGGAGGGACTACTCATTAAATTTGCAGATGACACCAAATTGGGAGGAGCAGCGAACACACCAGTAGATAAGAATCCAACAAGATCTGAACAGACTGCTGCGGTAGAGCCCAAACATATTGGGTGAAAGAAAGAAATCATATCCAGCGGCCTTGAAATTGTTATTCCAGTAAGACCGGAAACCATTTCTATTATTTTCCAGATAAACCAAAGATTATTCAAGTTATGTTTTTCCATATACGAACAGTTGCAAGAACAAATCTTGTGAGATATTATAAAAGCAAGAAATTCCCTGATTTAAATCATTGGCTGGATAAGGTTAAAGAAACCTCTGCTTTAATTAGGCTGACGTATTATAATGACAAAAACACAGAAGAATTGGACGCTCGCTGGAATGCAACAATTTCAAAGATGGAAAAAACACTCCAATGTGTAAATCGCAGAGAGGGAGGGAAGTGATAATCATGCGGATTTTAGATAGAGTAGTGCTTGGTTCAAGGTTACGGATATTTTAGTTATATTAGCAGCACGGTCTTAGTTTCTTCTCAAGAATTTGTATTATGAGTATTTTAGTAATATTATATTTACATTTTTTGTTCTTGTATTTCTGTTTTCCTTTGTTGTTGTATTCTCATTTTCTCTTAATACAATTTATTTATTTATTTTAAAAGATCTGAACACACTGGGAAAGTGGGCGGATGTGAACAAGATGCAATTCAACAACGATAAGTGCCAAGTTCTACGGTATATCTGGGTAACAAAAATGAGGAACACGCATATTGCATGGGGGGTACACTTCTGGGTAGCACTGTGCGTGAACAATATCTTATTAAACTTACGAGTGGATCGCAAGTTAAATATGAGCAGTCAGCGTGATGCAGCAACAAAAAAGGCTAATGCGATCCTGGGGTGTATCAACAGAGGCATAACATCCAAACTGCAAGATGTCATAGTCCCGCTGTACATTGCATTGGTCAGGCCACACCTGGAGTATTGTGTGCAGTTCTGAGGGCCTCACTTCAAAAAGGATGTGGACAGAATGGAGTGGGTGCAGAGGAGAGTGACGAGGGTGATCAGGGGCCTGTAAGGTAGGTCAGGCTGAGAGCGTGTGACTGGTCAAAGGTCACCCAACAGGCTTCCATGGCTGAGTGGGGATTCCAACTTGGGTCTCCCAGATCCTAGTCCAACACTTTAACCAGTGTGTGTGTGTATTAAGTGCAGTCAAGTCACTTCCGACTCATGGTGACCCTATGAATCAATGTCATCCAAAACATCCTATCTTTGACAGCCTTGCTCAGGTCTTGCAAATTGAGGGCTTTGGCTTCCTTTATTGAGTCAATCCATCTCACGTTGGGTCTTCCTCTTTTCCTGACGTCTTCCATTTTTCCTAGTATGATTGTCTTTTCCAGTGACTCTTGTCTTCTCATAATGTGACCAAAGTACAACAGCCTCAGCTTAGTCATTTTAGCTTCTAGGGTCAGTTCAGGCTTGATCTGATCTATAACCCACTGATTTGTTTATTTGGCAGTCCATGGTATCCATAACACATGGTATCCATAACACCACATTTCAAAGGAATCTACTTTCTTCCTAACCAGTACACCATAGTAAAGTTAAATAAAGATATGATAAATCCAGGGCACGAAGGGGCAACTTAGCAGGTATCTTATAGAATCATAGAGTTGGAAGGGACCACGAGGGTCACCTAGTCCAACCTTCTGCACAATGCAGGAAATTCACAACTACCTCCCCACACCACACACCCAGTGACCCCTACTCCATGCCCAGAAGATGGCCACGGTGCCCTCCCTCTCATGATCTGCCTAAGATCGTTGAATCAGCATTGTTGTCAGATGGCTATCTAGCCTCTGCTTTAAAACCTCCAGGGAAGGAAAGCTTACCACCTCCCGAGAAAGCCTGTTCCACAGAGGAACCACTCTAACTGCTAGAAAATTCTGCCTAATGTCTAAACGGAAACTCTTTTGATTTAATTTCAACCCGTTGGTTCTGGTCCAACCTTCTGGGGCAACAACTCGGCACCATCCTCTGTATGATAGCCCTTCAAGTACTTGAAGATGGTTATCATATCCCCTCTCAGTCTTCTCCTCTTCAGGCTAAACGTACCCAGCTCCTTCAACCTTTCCTCATAGGGCGTGGTCTCCAGATCCCACACCATCTTTGTTGCCCTCCTCTGGACACGTTCCAGCTTGTCTACATCTTTCTTAAATTAAATTATATTTAGAAGAGGGAGGCAGAGTTCAAAGCACAAGAGACACACCGCCCTTGACATCAATCCTTAGTGCTGTATCGGCAGCCCGTTACAAAGCCTAGGGCCACCAACACGATACCTCCATCGGAGTCTTTACAGCAAAGCAACAAAGCTAGATTGCCTCGCCTCTGCCACCACCTGATCTGCATGCCTCTTTCATCGGCTGGCAAGATCCCATTTCACCTTCTCACAACCTGATACGTGACAAATGTTTTCAGGTTGCGAACTACACAGGCCATGAGCATTAGCCCACCTCGCACTTTGCCAGCCCCTCCACGGTAACAGCGGACGAGTTTCCGAGCGTACCCAGTGGCGGTTGGGCGATTGCTTTGGAAAGGCAGGCTAAACACATCTCTTAGGCTAATATCTCTCACACCTCTCACTAATACGCTAGTTAAAGGTAAAGGTCCTCTGTGCAAGCACCGGGTCATTCCTGACCCATGGGCTGACGTTACACCCCAACGTTTACTAGGCAGACTGTGTTTTACGGGTGGTTTACCATCACCTTCCCCAGTCATCTACACTTTACCCCCAGCAAGCTGGGTACTCACTTTACCGACCTTGGGAAGGATGGAAGGGTGAGTCAACCTTGAGCCGGCTCCCTGAAACCAACTCCCGTCGGGATCAAACTCAGGTCATGAGCAGAGCGCCACAGGGCTCCTAATATGCTAGTTAGCTCATTGCAATGCAAACCAAGAAGAGCGCCAGGGAAGGGAAGCTCGCAGGCGCTGGGACTATTCTCCAGTTTCAAAAACAGATGACCAAGTGGTAACTAATCCGGGTGTCATACATACCCGGGCTCGCTAACTATGGTGACATCACACTTGGAATACTGTGTACAGTTCTGGTCACACCTAAAAAAGGATACTGCAGAGCTTGAGAAGGTGCAGAAAAGAGCAACCAAGATGACCAGGGGGCTAGAGCAATGGCCCTATGAGGAGCAGTTGAAACACTTAGGGCTGTTTAGCTTGGAATGAAGGCGGTTAAGGGGAGGCATGATAGAGGCCTATAAAATTATGCATGGTACCGAGAGAGTGGACAGGGAGACGCTTTTCTCCTCTCATAATACTAGAATGTGGGGTCATCTGCTGAAGCTGGAGGGTAAGAGATTCAAAACAGATAAAAGGAAGCATTTCTTCACACAACACATAGTTAAATTGTGGAACTCCCTACCCCAGGATGTAGTGATGGTTGCCAACTTGGGAGGCTTAAAGAGGGGAGGGGACATGTTCATTGAGGAGAGGGCTATTCATGGCTACTAGTAAAAATGGATACTAGTCATGATGCACACCTATTATCTCTAGTATCAGAGGAGCATGCCTATATTAGGTGCTGTGGAGCAGGCAGGATAATGCTGCTGCAGTTGTCTTGTTTGTGGACTTCCTAGAGGCAAACCTTTGGAAACACCCTCGGGTCCCTGGGAAGTGATTGCCATGGATTTTATAACCGATCTTGCCCCTAGTCGGGGAAAAACAGATTGCAGACACACACACACCCCTGCTTGGAAGCGGGCTTCCCCTTTTTTTTCACTACAGTTTTGGGGATGGGGTCTGTCATAATCTATGCCTTCCTTGCCCCTGGTGTGAAACTAGTTTTCGTGACTTTGATTGGAGGTTTGGGGAAAATGTAATCTCTGCTTGTGGACCGTCTAGATGACCTTTGGGTACTGCTATTTTTTGGGTCAGAACTTTGCTTGCAGTTTGTTCTGGTCTGTGCAGCACCTGGGACGTGCTTGAAAAAGGAGGAAAACACCCTTTGTTTTCCTTTCTCTAGCTGAAGTGCTTTTAACCATGTATTCTACCCATTGGTTCTTGTAGGTTATCCGGGCTGTGTGACCATGGTCTTGGTATTTTCTTTCCTGACGTTTCGCCAGCAGCTGTGGCAGGCATCTTCAGAGGAGTAACACTGAAGGACAGTGTCTCTCCGTGTCAAGTGTGTAGGAAGAATAATATATAGTCAGAAAGGGGTTGGGTTTGAGCTGAATCATTGTCCTGCAAAAAGTATCAAAGGTAATGTGCTAATCACTGTCCTGTAAGTATCAAGATAATGTGCTAATGAGGGTGTGGTATGTTAATATGGAACCATTCGACAATATTCTACCCATGTTTTGCCATTAGGAGACTTCTTCGTTCTGTAGACAGTCAGTTCTTTTTATTTACCTTATTGCTCCAGAGCTACCTGCCTAGATGAATTTGATTTTGAGGGATGCTAGGGGTAAACGCCTGATCCTGACAATGCGCCTTTCTGGTTAATGATTCAGATTTACCATCTAGCTGGTCCCTCAAGGAACCCAACCCATCCTCAGGGACGAGGCCCGGCGTTTGCAGGTCCACCACGGGTGCATCTACCAGAGGCACCTTAAGCAAATTCATCGCATGAGGTGCAAGATGGTACAGCTTTTTAACGTTAGCAGGAGCATGTCTACTAGAGGCGGGATAGTCCCACTCCTCTTGTACAGCCCTTAAAAAGAACTCCGGAAAAGGCACTAAGTTGTTATGTGCCTGTCTCCTGGGAAAACATTCTGCGACACCCTGCTTAAGTTTGGGTTTTTGGATCTCCGAGGAGACAGAATCTTCATTTAAGTCAAGAGCCAGAATGGCTTTGGCTAATAATTCCTGATGACGCTCCCCGGTAAACAGGCGGTTCTGGTGTTCCTCAGGGGCAGGGGGATCCTCGTCGGAGTCCCCTTCTTCTCTTTCCTCCTCTGAGTCAAGGGAGGAAGAATGGGACTCGGCCCTAGGGGCCTGTTGTGTCCCTATATCTGCTTTGAGGGCTGCCTTAGTAGGCCATTGGCCACTGGTAGAGGCCCATGAGCGGCCTGTACAGCTTCCTCCGACCCGGTGTTATGGGCCTTAGTCTGTTGGTGAGAACAACTGCTGACACTTTTCCCTATGACGATGAGGCTTAAAATCTTTTTCCTTTTCTTCTTTTGCTTTCAAGGAGAACACTAATAAGATTCTAATAAGAACTTCCAGCCACCCAATCCAGTGCCAAAATCCTCCTGCATCCAACAAGGCATCAACATTTACTGGTATTTGAATATATACAACTGATCCCATTGAAAAGCATTAGGAGAATTTAAGGTGCTATCTAGGCTACGGCTTCCATTCTGCAATGGCTCATTCACACCCCTGTCATTACTCGAAGCAGCAATCATTAAATGGTAACCAGGCCCCAAAATCACAGGCAGCAAACCTAAGGGCACTTTCCTGGGAGTAAGCCCCACTGAACAAAATAGGACTTACTTCTGAGTAAAACAGTTCCCACAATCCAGTTTCTGCCCAGAGTGCCCTCAAGATTAAAGAATAGTCTACAAATTAATACACCGATTTGCATTGTTTGGTTTTAATCACGCATGTGTGTTATGTGCCATCAAGTCACTTCCGGCTTATGGCAACCCTATGAATTAATGACCTCCAAAATATACTATCATTAACAGCCTCACTCAGGGCTTGCAAACTGAGAGCCGTGGCTTCCTTTATTGAGTCAGTCCATCTCGTGTTGGGTCTTCCTCTTTTCCTGCTGCCTTCAACTTTTCCTAGCATTATTGTCTTTTCCAGTGTGACCGAAGTATGGTCAGTTTTAACAGACTTAACAGCAAACTGTGGGGTACCCTGGGGAAGAAAACAATGAGAGTCACACATGCATCAATTCAGTGAATTGAGGATAGTCTGAAGCCCCTACCAAGCTCTAATGTATTCTGGACACATCACAAACACTCGTATATGGAGGGAATGCCTTGTTCTCACAAACTACTGGCACAGTATTTTAAGGTGTTAGGTGAAATACATAATTCGATATGAGCCAAGGTTAGCTCTGTTAAGGAGTCGGGTGAAATACTTATTTCAATGTGGGCCAAGGTTAGCCCTGTTAAGGAGTTGGGTGAAATACTTAATTCGACGTGAGCCAAGGTTAGCCTTGTTAAGGAGATGGGTGAAATACATAATTTGATGTGAGCCAAGGATAGCCCTGTTAAGGAGTTGGGAGAAATACATAATTTGATGTGAGCCAAGATTAGCTCTTTAGGATGTGTACAAAATGAACTGAAAACAGAACACAGATATCTTCAAAGGAATTTCATTACTGCAGCCAAAATATTATTGGTGCAATACTGGATAGTAAAAGTGGCGCTCGTTCCTCAGACTCCCAACCCAAAATTCTTCAAAAGACAAAACTAGGCCAACTCTGGATCACTCATAAACTTCTTTACACAGCAGCTAGTCCGTAACTTAAGGCAAGATGCACTCTAAGCAAACTTTAACACTTTGCTCCCTACGCATGCTAATGCACCTGATTTCCCCGTAGGTCCTTTC